>NC_046357.1:72291979-72600722 GCF_000738735.6 Corvus cornix cornix
CATCTGTCAAAATTTCAATCTCACCTTTCCAGATGGCAAATGTCACTCTCAGGGATTGAGTAATGTTCAAAAATAACACCAAAATCAAAGTGAAAGGTATTACGTGGGAAACAAAAACTGAAAGACCAAGGTGTAGGCAAGGTAAGTGCTCACCATCAGAAGGTACTCCACTGCTCTGTCAGGATTGTTGAAGCTGGCCCTCAGCGCTGCTATCACCTGCTCTCGCTCGTAGCCCATGGACATGATCTCAGTCACCATGTTCTCATAGGACTGACCTGTCACTAGAAGTCACAGGACCACCATTTTAAGGGAAGAAGATGAAAATAATCACACACACACACAAAAAAAAGTTTCAATGGATATGTAATTTCTACCCAAATTTCAGTCATTCATCGAAAAGAGTACTTCCTATTAAACATGCCATGGTTCTGTGGCTTTAATTCCAAATACATTCAGTGGTTTCATTATGAATTTGATTGGAAATAGTGGAGGGTAATGAAGAAAATGTAAACTTCTACTGACAAAAGCAGTACTTGGTGATACTTCTGTACTTGTAATTGAAATTATGTTCTCTCTTCAAGTTTTCATTTAAGGTCAAGGGCATCCTCACAGCTAATATTAAATTCCTGATGTAATCAAGAGAAGTCTCCTGCAGCTTACATTTGGAAATCAAAACTTTCAAGGCAGAAATCTGCCTGCCAAATTGTTAGCCATTGCGGATTTTCCAAATAAAGACTTTTTGCTATGCCGCTGTTAGATGACAATTAGTGATGACCATTATATTGCGATATATTGCTACGTGCTGCTGCTGATGATGATCCAAGTAATTTAATCAACTTAATGTGGACCAACTCAAATCAGACAGAAGACTTAGAAGTTGGATCTAGGAAAGTCACTCAAGACTTCAATGAGGGTCCAGGAGACCAAGTTATCTCATTTAATTCTTATTTCACTCAATTTAACATTTGACTAGACATTCATCACATCAAATCCCCCACTTCTTACAGCAAAAATGGATGAAAACTGTCCCACAACTGCAGCAACCAAGACAAAAGGTACACATATGATATACGGAGCAATTTAAGGGCAACTGATCACTACACTAATTTCATTGTACAGAAAATTATTATCTCTTTTCATAATCCATTTAATTTTGCTGCCTTAAAAGCAGACAGCAGGTATAACAATTAAAAAGAAAGGTAACTATTCTATTATACATTGTACCTGGTCAAATCTTAAAGTTTATCTTGCTGGGGAAAAAAAGAATACAAACAAACCCAGGCATTAAAATACCATCTCCTTCCTTGGATAAAGGTATTCCTGATCTCAGTGAAATCCTTCTACTGACTGACTCTGCAACTAGGAAGTTAGTGGCAGGAGAGTTAAATAATTAACAGTAGTCATAAAAAACAACTGATTAATAATTTAAAAAAAAAAAAACCCAGAGGAAACAAATACAAGAGCTACTCTGTTAAGACAAGTAGGTCATAATTAAAAAAACCAAAGAAAACATCAAGTTTTATTCCCTTAGGGAGAAGGTGTTTAACTCAAGCCAACATTAATACAACCCCATTGCCTGTTTCTTAACGTGTGCTTCTAAATAATCAGTGGGTGTATGACTTAGGGCTGTATACTCAAGAACAAACAATAAAACAGCCCTAGCCCAAGGGTACTTGTGCATTATCCATAAATAAAGGATTTAAAAACCTTGACTAATTTGACTATTTATTATTTGGGCTTCAAAGTAATAGTGCCAACCTGATTGTAGGGAATGGTAAATTTTTCATGTCTTCATACAGAACTACAAAATCATTCATTTTACATCTACCTGCATTTTTTCATTCATTAAAAAAAAAAAAAAATCACCTAAACATTGCTCTAAAGATATATACTTCTATATATCTTCAAAGAAGCAAAAAAGCCAAGCCAACAATTGTCCCAACACAATGATTTTGCTAAACTTCTGCTCACATTCTTCCTGACACGGCACTAGTTTACCCTTACTACTCCTAAGAAACTAACCAAGCAGACAGAACACCGGTTGATATAATTAGTTATTACTTGAACACTTCTGTATTGCTTTTTCGATATAAGCAAGGCAGAGACTAGAACACTATGAGAGATTTGATAGAGGAAAAAGATGCAAAAAGGCTGGCTTGCTCTGCACTGGCTGCTACCTAAGGCATAATTAAAAGCCAAAGGAGGAAAACAGAATTACTGAAAATGTAGGTGCATGTACTCCATACAGACTAGTTAACAAGTTGAGCAAAGTGAGATCAAGAATAATAATTCAGAAGTTGCACACTAGCAATGTCATGATACAGAGTCAGGCCTATCTGTACCTAGTGCTTAGTGGAAATGTTTGAGGTCAGGGCTGAATTGATTCTGCCCTTTGCTTTTGTCTTTCAAATAACATTTTAAAGCTGGATTAACTCTCAAATCCAGTTCACCACACTCCCCACAATATATCTTGTCCTATGCCCTAAAGAAATTTTAGGTTGCTCCTGTGAAAGATGTGGTTGCACAAGAACTGCAAGACATGCAGATCTTCACACAGCACACGAAGCCACATCACTCATCACTTTTCAGCATTTAACTGAAAACAGCAGCAAATCATAGAAAACAACCCGTTTTTAAAGCACAATCAATCAATTTCAGACAATGTAACTGAGAAGCCCAAGTTCGAGTATGTGTAGGATCCAACTTCCATCAATTTGTGCAAGCAAATTCCCTCCAGGACAGTTTCTCAAAAAAAGAACCACAGAGTTCATGCCTATTGCCCTTGAACATTTTTTAGCTGACAACACTTACAATACGCTTACCCAGAAAATCACACTCAATACCTGTTATTTCCAAACCCGTTAGGGACACATGGGTTTTACTCCATCAGACACCAACCAAATAACTCCCATATAAAATGGATAGTGAGGTGACGGTCTTGAAATGGGATTTCTTTTTTTTTCCATTTTTGAAGAGATTTGAATCAAGACCACCAGCTTCATTCAACTTGCTGATCAACACTGTTAACACGGATGCTTGTGATGACCTCATCTTGGTCACTGAGATATTCAGAATGGTTAAGGAAGCACCTTTGGTAGCAGCAATCAGTTCAGCCCCTTCAGTCCTGTTACATTTTTGTCTCCTGCAGTATCCATCAGCTATTTCAGATCATACACTCTAAAACAGTATGTCACACCTAAGACCTAAACAAATCTAGTAGCTACCACTAATTCATGTAAAACATTACTGCTGCTTCTAAATCACCCTAGGCTGCTTAATCACAGCACCTGCCTCCAACATAACCACACAAAAATGTAGACTGAAACTCTTCACTTAGTTCAACTCTTTGTACCGAATTGCAGCTTCATATTTAAAGACAAAAGACAGAATAAAAACCCCACCTCCTTCTTATTTCTATGCCTGAATTTGTTATGATCCAAAACAACCCAAAAATTTCAGGAGGAGTAAGGAGTTGTGGGCTTGTCTAATAATTTCCTAGGTACACAAATCAGCATAAATATGGGGCAGACCTTCTTATTGTCTTTATTGTTTATTCCACTGAGAAACAAACATTACTTAAACTGTCAGAATAAAAGTAAGTTGACTGTAAATACAGGGAGGCATTCATTTCTCAGCCCAGATAGCAGCAGATCTGGTGAATTTATCTAATCTAAATGTGTCAAAAAGCAAAGTACTTTCAAAGCTGGAACAAGGGAATAATAAAGGCAGCCATTTTATCAGACCTGCACTCTGTGGAAAGCACACACATGTTTACATCTAGTCTTCTATTCAAGCTACTTCAAAGTGAATAGTTAGAAGAGAAATTAAGGCAAATGGGGAAAAAAAGCTGGGATGACAAGGAACTTCCTTTTACACCATAAAAATATACAAAGGGAAATATTCTTCAGTAAAGTAGTTCTCAATGCTGGTTCCAAGATATCAACTTCAGGTCTTAGAGAAGAGCACTTTGATTATAACTTTAACAATGAAAGATACAGACGGAAATGTCAACATCTGCTAATCCGTCATGTTTCTGCTGCACCAAAATAATGTCTACATTAAAAAAACTCTCCACTTACCAAGTGCACTTATAGCATCCTCAAAAAGATTTGATCGAGATGTATCACCTGTTGTACTGTAAGACGAAGACAAGTGCAATGGTAATTACAAAACTTTGGAAAACTTCCTGGTTTTCAAAAAAAAAAAAAAAAAAAGCAGCAGCAGCTGTAACTCTAATAGCCCCTTTTGTTTCTAAAAAACCAACAAAGCTTTCCAAAGAGCTCTCTTTTGGTCCTATAGTGAGAACAGATTTTACAAACTTACATTTTTAACACAAGGACAACCTTCCCCCGCTACCCCCCAGAAGTTTGGCTCTTGCCCATCTGCTCAGGGATTAGCCATCTGCTTGCTTGAATGCTTTAAAGGGTGGGAGAACAAGGTGGATTTTCAAAAGCACACAGCAGTCTTGCTAACTGCTTCCCCACAGTCACCAGCTTGATCTCAATGAGGACCCAAGGAGGTCGGTGGCAGGCACTTATTAAAATCTCAGTATACTACTTTCCCAGGAATATAAACTGCTAACATTTGCAATTACTCCATCTCAAGTTATCAAAGCTGTTAAATTACAGGATTAAAGGCTCACCTCCATGAACAGCAAGGAACACAGAGGCGCAACAGTGGGCAGAGGAATACCAGTTTTAATCAGCCACAGCCAAGGGTGCCCCATTCCCAGGGCTGCAAATTAAAGCATCAGCCCCTTGTTTTCAGGGTGCCATCCAGGGTGGGTCAACAGGACTCCTTCAAGAGCATTACAGCCTACAGGGCGGTACAACTCACCATGGGGTGCCAGGAAAAAGTTCTGGGGGAAATCTAGAGCAAGAATCAAAGGCAGGGAAAGGAAAAGCACCAAAGCACCATGCAGATGAAAAGCACGGGTTAAGAGAGCAAAAAGAGGAGAAAAAGGGCCAGTCATAGGTAAGAAACACTTGCCTGGCCACGCTCTGCACCTCACTGCCAGTCCATCCCGTCTTTTTTATTAAATTCTACTTCTAAAATTTCTCATGATGCATGGGGGGGTGTGTGTGTGTGTGTGTCTCTCTCTCTATTCTACATGCACATGTGTATATGGAATTCCAAGTGTCCACAGGGACAGGGAACTCTGAGTTAGGGGGATCCAGACACCTGTGGAGCCAGCAACTGCTGAGACCAGACACTGTGGAAGTCTGAAGGCCAAGGACCGCAGCCAGTTCCTGGGTGAGCCCTGTGTGTGTGTGCATGTGCAGGCAAGGGGAATCTGATTATCAGGGTTGCAGGGCTCAGGCAGTCCCCATGCCAGGTACCAAAACCTTGCCAAATACTAAGGGCCAGCTATCAAAACAGAAATTTGTATCTTTCGTTTGTATTTTGTACATATTCATTTTGCAGCAGTGGGCTTTGCCCTAAACAGCCAGAGGGGAACAGGATGTGGCTAATGTATCTTGCATGAGTGATAGGCTTTTCCCTGCCTGAGCTGACCTAAGCAGCCAGACACACAGGTTTATACATATTGTGTGCATATTTTGGGAATACATGTTCAGTCTTGATAACGTGATAGACTTGAGGACATGGAGCTGCAGGAGCCTCACATTTATCAGGCTACCAGAGTTGGCAACTCCTACCAGCAAGTGAAAGATCATCAGATTGATCTGAATGTTTCCAGAAGACGCCACTAAAAATCCAACAAGGCACTTACAGAGATCTCTGTAAGATCTATGCAAGAAATAATTTGTTCCAACAAGAATGCTTCACTAGTATCTGTCAGTAGTAAGATTTACAATCAAAAAAAGATCAAAGGCAAAGCAGGATGCCAGCTGGCCTGGCCTTGGGTCAATAAATCTTGCCTTAGTAATTTAAATTCTAAAGCAAATCAGAAGGAAACAGTACTCACTGAAATCAAGGCAGGTGATAACTTTAATGTATATGCTAAATTATTTTGTTCCTTCCTGTTAAATACGTACACTGAGGCTCCCTTACTGCAGTTTTTTTTTAGTAAGACTGCAATCTGTACATTAAAAATACAGAAAACACTATGTCATTACGAAAGACTGATCTTTGAACCTAATGGACAAACTGAGCATTAAAAAAAAAGGAAAAAACCCCACCCATTAGTATTTTCACAAACTAAGTTACTTTGACTTATAAACGAAACTCCATTTGCATTCCATTTCTAAGAGATACTAATTTCTCAGAAATGCAAATTAAATCATCAATTTGTATATTTAGTGCAAGAAATTTGTGATGAGTTTTTCAAGACATTAGGCAATTCCAAGTTTCGCTTCATTATCATCAAATCAGTATTTGATGGTGTTTAAATACACTTAAAAATACTGTCTTGTGCACCAGTATTCCCAGAAATGACACACAAATTAAAAACCAGATTATGAAAAATGAAGATTTGATGCTATGCAGCACTTCAAGGGCCATTAAAATCCAGTTAACAACGTTTTAATCCCATGCAATACTTAAGCAACTTAAAGCAAGCAAAAAAAAGGCAACAGCATACAACAGGGATGAAACCTCCAACTTCCATTTGATTTTCTCAATTGTAGAGAATTGACTTGAAAAGTTTTTCCAGGTCCCACCATTACCTGCATATGGGCCAAGGAACATTCAGAAAAAATAAACTGGTAGCTTTAAGGCATTACATGATTAAGAGCAATACCACATCCTCCATTTTCGAAGAAAAAGCTCTTTCCAGAAATTAAGAGACTCATACAGCAATAAAGAACTTAGGGTACAAATCTGACCAATATGATCTAAAACACAATCAGAGGTTTATGAGCAAGACAGGACACACTCCTCTTAAGACTTCAAGAGCTTTGTGAGCAGTAGAGCCCCATTGCAGGTGAATATCCTCAGTCTGAAAAGAAATTTGCATGACAGCAACTCTGAAATGCCTAACAGGAACAAAAGTCTTGTGTCATTTAACTCTCCACTCCACAGGTTTATTCCCAAGACCATATTTGCCACAGGAAAAGGCATAAGCAATGAGGGGTGCTTCTTACAAGCAGTAATATTATACTTGAGTTAGAGACTGAAATTACACTTAAGAAAGAAGAAAAATTATATAGAATGGAGAGAATGACTGGAACTAGAAGCAACAGAAATGGACAGAAATAGGAACCCATTTTTGGAGGCTTATTCATACCTGTCAATTGATGATGGACTGACAGCAGCTGGTGCCTCAGGTGGTTTTTCTTCTGGCTTCTCCTCTTTTGGAGCACTCACAGGTGCAGGTTCACAAGCCACTGCATCTGGTGCTGGTGGTGGAGGGACAGGAGCTGGCACAGGGGCAGCAACAGGGATTGGTGCAGCAACTGCTGTGGGAGCTGCAGTTGTTGAGCCAACAGTGGAAGTGGCATTTGACGGCTGAGTCGCTCCAGCTGCTGCTTTGGGCTACGGGAGGACAACAGAGCTCAGGCACAGCACAAAGCTCATAAATCCAAGCTCTCTACAGGAAACACACTAAGTTCTGTTAAGACCATTTGTGTTTGATATTGCTGTCTCAACATCAAGCACAACATTAAAACATTGCAAGACATTAAATCTCTAATGCTTTTCTCTGTGTTTAAACGAGCAACTGAGACCGTCACTGAAGTACTTACACACCTGAGCATTCACACTCTAAGGAGAAAGTGAAATGCAAAGATCTAAATATTTACAGACCACAATATTCTAAATATGAAAACAACCCTGTGTTTTATAAAAGCACATTTTCCAAAAGAAACCAAGCAAGCTGCCTAAAAGCATCTGCAGAACAAGCATAAGCTTTTCTCATCATTCAGATCTGGAAAAAAGTGATTAAGACAGAAATCACATTTCATTATGAATGCTGTTTGCTGGAAAACAAGATGCGAAGAAAAATTAAACTTCACCTGCAACATGTTTTAGTTATGCAATCTTTGCATTCCAAGCACTGCAACAACATCTCAAATACTTCAGTTCTAAAGTGAGCACTAAGGATAGAGAAGAATGAAGGACTACCAAACTTACAGCAGAAAATTTAGAGTGGATAATACTTGTATGCAATTGTGAAATAATCTTATCTCTTAACATGAATTTTTCTTGGACGCAGTATTAATCCCATTGTACAGAAACAGCCCCAAGGGCTGACAAAGCTGACCCCAATCTTTGCCTTTCCAAGAGAAATAGCTGAACTTTAACAGAACTACTTATTCAAGGTTCACCACTTTCAGACAATGTTTGCTTGAAGTAGGAAACATCTACTTCCTCCTTTTGTCTGCAAGGAGAGGTAAGGGTAAGAATGAATAGCTACCAATGTGAAGGGCACAGCAAATAACATTTTAATAAGCACTCAAAGAAAAACACTGACACAGTTGGAATGCAAGGGGAGCTATTTTCTGCTGGATTCCAAAACCCTTAATGCAACAATGTCTGAGCATCAGACAAAGTTAGCAGTCTGTGCCTACGTGACTGGGCATGTCTACCCACAACAGAATCAGGAAAGGACAACTGAGCTTCAAGACTAGCAAAAATATTGTAAGACTGAAGAAATACCAAAACTACAGGTCCTTTAATATCAGAATATACTGAATTTAGCAGATCTTCATGGAGATCTGTGTGATCATAGAATTGTTGAGGAGAGGTCTCAAATGATTGAATCTAACCCAGCACTGCCACACCCACCACTAAACCGGGTCCCTAAATGCCACAGCCACACATCTGTTGAAAACTTCCAGGAGGGGCAATTGCACAACTTCTCTGGAGTCTTCTGCCATCAACAAAATGAAAAACTGGACTCTTGACATCTCATCTGCACCTGTTTTCTTGCACTGATAAATGCCTCTGTGGCAAACCACAGATGAGAAAGCTGTTCAGTCAGGAAGACAGCAAACAACAGTTATCTTTAACAAGCCCAGATGTTTAATTATGTTTAGTAATACCAGATAGAAATAACAGAATATATGTTTTCTTTGTCAGGAGGAGGAACTCTAGCTTCAAAATTAATTTCCTATTCCAAAACAGAGATGAAGCCAATTTCATTCAGATTGCAGTGGTCTGGAATGCCTGGAAAATCAGTGGCTTGATTCCTGGAAGCAGCCTGACAAGTGGTTCAGAGAAGAAATACTTCAAACACGTGTGTCACAGTCATTCCCTGTAAATTGCACTTGCAGTCTCTCAAAACCCACAGGTTTGTTTACTGACAGATGTATCCTGTCTCTACTGGTTTATGCTGTTGAGCTTGACAGAAGAAAAAGCCATTAACTATGAAAAGCAACATGGCAAGGCTGGAAGAGTTCCATACAGAGGATTTAACAACAAACTACCTAGGTTGCCTTCTTCCTTTTAATAACAAAAGGAGAAAAATAACAGGGAGACAAGAAAGAATAAACAGTAAAATCAGCCATTAGCAATTTTTTTTTGTTTGATACAAACATTCAGCACAGAACAGCAGCAAAAATCAGCCTAGGCAAACCAGGACTGTGAGGCAGTATTTTTTATCTATTCACACAAGCATTTTGCTGTTGACCAAAACTTGCATATGATGAAATTCCACTGGTTTTAAGGATGGGCATATACAATCACTCATCATAAGAAAAAACAGAATTAAATTAATGAAGCTTCCTATTCAAAAGTAACAATTACTCACCTTTGTCACCATAACCACCACAAAGTTCTTCTCATCTATCTTGTATTCTTTAAGAGCAGTTTCATCATTAAGGATTTTACCTGGGAAATTAAACAGGTAGAAATTAAGAAGTTGTTTAGCAAATCAATAGATGATCTTGGGATTTCCATAGCTTGAGGGCTGCTGCCCTAAGTGCTGAAGATGCTTCAAACCATTTAAAATAAAAGCATTAAATCTGGAAAGATTCACTGGACCCATAACAAAGATACACGTAATACAGGGGAAAGGCTTTAACATACCAAAAGCTTAACCAAGTAACTTAAGTCTGCTTACACAGTAAGGGAAATTCCTTTCTACTTATCTTCCATTTGGTCTTCAGGTAAGAGCATTACCTGCAGTAAGAAGTTTGTGACCTTGCAACTTTAACAACTTGCTATTAAAAGAAGGCTAAAACATTAGAAAAAGCTAGAACCATTCCATAACTTGCCACCTTGACAGAAGGGTGAAAAAGCCATCAGACAAACCCAGAAACATTTCTTATACTACCACTTTTGATGTTTCATAAGCAGAGGTGGTACTGTGACAAAATAGATTTGCATCACATCTACAAGAACCTAGGAACACAGTAAGCCACATACTTCTTTGCCTTTTCTCAAAATAAGCTGACTTAGAGGTAGCAGCATAAATCAGAAAATTAAGTCTGTATTTCAGAGAGTTTTACAGGACTGATTTCCACTACAGAATTTTCAGGGAGTATTTTACAATTTAAACTGATTAAGTTTCTGAAGATGTGCCACACGCTGATTCTATTTCACAACGTCTCTCCGTGCTAGTGGGCTGCAACTAGAAGGATATATCCTTATCCTGATGACTGCAAGGAAATCAAGCAACACACACTTTATGGCACTCAGAACACAAAAGACTGGTTCCACCAGTCTTGCAGGTCAAGCATTCGAGAAAGTATTACATGTACTGCAGTAATAGAAGTACCTGTAGCATCTGACTCAGAACCTACATGGGTCTACTTATGATTTTTTATAGGCACTTTAGGAAAGGCTTTAATGAATGTGTATGTAATATAATATATATACTTTCATAAAGTATACATACAGACATCCTGTCTTCTTGGGACACACCACTCTCACGGTTTCTAGACCTTACCTTAATACAGGTATCAACACAATGGACCTGCCTCTAATCAGAGTCAGCTGGGGCTACCACTTTGTTTTTACCAAATTCTACAGCTCGTTTTAATAAAAGTAAAAATGTCATCAGTATCTCTTGTCCAAGAAAAAGGAAAAAAAAGAGAATCAATCTTTGGATAGTATTATATTCTCAATCTTATTTCCTATATTTCCTACTGCTTGTGAGGCTTATACAATACTGCAGTTACATTCTGGCTTCAGAAAACACTCACGTAATGTCACAGAATCTTGTGCAATCCTTGGTTTTTGCAATCACAGAAACAAAATATTAAGAGTGCCATGCAGTTACAGACATTGCACAAAGCCTTCTGCCTTGTTAACATTTCTTGGTTATACATAAGACTTCCACCTTTGATAGAGGCCTGCAGTCAGATAGGAGTATTTTCTGGAACAATCAATGGAGGTTTCAGAGCACCTTCATGTTCTTGACATGCACTCCCTTCACTGAAGTACTAGGGACATAAAACTTGCTATGAGACATAGTCCTGAGGAGCTGTACAAAGACAGAGACTCACAACACTCCCATTAGCATCTCTCCACTGTCACCCATGGCTTTAGCTTACTACAAGTGAAAAGACAATACCTATTACAAAGCAGTACATGACAGAAGCAAAAATTCCACCAAAGTTTCTTTCAAACTCAGTTTTAGAGGGAAAAAAAAAAAACACTAGAGGGAGTACTGGAATAGCACCAAAGTATTGACAAGAAGTGAGAACAAAAAAATGGATTTATGTATTAGTGCCAGAACGAACAAGGCAAGTGAGATAAAGCTCAAATAAAGTTAATTTCATGTTTTAAACTGACATTAGCCTGGTTTTTGCTAGTACATAATACACATTTCTAGTGACAGAGCTTGAAAATATTGGAAGTACCTTTGTACAGCAAGCATTTGGTGGTGGGTTTCTTTTGTTAATCCAAAAGAAATAATCTGGTTTTTAATTCCCTGAGGTATATACAGCAATGCTTCAGCTATACACGGCATAAATGCAACAAGAAAAGAATTAAGCCGGAACAGCAGCTTTGACCTGCTTAAATCCTGAATTCCTGTAACAAAAGCTATTTCTTCTTCACCCAGCATATCCCCAAGACATCAGGTTGTAAGAGCAAAGATGACAGACCCACATGCACTAAAACCTATTAAAAAATTCTAATTCAAAATTAAGAGCTCCCTTTGACGCCAAGTTTGGTTTTGTGTTTGTGGGGGTTTTTAACCTGTCTGTACTTCAGTTCTTCGAATTCTTAGAAGACTTAGCATTCACATCCAAGTCAAACAACAACATAAAAAAGGCAGGTTCAGATAAGGTACCTTCAGAATATCCATTACCTGCATAAATTAGTTTTTGGCCAGCTACTGGAAAGGCATCTTTTCCCCTTTCTGATTCAATCTTCTCTTTCAGTGCCTTCACCTAAAGCACAGAAACAGTTTTAATGAAAACAAAGTTCACAGTACAAAGTTTTAAATACTGAAGAGTAGTTTCAATCATGTCTTGATTATGCCAAGTTTATCAGTCTTCTGAATATGTCACTGTAACCACTTGCAGAGCAACATGTCCCCCTCACAAATAGTCTCCTGCGCTGAATCAAATTAGGTAATTATTTCTCCAAGAGAAGTTATTAGTATGAGTGTACAACACAGTGAAAAAATAAATTGATAAATCTGGGGAACAACCATGTTTTCATCTCTTGACCCATTTGCCCTGTTCTTTCTCTGAATGCAGCGGGTACACCTGCTACAAACAGAGCTGAAGGTCTTCATCATCATAACCACTCTTCAGGGAATGCCTGTTTTTTTTTTGGTAAGATCACTATGACATTCAGCCTTGAAGTCCCCATACGCAAAGACTTGTGCAAACTGTTCAGATGCTTATCTTACATAAGCTGTTTTCAACTCTTCCCCCTCCATCTCAATTTCTGGAGCTGCACACAGCAATTCTAAGCCTACACATTTACTTGCTTGCATGGACCATTGATGCATCATTGTATTGGGTTGACCCTGAGTTGATGGACAGTCTTTAAGACCAATTACGCTTCTCACAATTTACATATTTAAACCGCACAGAAAGGCGGGACTTCCCCTTTTTGTCGGAGCTCGCTTGCTGGAAGGTGGGGGGGCTCCGAGCCTCCCGGCCCCGCCGGGCCGGGCCGGGGCCACTGCCCCTTTCCCCCTTTCCCAACGCTGCGGCACGGACCCTGGGTCGCTGGGGGGGAACTGTCCCAGAGCCGCAGGCAGCTCAAACCAGCCATGGACTGCTCACAGCTAAACCCATCCAGCGCGGCTTCTGGGGACAGGCGGGTCCCTCTCCTCTCCATGCGGAGCCGGCGGAGTCAACGGGAGCCGGCAGAGCCTCCTGTCTGCAGCCAGCACACTTCGTGCTGAACTGAAGAGGACACCACGCAGCCAGCGGCACAGAGGGAGCGAGGCTTTCCCCACCGTAAAGCCTGAACAAGAACACCCTTCAACATGGCGGCTTCGGAGTCAGAGAGAAAGAGAAGTGAGTCACGTGGGACGGAGCTGGAAATGGCGACGGGAGAAAAGAGAGCGGTGCCGCGATTCTGGCGCGCAGCTTAAAAACCTTCTTGCATGCCGTGGTAAGAAACTGTAATACCACAAACTGTTTGTCTCTTTAATCCATTTGAAGAACATGGGGGGATGGAGAATCCTCGTGTGCCTGTGAAGATTGTGAAGAGTGCCTATGCCAGGCTATACAGAAGTAGTGAGAGGCTGTTAGAGACTTGTGGCGAAGAAAAGCCTTTGTGTGCAGGCCAAAATAACTTATCCTTAAAAAGATGAATAACCCCATGTGATGGCCCATGTTTTGCAGTGTGAAGGAACTGTGAGATTTTTCATGGGAGAGATGTCCTACACACAGCAGATTGTTTGTTTCCGGGCGGATCTGCTGTTAGTGGCAGTTTGGGAACCACGTGCAACTGAAGGAAAACCCTTTTTCCTTAAGCATAAGAGAGAGACTTTTCAAGAACTGGAACACTGACTAACATCCCATGTTCTGTTATCCCTTGTGTGAGCTGGGTAAAAGGAGAGAAGTGCTGGGGGGGGGGGGGGGGATTTGCTTTAAATTTTTTTTGTTATTTTCTCTTTACTTTTAATTCTATTAGTAATAAAACTCTTTCATTGTACTGCAGCTGTTTAAGGTTTGTGCCTGCTTTGCTTTTCTCCTAATTATTATCTCACTGAAGGAAAATAAGTAAGTAATGAATATTTTGAACCAAAACCACTACATTTAATTGGTATTTCCGCCCGGTTTCGAACTCAACCCGCTACAATCATCCACACTTTCACAGCACCACATGCAGTAGCTCAAGTAGCACTGTTAGCTGTCATGTGTAAGAATGCTCTCAGTTCTCCAGAAAGACTCCAAAATGCTACCATGAGGAGGTAAAGCAAGCTCCTGTAGAAGCATTCCTGTACTGACACATCTGAAGTCATGTTTTGAGACAAACTGCCTGCACACACAGTCGTTCTTCTTGCTTTCTTACAGACACTCCCAGTATAGATAAAACAAAGACAACCAATCTGTTATGAGCTTGTTACTACAAGCCAACACCACCTTCTAAACTTTTTTTTTCCTGAATATTCAAAAAACCTTTTTCATAAAACTCTGCAAGGATACAGAACACAATATATTGCTTCCGTCTATGGAACTAAACCAAAATAGGGAGCCAGCTCTTTTTCCCCAGCAGATGAAGAAAGGATGCTTTTGGTATTTTGTATCATATATGCCATCCCAGCACCTTCCAAACGCTTTGGAATTAGTCTCCAACCAGGCAGCTGCTTTCCCACAGCAAAACTAAGAGCAGCTCACTGCCACACCTAAGTCCGGAGGACAGTCAAACCATTACTTGTTTTAATAATTTGCTGAAAGCATCATTCTCATGCCATTACTTTACAACAGTCTGTCCTACCCTTGGATTTACACTTATTTTTAAAGCTTATTTTCTTGAAAATTCAAACTATAATTTGTTAATTCCCCTCCAGTTATTAAGGATGGAAGTCACTCACCTTGCTACTGAACAGTCTCCCTCACCACAGATAAGCCACCAAGGAGTTTTTTCCTAAACTTTAATTAATAATACTGTCTAATACTTCACACAACTTCAATTAAAGTCCTGCATGCACTAGGGCAAATTAATCCCCTGAATCATGTTAAAAGTTATGTTTCTAAATGTCTACTTTTTAACACTGGTTATATATACTTACGCACTTGTACCAATCACTCAAAGATAATGACTCGACACTACTCCTTTTGTACCCTGTTACCACGTTTGTCACAGATTCGTAACAAATACTGCAATGCGACTAATGTCTATAATCCATTTTGTGGGAGAAAATTAAAGTTTGTTTCATGTCCACTGCATCAATCAAGGTACTGGCTTCCAATGTCTACTTTGTCCTCTTCATTTTCTATTGCTTTATTCCAGAAAACTGTCTTTTTCCCACAAGGAACAAAACCAAGATGTGTTCTCTCAAACATAAATGTTTGAACAGCTAAAAGTCTAGGTCAGGGCACGCTGAACACACATGTGGATTTACTACACAATAATTGGATCCATGAAAAGGAGTTAAGATATTTACTGTAGGAGGATCCAACGATTCATTTGCCTTTGCTGACCACCTGCGTGCAGCATTTCCCCTTATTAATTACTGTGATGTGACTGATGTACTGCAAGTGACCTGGGGCACTGCCTTCTTCCAAAAACCTCCCAAAATGTTCTCCCTGCCATAAGTCTGCAACAAGTAGGACTATGCTTTCATCCCTTTGGCAGATGGCATTCATCTTCAGACATAGGCAAACTTCCATTTTTACACCATGGGGCCAAGGGAAATGAAAAAAATATTTTCTAGGAATCTGTTCCAGTGTTTCACCATCCTCACTGTAAAAAATCCCTTCCTTATATCTACTCTAGACATACCCTTTCTTAGTTTAAAACTATTATCCCTTGTCCCATTGTAACAGGCCTGCTAAAAAGTCTGTCCCCATCTTTCTTCTAAGTCCCTGTTTGGCACTGGAAGGTTCTCCAAGGTCTCCCCAGAGCCTTCTCTTCTCCAGCGTGAACACAGCTCAGTCTTGTATCCAAGCTCTCTCAGCTTGACTCCATAGAAGAGGTGTTCCACCCCTCTGAACATCTTCGTCACCTCCTCTGGACCAGCTCACACAGGTCCACATCTTTGATGTGCTGAGGACCACCAAGAGCATGAAGCCCCAAGTTCAACAGGACTGCACCTAGGAAAAGTAACTCTGCAGCCACAGGCAGTTTCAGCCTTGTTGGATACACAGGAGACTGTGCTTCAGCTGTACAATCCCTTTCCACAATCCTAAAATCATCTCTGAATACTAATACTGACATAATCTTTATTATTGTGGTGGCCTAGGTCAGCACAGACTAAGGAATACACTAATTACTATGCAGTAATTGGATCCACGTGAAGGTATTTATTGCCTCAGTGAAGTAGTTATCAATGCAAATAACACCATGAAGTTACAGAACCATGGTGGTCTGAACATAAGAACAAACTACAGGTTTGCTTCTAAAGAACAGAGACAATCTTTGACTATAGCTTACCATTAACTTCGTAATTCTTGAAAAGACTGGAAATCCTGAAGAGAAAAGGCTGTTACAGTTTTCAATGCTGGTCTTTATTCTCTGCCATGTACATCAATGAGTTTAAGAACAGATTATATCCTAAACTGGAACACAAATTACTTCAATTCTCTGGCTGACAGCTTACAAAAACCTGAAACAAATTTAAGCTTAACATAACTGAGCCAATTTACAGTATTTTGCTATCTATGTCCAGAGACACTCTGCCATTTGCAAAAGGAAAGATCATTTACATAGGTCTCTCATTTAAATGGACATTCACTCTACTGTGAACTTTCGCCATCCGAAGATACCTGATACGTTAGGTTGACTGACAGCAGCACACCATGAGCTCCGAATTACAAATTAAAAATTCTATAATGTCATTCCACTTGCTCCTTTAAAACTGAAAATACACAAAATAGTCGAGTAATTTCCAGATTACATTTGAGAACATTTCAGAGCATTGCTTAACTGCTTTATAAAGAATAGTGATTTAGATAAGGGAATGTGTCATATCTCAAATGAATACAATGAACTGATCGCATCACACCTATTCAAAAGAACAAACAAAAGGACTTAAACAACTCTTAACTACTACAGCTTGAATCTGCAAGAAAATGCAGTCAGCTGCAGACTTCATCATTCTCCTGTTAGAGACAGGAGTTCAAGAAATACTCAGGCTAAAACAAAAAGTGCTTGCCTGTTCTGGCTTTCATCACTGCCTAGCCTAGGAGGCCAGAAACACATCATTTGCAGAGGATACAATACAATTCTCAGAATAAAAAAAGGAATAGATAAGACCAGATACATCAATTCTAGCAGTAACATTCCAGTGGCACAGAACTTCCTGTTGTAGTTCTAACTAGAGTGACTGAAGACTTAGTGAGAAATAACTGTGCCATTAATTCTGCTAAGAGAAGAAAATGCATGAGGGTGCAACAATCTGTATGTCAGACAGTAGTCTGATCCACCTTTATTTAGATTTAAACCATAGATGTTCCATTTTCAAGGAGGAATTAAAAAAAAAAAAGGCAAAAAAAGAGAGAGAGAGAGAGAGGGAGAAGCCCTCTCAATGCTTTTCAGAAATACAGCTGCATCTTCCAGCTGCTGGTGCAGTGAATTGCTGAAAAAAGCAACATCCCAAACTTTGCCTCTAGCAAATTAGGTTGCTGAGAACCCAGACTTCAGCACCACCACTGGTTCATGGTCATTAAGTGAAAATTAATTTTGGGGAAGCACACCCAGCACATTGATCTGTCAAACTGAGAAATCATCCATAGATTATGATGCATTTTTCTCATAAATACAGATCCATAAACCTAACCTTCAGGCTTCCTAGCTTTATTCAACCTGATTAGAGTTCAAAATGTATTTCAGTCCTCACCAAATCCCATTTTTTCTCTGCCCTTATAAAATTTCACAGCACAATAAAGGGAGCCTGTACTTTATGGCAATAAGTTTAAGAATGAGCATCAATTCATCTACAAACACTTTACCCTGAAGATTCAGAAACAGTACACGTACAGGTCAGGATGATTTTCTTCTGTCCCCTATGAATTTAGACATGAAACTCTCCCTACTATTCAGAAACTGAACAGAACACAGTGTCCTTGAGAATATATGCCATGCAATCTGTTTAATAAAGAGCTAGAGCTGATCAACTGCTAACTGAAAAACCGAGGTCTTCCAAAGAAATACCAGTCATCAACTGCATCCCAGACAGGCATCCTAAAAATGGGATTTCATTAAATCACCGGTGCTGAGTTTCCCAGTTGTTCCTTGCAGTCACTTTCTGCCAGCTAAGCAACCAGGGCATGCTGGGTTCCATCCAGGCAAGCAGCTCCCATTGATCAAAACCCTCCTCCTTCCCTCTCTCACAGCAATTTTTATTTCTCCTACCTCATATAAATGCTAACACAGAAGAGGCAAAAATCCTCAGTTTATTCAGAGACTCATTTCATAAATCCTAACGTAAAAGCGAACAGGGTACTTTCATTGGTTTTAATGTATAATTACACAGGCAAGACAAATTTCTGAACTTCTTGAGATGTTGAGAGAAACTGAATACAAAACTGGAAAGAATCTCTTGTGACATCAAGCCACAAACCCACCTTCCACACCACAATATTCATCAGGAATTTGATGCACCTAAGGACAAGTAAGGGTGTTTGCTACTTCTACCAGGAGGCTGCTACAAAGTTTACTCTGATGTTGGAAGTCTCTTTCTAATTTCCAGCCCAAGTTAATTCACAGACTATTAATACCGATTCGTTCTCATGCTGATGTTCTAATTCAAGCATGAGTAGCCTTCCCACATCCCATGATGCTAGCCAGTGTAAAACATTTACACAACTTTACCAAAACTTGTGAGTTAATAAGTAGATCTCTTCAGTTTCCTTTCATGTCAAGAGTCACAGTTCTCCACAGGCTCCAGGCATCTCTTTCCTAAGGTAGAAATTCATTCCCCGTGGGAACAGGCGGCCAGCACACTCGAAGCAGAATAGCATCACTACTCTCCCTTTCAGGATCTGTGATCTTCAGGGCTTCACCTTTTCATGAATCCAACTCCAAATAATCTATGCTGCTCATTTGAGAGCCATGTACCAGAGTCTGACCCTCAATTAGGCAGCCAGGTACTAATGTTAAACTTTGTGTTTGTCAATGCCATCATGCTTCTATTGATTGGTACTCAAATACTTATCAAATGAATAAAAGGACTATGAAGAGATGGATCCCAAGACCAGCTCTGAAAGACCTTCACTACCAACCTGCCTACTGCTGAACTGCTTCTCTTTGAGAAGAAATGCTGCACAGAAGTATTTTTCTTTTAATCTACCTTATAATTCTCTACCACTCCATGTTTTTTTCTGGAGTAGGCTAACAGGTTTCTCCCAGACTTTGGGAAAAGCCACAGTTAGACAAGGACAAAAGCTTTTACTCCAAAGGGCTTTACTCTTTTCCTCCTCCCTGAGAGAGGGCATCATAGTCCAGAAACTTGTTTAGAATATAGGCTTAATATTCCTGAGTTTTCTCCTCCCACTGCCCTTGCAAAAATATTCACCACACGTTACACTGCTATACAGACACTGCTCAAAGTCAGGCGAGGACAATGCAGCTGTGTCAGACAATAAACCTGCTAATGAAGCAACAAACTGACCAGTGCAACAGGTTTTACTACCCTTAATCAAATTCCATGATCAGCAACTGATTAATGACAAATACTGTGCCTGCTACTGAAAACACACAGAGGATAAGAAACTAGTTAACTCCTAAGTCAATGCTTTACAGTACTTTTACTCTAAGAATGCATTTGGTTCCAGCTACTTCTTTCTACACACTATGAAAGCAGCTTTTTCTGGCACAAAACTCCATTTACAGTGTTCTCTTATATTGTCTTTCTAAACAGGGCACTCGCATTTAGTCAGGAGGCAATCATGGTGGTTACACGAACAGATCGCTGCCCTACTTCAGGCCTCAAAGGCACAACAGATACAGTAACTGGGAAGAATCACAGGAGAGGAAGAGCCTCGTGAATCCAGTCAGGTTTACAAGCTTAGTAAGTGCATGGAAAAAAACCCAGTTGTACTCAAATAAACAAGGCATCTAGAATTACTCCAACATTTAAAAACAAACAGCATAAAGCATTCATAAACTCCTGTATTTACTTGTATATACTGTGCTGAAGTTTGCATATAAAGAAAAAAGCATTCTCTGAAGAAAAATAGTCTGGAATTGGCAAGGTAAAAACCCAAATTTAGCCCTGACATTTACTTTCTATGCAATTACCTCTGCCTTTCTAATTTCCTCTACAAAATTGAGCTCATCTAAACGCAGGTGAAATTTATAAGTCTAGCAGTTGTTGTTATGCACTGCCCAGAGATCAACAGAAATAATTTCTGATCTCAAAGCTGGCCTCCAGGCCTCCACATGCTTCTGCCCTGCATTTCAAAAATGATCTAAGCCCTGCCTGAAAGAGGAGACACCAGGGCCAGTTTTCTGATGCAAAAAAGGTGACTAGAAGAGCTACATTCATGCAGCTTTGTACTAACACAGGAACACAAATTTCAACCTAAAGTAGAGTTTTCTGTTTTCTGCAGCTTGAAGAAAAGCAGAAAGACGGACAGTCCTGCTTTTGAAGCCACAAAGGCTTGTTTTAGGGAGAAAGCTTACATTCTTAGTGGTGACCCTTGCATGGTCTTGTTGATTAGCACAAAAAACCCTCCAGTAGCTTTAGGCAGGCAATTTTTACAACAGGCAAATTCCCCACAAACCGATTTACAAGTATAAAAGTGACACAGTCACCTGAGTATGAAGAAAACTGACAAGTCATTTCAGTTAATTCTAAAAAGACACTTAAAAACCCCTTTTCCAATACTGCATGCTGACCAGCCAGTTGGAGGGGTGCCTCTGACACAAAAACATAGGGAAAGACAAAGAGAGGGAGAACCAGAGTCAGTGTGTAGACAACACTCTGTGTGCTCACAGCCAAGGCAAGCCAGCCCTTCCCTCTCCTTTTCCCGTTCCTTTGGTGCTCCCTGCAGGGCAGCACACAGAGGACAGCCATCCTTACAGGCACTGGGTAAGACATGCTGCACATCACCGTGTCCTGTGAAATAAAGAGTGATTTGTTTCACTGAGTCCACTCCACCCAAGGGAACCGTGACCAAAGAGGCAAACCTCGGTGGGAGAAGACATTGCCAGCCATACCTTTTAGTGCTGTAAGTTTGCACCACCCAATCTCACACCTACAGATATCCTTTCCTGTGCTTCAGGAATTCAAATAAAGTATTTTTTGAAAGGTTTGTCGGTAAACACAGCCATTTACGCACAAGGGCAGCAATGGGGCTCTAGACAGTAGCAGGATCATCTGCTCATATTAACTCTCTTTAATTAAAATGTACTCTCCACTTTCACCAAGTTTCAAAGGGAACACCTTCCGGCCTGTTGTTATCCATATCAAGGACAGATACCCTTGCTTTCCAATCATATCTGCAAAATAGACCTTAAACATATGTATAGAGCTATCCTTAAGTGTGCACAGGCTCTATATTTAACTTCTCAGTGTACTGGTCACCTTGTGAATGGTGGCCCAAGAAAGTTTAGATTTTGAGAAATACAGCGCACAATACTGCCAAATTAGTAAAAGTATAAAGCTAACTTTGCTGACAGCTAAACTGGATAAAACATTCTCAATAAAATAGCTGAAAAACTATGGGCAGAGCCATGGCATTTGAAAAACGGGTAACATGTAAAAACACATTCCAATATGAATAAAATAATTTAGTTGTATTAAGTAATTTATGCTATCTTATCCTTTCCTTTATTAAATTTAAAAAAAAAAAAAAAAAAAAGAAAGTGTTACCCTGCCCAAAGGTCTTTGGAAATTATATTAAAACACTCACTAGAACTTCAGGAAAATATTCCTGAACATGTGAAAGCCTAGCCTTCTTCAGCCAAGAATCAAAACTGCCTTGCTTGAAAATCCTGACTCTAGCCAGGAAACAGAAAAGGACTATCCACCAAAGAAAAGCAGTAGCAAAAAACCCCCAGAGAGTTAACTACCCAAACATGAACTGTAACAGACCATAACTCGAAAATGCTACAGTCTGAGAAGAAAGTATGAAAATAATGAAAAAAACCCCGCATATACTCTTATTCTAGTGATCTCTGAAGTTACAATTTTGCAGAGTCATGTATCAAACCACAAGCAGCAAGTACAAGCCCTTCCAATTCACACCTCCTCTGCCCATGCAAGCACACACTCAGTAATATAATCCTATGGAGAGGCAAGAACAACAAAACAATCCCCTAGAAAAGCTGAAAGATACCTACTGTACAACCCAAGGAGCAATTAGAGAAAAATACCAAGACTTCAAACAGAAAAACACCTTTAACCTAGAAGGGTACTTCTGGATTTTGAATTGAGCACTCTTCCTCTAACCACCAAGATGATAAACTCCCAGGGAAATACAAAAACAATCCTCTTACCCACAACTTCTGTAGGATTAACCTGCACTGAAACACATGTAGGAAGGAGGCTGTCAAGAGTACATTCACAGGTTACAAGCCCTGGAGTCAGCTTTCACCATTTCACCCAGCAGTAGTCTCTGATTCTTGCAGAACTGTTGCAAAGTTAATTCTTCTGACACAGTAACATTAGCACCCAAAAATCCCCATAAACACATTTAACAATAAACCATACACATACTAAGGACACACCAGAACACAGCAGAAGCTCAAACTTCCACAACTAAGTGTTCTGCTGACATGGTGTTAAACAAGCTGGCTTTTCCTGGGTGTTCAAGTGCTGTGGTGGAACAGTGAAATCCGAAAGCCCATATTATGTGACACAGACTGTGGCCGAAAGACTGCTGACATCCTGAATATTCCTTGCACTTCTCTATTTTGACAACCAGGTTTTTAGGTTAACAGCACAGGAGCAGCTGAAAACAAAACAGGACAGACTTACTTTTGCCTGGTGTTTCACTTCAAAAGTTAAGAATGTTTGCTGAAGATTTTTAAAACCCTGCTTCACGTCTACATAGTGATAACTACAACAGAAATGCCACATTCAGAAGCCTACAGAGTCAGCACTGTCACCTCAGACAAGAGATGTGGCTACACAGGTCTGCATCAGTGTCAGGCAGTGCTTATTATTTGCTCCTAACACAATGTTTAACATATTTACTTTCTCACAGCCAGGCAACAAAAAGAAGCAGCAGCTTGTGCAGATGGATACATGCTTCCATTTCCCCTGGTTAAGGGTGAATGCTCAAACCCCGAGTGGCCCCAGTCAGAACACCAGAATCATCACAACGGGTAAATCCACCCCTGTGTGGAGCTTCATGGGTGCAACACAAAACTTAACAAAAAATAGCCAGGCCTGCAAAAATTTCTCCACTTGATAACAGGCCTTCTCCAGTAACAGGGCCTGAGGCTAAATCTTTTCATCTTCTTTAGTCAGTCAGGAATATCTGACAGTCTTCACCTAGTGCTTTGGCAAGCAAGGATAGCTTTAAGTGTACTTTTTACTCACTAAAAATACTCAGCTGGCCAATGTTTTAAAACATAACTAAACCAAAACTAGAGTCACACTATTGAAGGCAAGTTTAAAATTCAACTGTGTGATTCAACAGGAAAAAAAAAAAAGACCAGTTGGCTAATTAGTTATTAGGAAGCGTGTTGCTTCAAATTCTTACTGGAGGTTGGTTTAAATATTCCTTACTATGGATGACAGCTCTCAGTTACAAGCATTAAGTCTTGTCAGAATGCTACCTTGCACAGTAACATCAAAGTCTCTCCAGATTAATTTGGTAATGACAGTAAGGGGAGGAACTGCTAGAAACAGAAAATCAGTTTTACAGAACCAGAACCCAACTTGAGAGCAACAGGTTTCCCGTGTCTATCACTACTACATGATTTTTGGCCTTGTCACAGCACAGGGCAGAAATCCAAGCAAACAAGCTTACCTCTATCTGAGAAACACACACATGGTCCAAAGACTAAAAGTAATGTTTCCCAAACTCCACGAAACACGTTTCAAGGTGTTAGGAAATTAATCTAAGAAACCAGCACACTTAGACAAAATCTCTATATTTCAAAAAATCTGACTGAGAACTTCCAAGCACATACTTGTGACACTTCCTCAACACAGTACATTTCAAAGCATTTGCTGATTTTAAGACTCAGTTTGCAACTGAAGGCTCAAAGTGTTCTTCTCTTTACTAAGTTATAGGATTTTTAAGACTTCCAACAGCAATTTCTTTGTAATTTTCTAATGTGACAAGGAAATTTAAACATTTTTTCCCCTCTACAGCTAATAATAAGATCAAGTCTTTACCCTGCTCTTTTTAAAACAAAGTTCTCCTCAAAGTCTACCCAAATTTTCCCTACCTTACCACCCATTTCTGGCCAAACTCTGAAGTATTATGCTCATGAGGAGCATCTTTATTTTGAGCTACTGTAGCAGCCCCATTTATAAACAGAGGGTGCAGTCTCATTTCCCACAATCCAACTTGTAGTCATTGCATTCTGCTGTCTCATAAACTGGTGAGGGCTTTGACTGGCAACATTCCTTCAGTCCTCTCCTTGAATTTACTTCCCAGGACCTTACTGAATGCAGAAAACAAGAGAAAAAGAAAAGAGAGTTTTCTCAGTAACAGCAAAGACTTCTGCTTTAAATATTTGAAGGTTTCTGACCCATGCTTCTCCTAGGCATTTGCCACGTCCCTCAGTCATAATGGTAACCCAAATGAGGTCTTGATCCAACTTTTAACTGTCATCCTTTATTTTTCCTAAGATAGAAGAGAGCAAACCCACAGACTTTATAAAACCAGATACAATGTTCCATAGTTTCTAGAGCTTCACTGCCCACCAGTCACAGGAAAGCTTGCTGCAGACAATACTTCAGCTGCCAGCCTCCCCAGATCTTTCAAACCAAGGCCACAAGTGTGTCTGGACTTGGCTATCAGAGTGACCATCCCTGCTCAGACAAGTGACAAGGCAACTTCCAACCCTGCCAACTCACTTAAGGCCCTTCCTCTCATCTCAGAACACTGCATTTCCCCGAGGATTTTCCAGCAGACGCCGTGTGCCAGAGGAGAACATTCACCTGGAAACAAAACATGTCTCCTCCTCACTCGCAGCATCATCAGACACACACAAAGGCACCAGTGAGGGGGAATAAGGCTGCTGTGAACCCCACCGCATACCCCAACACCGGCTCCACCAGGGTCAGCAGAGTCTCTCCCGCACTCCCTCCCATCCTAAGCACAGACTGATTAATCACTGCAGCTCGCCCCGTGAGGCCAAACAATAAACCCTGCCCGTGCTCTCCCACCTCCACAGCACACACCTGCCCGGGCACACGGCGATGCACCTGGGAGCAAACACCAGCCCCTCTCCAGCCCACGCTCCTGCCCCAGCAGAAAAGCCCCACAACTCTCCCAGCACTTCCCTTCTGGCGGGAATCCATGGGAGGATGGGAAGGACCACCACGTTTTCCTTCTGCTGCACCCCCAGCCCCACCCGGGAGAGAGATGCTCTGGCAATATCCCCTCTCCCAGTGCTCCCATTATAAACCAGCAGCGATCTGTGCCCCACTGACTGCTAGCCCTCGGCCCGAAAGGGAAAACTTTCGCTTCCTATAGCGCTCCTCTCCTCCCCAGGACTACGTGAGCTATTTATTCCCCCTCCCATCTCCCGGGCTATTTCCCCTTTCCACCTCCTGGGCTATTTCCCCGGGCTATTCCCCTTTCCACCTCAGAGCTATTCCCCCTTTCCATCTCCCGAGCTATTCCCCCTCCCACCTCCGGGGCGTTCTCCTCAAAAACAAGGGGGGAAAAGTCCTTCCGCCGGAGGTTTGGCCACGGAAACCCCTTTCCTTTGGCGATGGGAAGGCACTCTTACCGAGAAGCATCCTAAGGAAAAGGGGTCCCTCATCACCCCCGGCTAAGCTCACACCCTCCCCCCGACCCCGAATCCCCCAAAATCATCCCGGGCGGGCACCGCATCACCCCCGCGGCCCCCAACCCCTCACTGAAGCTCCGACCACCTCCACCGGAGGGGTCCGTGCCTCCCTTTCCCCGGGGGCGAGGGGACAAATCCCCGCATCCCCCTCCACGGCCGCGTCCTGGGGGTGGGGTGGGGTGCGGGGGGGGAAGGGATCCCGGGAATGGGCGCACCGTCTCCTCGGGGTCGATGTCGATGCGGAAGGTTTGCTGCTGCAGGGTCTTCAGCGTGATCTGCATGGCGGCGGGTGCGTGCCGCGCTCCGGCCGCCCTCGTCCCTTCCCCGGGAAGAGGTGGTGGGGAAGAGGCCGGGAAAGGGAGGAGGAGGAGGGAGGCGGTGTCGGGCTCGGCGGGAGGGGGGGACGCGCATGCGCCCTCTGAGGCGGCCGGCACGGCGCAGGCGCGGGCGCGCCTGAGGGCGGGGAGAGCGGGAGGAGGGGTGGGGGCAGGGACTGAGAAATATAAACACGCAGGGGGAGCGGGAGGGAGCGGGTCGATGGGGGGGGAGGGGGGAAAGAGCTGTGAGGTCATCGAGTCCGGCCTGTGACCGGCCAGCACCGTGTCAGCGAGGCCGTGGCACTGGGTGCCACGTCCAGTCGTTTCTTGAATGCCTTCAGGGGCAGTGACTCCACCGCCTCCCTGGGCATCCCGTTCCAATGTCCGGTCACCCCTTCTGTGGAGAAATTCTTCCTGATATCCAACTAAACCTCCCCTGGCCCAGCCTGAGGCCGTTCCCTCTCCTCCTGTCCCTGTTCCCTGCGAGCAGAGCCCGACCCCCCCGGCTGCCCCCTCCTGTCAGGGACTTGTGCAGAGCCACAAGGTCCCCCCTGAGCCTCCTTTGCTCCAGCCTGAGCCCCTTTCCCAGCTCCCTCAGCCGCTCCTGCTGCTTCAGACCCTTCCCCAGCTCTGTTTTCTTCTCTGGATTCACTCCAGCACCTCAATGTCCTTCTTGAAATGAGTGGCGCAGACACCGTACTTGTAAGTTGTTCCACAAGTTTATTAATACACACTCGCGGGTTTATAGCACGTAAGTTCCGCCAGTGCAGTTTCCATAGAATCATAGAATATAAAGGGCCATCTAGTCCCAACCCCTTTGTCATGAGCAGGGACGCCTCCCGCTAAACCAGGTTGCTCAAGGTTTCTTTATCCAGCCTGTCCTTGAGCACCACCAGGGTTGGGGCATCCACAACCTCCCTGGGCAATCTGTTCCAGTGTCTCACCATCCTCACAGTAAAGAGTTTTTTCCTGATATCCAACCTAAATCTCCCCTCTTTCAGTTTTTACCCATCGCTCCTTGTCCTATCACTACAGTTCCCGATGAAGTGTCCCTCTCTGGCTTCCTGCAGGCTCCTTCAGATACCAGAACCTTCTCTCCTCCAAGCTGAACAGCCCCAACTTTCTCAACCTGACTTCACAGAGAAGGTGTTCCTGATGAAATTGGTGGCCTCCTCTGGACTTGCTCCAGCAGTTCCATGTCCTTCTCCTGTTGGGCACCCCAGAGCTGGATGCAGCACTGCAGGTGAGGGTCTCACAAGAGAAGAGAGGCAGAATCACCTCCTTTGACCTACTGCCCATGCTGCTTTGGATGTAGCCCAGGATTTGCTTGGCTTTCTGGGCTGTGAGTGCATGCTGCTGGCTCACAGTGAGTTTAGTACTTTGTAGTTTAGTGTTTGAGCAGTTGATGCATACATTTGATGGGTTATTAACCTGTGCTTGCCCTGGTGCTCCTTAGGTAATAAAGGAGGAGTGCTGCTACAAATAAAGTTGAGCCAGCTGTGTTGGTGAAAGAGACCCTTTCCCCTGCACCTCATAATCCCTTTCATCATCAGGTGTGGAATCTCCTTGTAGCCTCTTCCATCTGCAGGCGTAGGATCTCCTAGGGCATTTTCTTTGTAACCCAGGCTGTCTTTCCGCAAAAAGGGGACGCTGATGTCAGGCTGACTTAACACTGTATTGCAATTAAACTCCAAATTTCCTAGTATTGTGTAATGGCCAGAGAATTTCTAGTCTGCCACATTGCCAGCTTGATGTTTGTAATAAGAACCATCTTCTAACTCATTTTTACAATAAGTTGGCTTCCTCACCATTTCCTCCCAGCAGCACAGCAGAGCAGGGGCCAGCAGACTGCAGTGCCAGGCAGAGGGAAAGCGGGAGACCCCTTTCCCTGCAGGAGTGAGGAAGTGGGGACATGTTACACGTACACACAGGGCTGGAGGTGCTGCCTCTGCCAGCGTCCTGCTCATGCTCTGACACACAGCTGCCAGACAGCCAGAGCCTCCTGCAGCTTTCACAACTAAAAAGAAACCGCTGACTGTTGCTAGTAGGAATCTGGCATTCTTGACACCACAGAATAACTTGCTTGCTCTGCGTGGAGAGCCATTAAGGGAAAAAAAAAAGAGAGAAAATATCACTTGCTATTTTTTGCTTGGATGGTTACAACTTAAAATATGCTGCTTGTTCACTTCCATTATTGCCTGATACCAAATCTAACTCCATACTTTGAAGATAAAAGGGATTTTTTTTTCAACTTTTCATTCAGCAGTCCAGATACGTAGGTGCTGAGCTTCACATGCAAACTAAAGTACCTCATGCTGAGGGTTTGTGTCAGTTTCACTACTCTTTTCTGCTCAGAATGTGTTAAACTACTCATTCTGACTTCTGTGTTTGCTGGTTAGTGTGAAGCAGTTCTGCCTAGCTGAGGGTTCATTTGCACAGTGGCTGTGTAGCTCTGCTTGCAAAAAGCCCCTGAATAACTGGGAGTCAACTCCAGAGGCTGTGAATGGCTTTGCATGAAGTTTTTTTCTGACCATTTATTTGAATTTTGAAATAGAATGAGAAAAAAAAAGAAGCTGTGATTTTTTTTTTTCCCCCCTCTGAGTGGTTCAGGAATTTATGACAATTCATTGTATGGGGAATAGGATAAATAAATTCTTGGCATTTCCTCTAGCTCAGCCCATTCAGCTCCATAAAATCTGGCAGTGCTTGACTCTCCAGTTCTTTCTTGCTGTTGCAGAATTGAGGGCCAGAGTTTTTCCCCCAGAGTACTCTCATAATTTAGTTTCATAATGCTTCTCCTTGACAGCCAGTGCTTGGTGGTTTTTTTCATTCTGTGTCTGAAGTATTTTGGGTAATCGCCCTGTGTTCAGACTGGAGCACCACAGTTAGCTAACTTTATTTACGACAGTTTATATGCTGACTCAGTGAGCATACAAACTTCTCCTATGCAAAGAGAAAAAACTTGGATTGATTTGAGGGAGATGTGAAATGAAGCCCAGGACTTAGAAAGATACTTTGGTGGCAAATGCATACACTGATTACTTTTGGATTCCCACTTCCAAGTAACTTGATCTCCCTGGTGCTCTTCATCCAGCTTTGTGCTGCCGTGGCTTTGCCCTCCTCAGCTCTTTTTGGTTGTCCATGATTCCCCAGAAACTGCTCTGTACCTATACCTGTTCAGAGCTGTGAGCACACCCCTGGGTTCAAGGACCCTCATTGTTACAGAACCTGTTGTAACAATATCAATGTGCACATCTGCATGTTGTCACCTCAGGCGATGTGTGTGTCACCTCTCCAGCCACAGAAGTCCCTGTTGCATGATACTGCAGTTTGTCTACTTATCTTGGGAAAAGTTTCCATGGTTTTCAACGGCAAACACTGAGGCAAATACTCAAGTCAGTGCCCTCGGTAAGACAATTCAACCTCTGCACTAACATGCAGTGAGTACACACACCCTCTTTGTTACCTGGGTCATCCCACTGTCTTAGATACCTGTATGTAATTAAGGCTTCCTGTCATTATCATCATTGCCATAATTTTTACAGGTCCTACCCAGATTCTAGGACTGACAGCAGATAAAGAATATGAAGGTGACTCTCACCCCAAAGAACCGTTTAGGGAAGCAAGGGGTGAAATGTGC
Source organism: Corvus cornix cornix (assembly GCF_000738735.6). Classification (NCBI taxonomy): domain Eukaryota; kingdom Metazoa; phylum Chordata; class Aves; order Passeriformes; family Corvidae; genus Corvus; species Corvus cornix. The sequence goes on from NC_046357.1 coordinate 72,321,839, forward strand.
TGTACCGGTTTGGCCAAATTTAGAAGTATATCCTCTGAGAGAAGGCACAGCCACCCCTCCCCCACCAGGTTCGGGGAAAATAAATTTTCCTCAAAGGAAAGACATAAAAACTATTTATTTACCAAACACATGGGAAAAGGAAAATAATGCTAAATAATAAAATCTCTCGCTGTGGAGAAAAAACCTGGGAAAGTGTCAGAGTCCTCCCTTTGGTCTCCTCGGAGCTGGGGCTTGGCCCAGGGCCAGGCCCTCTGTGCTCGGTGGAAAGTCCTCCTGATGTGCTCTGATATTGAAGCAGTACAGCAGAAAAGGGAGAAAATCCAAAATTCGCGGGAAGAAAAAAAAAAAGAATTCAACTCTCAGTCTCTCTCTGGAGAAAAAGAAACTGAACAACTGGCCAAAAGCTGACCCGGGAGCAGCAAGCCAGGTGCTGCCTCCCTCCCCTGCCGCAGCTGGGGAAAAAAAGTCGCTGTCTCTGTGTGACCTTGAACAAGCTGCAAACTGCTTTGAAAAAGATTTGCTCAGTTTTTCCTTCTCCCTCTCAGGCTCAGTTTAGAGGCACAGAAAGGCACAAAGTTAATTTCTGGGCATAGGGCAGCGATATGAGATACACATCATAAAGTCACCCCAAGACAGTGCTTACAAGAAAACAGCACATTCTGTTTCAGACCTTTCGAGGTAGGTGCAGGCTTTTCAAAACCAAGAGAGCAGCAGCAGAAATGGCCTGAGCAAGGCCCTTAAGGTGTAGAAAGGAACCTGTTTTGGCTGTGTTGAACTGGGAGGAGGCATGCAGAGGGCAGTACTCCAGGCAGATGCTTGTCAGTCTGGATAATAGCAGTAATGGAAGGAAGAGGCAAGCTTTTGAGCTCGTTGTGGTGGTTAGGAAGAATTGTTACACAAGTAGATGTGTAGAAGAGTTCCAGAAGGGCAGCGCAGCCTGGAAGGGTTTGGGGTCAAATGGAGCACATGCTGGTAATGGAGAGGTGAGAGAAGATAGCACCATCACTGACAGGTAGTAAAATGACCTTACCCTTAGTGAAAGGCAGCATTTTGCACTTAGTTCACAATAAGTGACCTATCCCTGAAAAATGCTTCAAAAGCAGGCTTTTCCCACTGGCTGCTGACATGAAATAGGCATGAGTATTAGGGTGAGATTTTCCATTGAGTTGACTGGTCTCTGCTGTTCCACATGTCTCTGTGCAGATCTCCCACTGGCTTTCTCTGTATCACAAATTAGTTGAGAGCGCCAGTGGACCTTTTGTGAAGGATGAGCCAACTGCAAGCACATCTCTGGAGCAGGTGAACCTCTACTTAGATTCCAGCTTGCAGTAACTCATACAGTGTAAATTAATTCACCCTTAATCTTATTCTGCATGCACTCAGGAGCTTTATCTGCCTCCTGTTGGTAGCATTGTCTCTTTCTGTACAGAAATAATTTGGGGGCTTACTTGCCCCCAAACTGCTACCACACTTCCTCAGTCATCCTCATTTTTTGTGCAGGACTAGCAATGAAGCAGCTTCACACTGTTTGTAACGATAGTAAAGAGCAGCTGTGCAGGTTAATCAGCTAATTAGACAGTGAGGTATTAGGCAGAGACCATGGAGGCAGTGGTTGCATGCAGCAAGGTGGTTGTAACCACTTCGACCACTACCAGCTGCAGGAAGAAGGGGGTCTGTATCTTACTTGTCTTTGGATTTATCAGTGATCTTTCATGTCTGCATGCTATGTGGTCTGAAAATAAAAGCTCATCAAAAGGGGCTGGATCCTTTGGACTTGGAGAAATCTCACTCTGAAGCAGTGGTGCTGCCTTGGATGAGGGAAATCATTGGGTGCATTTTCAGCAGCACGCTCAGAAGCATGGAAATTCCCTTCGGAGTTCCCATCAGCCCTTGGACACCATGGATGTTAGCACTGGAGTCTGAACCTACAGTTCAGTTTTGTCGCACACACTGACAAAAAGTTAGTATGAGATCAAAATGAAACCCAATCTCTATTGATAAAAGTGACTAAAATTTCTTTTATGCAGGGTTCACGCTTTAGGTCTTTTATTTTGAGAGTGATTGCTTTTCTGTTGTTAATTTTTTTAGCCTGATTGACACTCAAACAGCTGCCAAGAATACTTGGAATTCACTATAAAATAACAGCGTGGCAAGTGCGTTAGACTATCATCTTGACAGGCTTATATATTTATAATGCTAATTATGTGGGTGTAGTAATTGTATTAGGAATATCTAGATATTTTCCATCAGTAAAATCAGTACCGAGTATGGGGAAACCCACAAAAGATTTCTCAGCTGACTCTAATCTGCAAATTTTCCTTAAACATATAATAAATGTTCTCATTCAGTTGCAAAACCTTTTACTGCTATTTATTTCCTCTATACGGAGATTTAGGAGCAGCAACTATAGTAAGTACATGAACTTCCTAATTTGAGATCCCTCTTAATTTATTTCATACCATTTATTAAGGAAGTAAGGGTCAAGGGGTGGGGAGGGGAATCGCAGTCCAGGGAGTGTCTGCAAGGCATGCTGCCTCCAGGAGCTATTCCTGGAGCATTGCTGCTGACAGTTCAGCTTCACAACAGCACTGGGCTTGCACTTGGAATCTAACCCCTTCATGTATCATTTCGTTTGTTTGTTTATAGGCTCCCTTGCCATCATATCAGTGTCATTTTGCAACTTCAGGAAATGGGGTTTGCCGAGTAAGGCTAAATGGGACTTGAAGTTAAATACCAGGCTGGTAGTGCTTCTTGCCCCAAGTATTTCAGAGGAGGGGTCATCTTCCAGGCTTGTAACAGCCATGGCTAGTGACTCTGGAAGGTTATCCCAACAGTGTCAATGCCCTTAACATACTATTGATTGGAATCAAACTCTTCAAATCTTTGTGTGCAGAAACTACTTGTCAGCTAGGAGAGGGAGGTATTGAATTCTGTGTGCTTCAAGAGAGTTTATCTAGAAATGAAAAAATCTTTTTGCCCATGAAAAGTTTCCTTATTCAATCACTGGTTTCTTTGGAGTGCCAGACAGCTGGAAGGGAAGGGAATAAAAATGATTGGGGTTGGACAAACACCTCTGAAGACAGTTATCTGATGCCTGTGTCTGCAAGCAGGAAGGGCTGCTCTGGCTCTAGAAGGGTTTTACAGTGTTTCAGAGTGCAGACTCTTTGCCAGCTATTCTAATATTTAGGCTTTGTTTGAGCTTCTGTCCTGTCTGTGTCCCTGCCTGTCCTGTAATAACAAGGACAAACGAGAGCCGGAAGCTGTACATTGTCCTCCTGTGGTTCTGCAGAGCTGCTGTGGAAAGGCCAGGCATCTGAATATTCCAGAGCAAGGCCAATAATTGCATGAACCATTAGAATGGTGAATAGTGCAGCCAGCCAGGGCAGCCCATTGCTATTGACAGTTGTCACAGGGTAAGTCTTCCCAACTTCAGGAGCAGTTGCAGAACGGATTGCTGAGTGCTCTATAAAAAGCTTCTAGGAAAATGACATCAGGAATCGTCAGCAATTAATCTAGAACATCGATTCCAAGAATAATATTCATCTGAAAAATAGCGAATCAAATCCTACAGGTCTAACTAGGCCTACTATGAATAAATTAGATCAGTTTATTTTTGTATGAGTCATTAATCATATTCCAGTCATCACTGTGGTTATCTGAAAGTATTTTAATTTAATCAAAATGCAGTTAAAACTCATATAAACAAATTTGTTCTAAGTTATACAGCCACACACACAGACCAGTCTTTTCCAGTGTGGTGTGAGGAATTAAACACCAAAACAGATCAAGATCAAACAGAGACCCAACTATGGATTTTTGCATTACTTGATTTTGAGCATGCACTTTCCAACACTTTGCTTTCTTTAGTGAATGCCAGATAAAAGAGAACAATACGCTGTTCTCTGAAGCTTTTGTCACGGTGTTCATAGCTTGTACAGGCCATCTGCTGTGGAGTAATGTAGCTGCTACAGTACACTGCTCTCCTAGCATATGTGTAACCTAACAGCTGGGGAGTGTGAGCCCTCTGGATTCAACAGGAATTCACTTGGATGTGTAGTTACTCTGTCTACATCAAGCCTTGTGTAAAACAATACCAACTCCTAGGTCACAGAGCACAAAAGTAGTTGGCACAGATATGAGTAGCTTCTACCCCAAACTTTTACTTGGGGGAAGAGAATGAATTCTGGAATGAATTCAGACCCTGATGCTCAGAGCTGTGTCCAGCCAGACTTTGAAAGCCTCTAAAGATCCCACAGCCTCCTCTGGCTCCTGCTATAGTGCATAATTATTCTCATTTTTCCCCCTTCTAATCATATGCTGAACCTCTCTACTTTCTGTTGATGTCACTGTCTCTTGCCCTCCTGCCAGGGAGTGTGCTTCACTGGGAAGACGCTGGCCCCATCTGCTTGATCTCATCCCCAGAGGCACAAGGTGCCCTAAACCATTGACCCAGCCCCAACCCCAGACCCTCTTCTCAGATTATTTCAGTCACACAGTTCCAGTGGCCTCCCCTGAGCCCTTCTGGTTTGTCAGTTCTGCCTGGGACCCCAAACAGGACACAGTGCCCGAATGAAGCCTGATGGGTGCTGAGCAGAGGGGATCACCCTTGCCCACCTCCCTGCATCCTGGATAGGAGAGAAAATAGGCACAAGACTGTGGAGCCCAATGAGATAAATCCCAGAGTCCTGAGGGAGTTGGCTGATGTTGCCAAGCCACCCTCCATCACACCTGAAAAGTCATGGCAGTCAAGGGAATTCCCTGGTGCTTGGAAAAAAAGGAAGCATCACTCCTATTTTTAAAACAAGGAGAGAGACACAGGGAGCTACAGACCAGTGAGCCTCACCTCTGTGCCTGGGAAGATCATGGAGCAGATCCTTATAGAAGCAACATGGAAGACAAGGAGGTGTTCCCAGATATCCAGCATGGCTTCACTAAGGGAAAATTGTCCCTGCCCATCTGGTGGCCTTCTGTGATGGAATGACTGCAATGGTCAGCAAGGGAAGATCGACTGATGTCATCTACCTGGAGTCCTGAAAGGGCTTTGGAGAGACATGGATTTGAAGGGTGGAGGGTTCAGTGGATGAGGAGTTGGCTGGATGGACACAGCCAGAGAGTCGTGGTCAATGGCTCCATGTCCAGCTGCAGGCTGGTGATGAGTGGTGTCCCTCAGGGCTGTGTCCTGGCACTGGCCTCTTCAGTACCTGCACAGTGACAGGGGCAGGGAGAGCAGGGCCACCCTCAGCAGGTTTGCAGCTGACACAGAGCTGAGGGTGCAGTGGCACACCTGAGGGATGGGACCATCCAGGGGCACCTGGACAAGCTCTAGAAGGGGACCCAGAGAACCCAAAGAGTTTCAACAAGTCCAAGTGCAAGGTGCCTCACCTGGGGCAATCCCAGACATAGCACAGACTGGGAGAAGAATTCACTGAGAGCAGCCCTGTGGAGAAGGACTTGGGGGTTCTTCTGGTGGATATAAAGGTGGATATGAGCCAGTGGTGTGGGCTGGCAGCCCACAAGGCCAACTACACCCTGGGCTGCACCAAATGCAGTGGGGGCAACATGTCAAGAGAAGTGATTCTTCCCCTATACCCTGTCCTCATGAGACCCCACCTGGAGAGCTGCATCCAGGTCTGGATTGAGCAGCACAGGAAAGATGTGGACCTGTTAGAGCTGGTCCAGAGGAGGCCACAAAGATGCTCAGAGGGCTAGAGCACCTCTGCTAAGGAGAGACAGGCTGAGAGAATTGAGGTTGTTCAGTCTGGAGAAGTGAAGGGAAACCTCAGAACACCTTCAAGTAGATAAGGGGCTCCAAGAGACCTGGAGAGAGATTTTTTACAAGGGCATGTAGTGATAAAAGAAGGTGAAATAGCTTTAAGATGAAAAAGGGCAGGTGTCAGGAGGAAAATCTTAATTCAGAGGATAGTGAGGCCCTGACCAGAGAAGCTGTGAGTGCCCCGTACCTGGAAGAGTTCAAGGCCAGGCTATATGGGGCCCAGAGCAACCTGATCTAGTGGATGACGTGCCTGCTTTTGGGGATGGAGGGGAGGGATGGAACAAGATTATCTTAGGTCTCTTCCAACCCAAACCTTTCCAAGATTCTATGAAAATCTCTGTGACCACTGGTGGGAGGAATCATGGGAACCTGGAGGGCTGGCTAGAAGTGCTGAGATGTGGGGAAGGCCTGTGGGACTTTGTGCTGAAGCCTCCCAATGAACCCTCTTTGCCTCATGTGCCTGGAGTTGTCTGCCCAAGCCAGAGTGACCTGATGGAGCACTAGGAATCATAGAATCATTAGGTGCCTTCTAGGTGCATGTAAAATTGTCAGGGACCTCCCTCAGACTCCACAGGGCTTTTCAAAGATGGCAGAAAGTGGCCTCACAACTGTCATCACCCACCTCACTCAACCCCCTTCAGACAAACCCCTCTCAGGTCAGTGGAATTGGATAAAACAAGATTTTCTAGGAGACCCCTGAGCTGAATGTCCTCTGCTCCTGGAATTCCCCCACTTCTTCATCCCTTCCTTTGGGCTACAACACCTGGGAACAGTGTCAGTGGAAACTGAGAGGAAGAAGACACAAAGTACCATGTTTGCCTGCATTTGCTGTCAGCGTACCACTCAACCCATTTGTCATAATTTCCTTACCTGATTTACTTCTTACATAGCAGCAGAAGCACTTCTTGAACCCCGGTTTAGCTTTGATTTCCCTGATCACACCTCTGCAGAAATAATAATATAATCTCTGTCATAACCTCTCCTAACTCCCACCATGCTTATACATCTTTTGGTTTTTTCGCATTTTTCTACCATGAGTTTTCTTTTTAGCCAAGCCAGCCCCCTAAAATATCTGTTGTGTTTTATCCTTGAGCATCAGCATGGACTTTTCTTTTGAGCTCCTTTGCCCTTCAAACGCCACAAGAGCTGCCTCCCATAAGAGCTGCCTCACACCTACCTCTTTCCTGAGTAAGCCGCAGCTTTTTGTCGTGAGGTTTAGGGCTATTGGCCTTCCTACTCCCCAACCTGGCCCAGGATCTGGACCTTCCCTGTGTCTGGATCATTACAGTTATACCCTGACCAGTTCTTCCTTATTTTTAGGTAGCACATCCAGACCAGCGTCATCCAAGCTGGTACATCTAACACCTGTGTTATCCCTGACATCCTCCAGAAATCGCCCTAGTGGCCTTTCCCTTGCAACAGGTGCCAGGGAGGATGAATTCCACCAGGAGAACCAATTCTGGGAAGCAGAAACTCAACCGTGGCAGGAACGCTGTAGTTCTGTGCCCACACACTGTGATCTAGCTCAAGTGTAGAATGCAGGAATATAAGACAGGCCCAGCAGGTCAAATATGAATCCCTATTTCCTAGAAATATCTTAAAACATAATAAAATGAAGCATTTTGTTGGTTTTGTGTTGTTGTTTGGTTCAGGGTATTTTACTCTATGACTCTTGCAATTAATTATCATGAGTCAGAAACTGCCTCTCCTGAAACTGAATGTCTTCCTGTCTCCTATATAATGTGTTTGGGATCAGTTTAAACCTGTTTGGTCTTGGGCCAGCATGGCCACTCATGTTTTTCAGCATTTATTTGTATTCATGTACAGAAATTGTGCTACTCTTGGCTTGTATTTTTTGAGACTAAATATGCCAAACTTCTCTAATTTTGCCTCCTTTTCCCCGAATATTTTAGCTGTCATTCTCTGCAATTGTTTTGAATTGGTTTAGTCTTTCTTGAACTTGAGCTGGAGCCTACGCAGCATCTCACTCGTATGGTTTGTGCTTCTGGATCTTGCTTTGCACCTGCCCTGTGGAAGCACTTGGCTTTCTCACAGCTCTGTCTTCTTGGTGACATGTAGATACATTTAGGACACAGTTACACACGCTTGCCTGTCTCTTTCAGCAGTTTTCAACTGCTGATCTCACAGAAATTCTTACTGTTGTGCCAGAGGGTTTGGAGTCTATGCTGCATACATTTTTATACTTTCTTCCAGTTTCCAGAGGCACATCTTTTTACATGTGGACAGAGCCTGCAGACTTTGAGCTAATACACTTGAGTTTCTGCAAGGTGTTTTCACATTTTGCAACACTGTCATTAAAGGAAACTCACAGTCAGTTCCCAGAGAATTCCTCAAAGATCTTACTCCTGAACTAAGATCCTCTCTCTCCATGTGTTCTTCCTACTCTTCCTGAAGTCAGCTCCTTACCTGCTGTACCTTGATGGCACTGATCCCTGTTCATGCCAGCGTTGCTAATTTTTCTAAGATGACCTTAAGTTAAGTGGATAATATTTCTTCAGTGCAAAGGGCATCAGCAGCACACCCAGTATTTTTTGATGGCTTTTGGTACTCAAGACTATTTTTATGTTTTGGATTGCTTCAGATGACTTGGGCTGAGTGATGCTGTTGTGCCTAGACACTCCCAAACACCCAAGCAGATACACACACACACATCCCTGTTCTGTACTTCCCTTGTGCATTGTCAATGTCATCTTTTACGAAGGCATCCACAGATATTTGCGCACAACTGCCACAGCAAGTGCTTGAATGCTGATGGGGCAGCAGGCTCACTAGGAAGCACTGCCTTGATTCGTTGGGTGTCTGAGAAGTGTGGTGGGTGCTATCTTTAAGAGAGATCTGCACAGATTCTTAGTTGGCTGCAGTACACATTCCAGGTGAGCACTAATTACCAGACAAATTTCAAGGTTCAGCAAACAATTGAGCTAGTGCAGATGGAATAATTACAGAGTTGTGAAAGGCTGAAATGTAAAACAGACTAACAGATTGTTCCCTCTACCTGTCAACTTTGGTGAGGGAAAAAGTTCAGCTTCTGGGTAGTGGCAGTGTCATAGCTCAAAGGGGCCTTCCCTCTCTCCCAAAGGCCAGAGCCATGCTCCAGATTGCATGTACACTGCAGTGTCACATCTTCAGTTAGTAGATTGTGTGTTTCTGATACCCAGCTTATCACCTGGACTTGTGGGCTCAGGCTGCACACACCAGGTCCCTGCAAAATACCGTGTCCAAGGATGCTGTTACCAAACAGTACTGCTGAGTGTCTCAAGTCCAACTGGTCAGTTCATAATTAGAGTTGGATCCCTCCTGAATCTCTCAGGGAAAGCCTTTTCTAGTGCTAACTGAGCCAGGGATATGTTACCTTTAATTGATACGCCCTTTTCCATTTCAGCTCTTCTGTCTCTGTCTGCACTGTAGTGAGGGATTGCAGTACACAAGAGGGTACCAGGTTTGGCTCTGGTTTCCCATGGTTACCAGTGAAATCAAATATGAATAAAAGAGAGGGCTGATTTCCTTGGGATTTAGTAGCATGTTTTTTCCTTTTTACTCCCAACTAACTGAAAGCTTTTCTTCTTTTCTTCTCCTGCAGTTTCCAACTGCAAGTTTAGGAAGTGGTTCAGAGGAGTGGGTAGGATGCCTGACTGGGAGTAAAGAGGTCTGCCTGCTAATCCTGCCCAAAGTAAACGATCAGCTAATGGTTTGATTTTAGCTGTATGTGGCTCAATCCTCTCCCATTGGGAGGACTCTGCAAAGTGCAATGACTTGAAAATTAGCTTCACAATATTTTTTTTTTTAATTAAATGAAAGAGGAAATTAAATTACTGCCAGTGAGAACAAGAAGTAGCAGTCATTCACTAATTGTTTGTCAGAAAACAGGTTCAGTGAAGGGGAAAATCAAATTTGATTGGTATTGCTGGGTTTGTCTTCATACTTTCTTGGCTAAATGCTGTTTTCTGAGATCAAGGAGAGGACCAAACAACAGCAATTCTGTTTCAGGATTTATGCAGAGTTCACTTGCATGTCAGGTTACAAATATTGGTAGTTACAGTGACACTTCATTTCTACTACAATTGTCACATACAAATAAGATTATTAGAAGTGCAAGAGGCCTGAAAGGGATAATTTGCTTGAGGTAAGAACTTTAAAAGCTAAGCATAAAGTCATTCAACTTGAGCATAAAGGGCAAACATCAGATCAGGCAAAGCAGGCAGACTTTAACCAACCTTTGGTGAGACCCAATGGAGAGGTGATGCTGTCCAAGTTAATTGGCACTGAGGAGAGAAATTATAGAGTTATCAGGTTTACTCATTCTCCTGATCACTGCTGTTGCATGGCTGCTGTAAGAGAAAAGACTGAAAGGACCCTGCTCCCATCGATGTGCACACTTAGAAAAAGGAGCAGAAGAGAAGTAATGGGGAAAACAGAAAGAAGCTAGCTGTGGAGCAATACTAATACATGTTCAGCAGCACTTCACACTGAGAGGCAGCAGACTCAAATATCCACAACCCTCAGCAGGGTGCTGCTTTTTATAAAAGATGGGGCTTTCCTGTTTCCAGCTGAAGCACCAGAGACAGGCAGCTCATGTGAATGTTTTTCCATGTACACATGCCACCCAATGCAATCAAGATGCATTAAACCTCTTCTACCTGCTGGGAACAGGACAGAGCACGTGTCCTGTGCATGGAAACCCAAGTGATTTTAACCCCAACTGTTCAGCACAGCAGCTATGCACAATTGCTGCAGCTGGTTGCCATGGTTCAAGCAATTCTGGGATCTCATCAGGGATTTCCAGTGTTGCAGAAGACACTCTTAATACCCTGCTGGAGAAAAAAGACAGGGCAAAGGACCCTCCAAAACAGCAGAAAGCTCCACAGATAAGACTGCAGTGGAGATTAATTGGCTTAGCCAGAAGATTCATGTCTGCGTTCCCCAAGGAAAACAATTATAAAAGCCAATGTTGTTCACCCCTACAACAGGCATTTAATTGTAATATGATAAGTGCTGGTTTTTCCAATATACACATATTGACTGTATTGGGTTGGGAAAAACAGTTAGCTCGTGCCTTAGCATGTATTTCTCAAATATCTGCTGCTTCAGGTGGTAGATTCCCAAATCTTACTGCTTGCTTACTGTACTGCCTCATTTTTCTCTGCCAAGCGACATTGCCATTTGCTCTCTGAAGTGGAAGTGTCTCAGAAGCCTTACTGTTTTGTGAATGTCACAGAATTTGTCAGTGTGAAAGTCCAAACTTGCACATCTGGAGTCCAGCAAAATAGACTAGAAATCTCACTTTTGTGGGCCTTCAAAGGACAAAAAGTCTTTTGACTCTTTTATCCCTGGAGTTTTATTTGTCAGTCATCTGCGGTTTACAACTAAGATGTAAATCTTAGACCATCTGTACTCACAGGTTTTTTGTAGCTTTTTTCTCACGTCTCTCATCTTTGAAGTGTAAGTGCTCTTGTTTAAAGATAGACTCCTGTCCTAACTTTAGGACCCAAGCAGAAAAGTTACTGTCTTGAAAGGAATCTTGCTGGGGAAACTTTTTTAAAAGCTGCGAAGTTGGTGCCCACTTCCCTCTTTCTTGAAATAGTTATTCCCTCTTTGCACAGAGTTGAGGTGTCAGTTTACTGTTTTACATCCTTCTTTTATCCTTCTTTTTTTTCCATTCCCTGGAGAGCTGCTCAGTCCCAAGAAATTTTTGTTGGGTTTTGTTTTTTTTTTTTCTAATTCTGCTGTCACTTTGTGAGGAACCGGCGGTTGCGCGGACAGCTCATGCTGAGTTTTCCATGTGGGAATGGAAAAGCGCTGCGTGGATGTGTCGGGATCACTGCACTCTTTTTACCCAGCCAGCAGATGGCATCGAAGCTCCAGAAACGTCTGCCCGTCACCGCTCCCTCGGACCCTGCTCGGGTTCCTTTTGGCTTCGACGACGGGATTATTTTAGCAGGCTTCCACTTAGCCTGCAGTTAACTTTAAAAAACCTCATTACAGTGGTAGATGTACACATTTTTTAAGGTTGGTGATCCTTCTTCTGAAGCTTAACATCCTGGGAATTTAACTTTTCTCCTTCAGGATACTTATAGGAAACTTAAGAATTTCTCTTATAATGTTTGAGGATTCATTTTATTTCTTATTTTAAGTCTGATTTCTCGAGTTCATTTTTTAGACTAGTATCTGTACTCCAGATATATGCAGAAGTTTGGCTTTTATGAATGCTGACATGGGTAAAACAGCAGATGTTAATCGAATTTGTTGAAGTTATATTATTTCTAAATCATATTGTTTCCTGATGTTAGATTTCAGAGTTTATGTGTAGCATTCAATAACTTATGAATATTCAGTGAAAAACTGCTACTTACATGTCTTAAAAAAACTAACACAAAAACCTGTTGTGACTATATAAAATCTAATAAGTTCAGTTGCAAAGTTGACTCTGATTTCTATACTTTGTTAGGAGAAAGAAATTTGTAATTATCACTTCACCTCTTATGAAAAGTAAAGTATAACCCATTTGCTCTTTCATTTCCAGCATGGCAAAAGACAGCTGACTGTCTGTGTCTAATCCCACACACACTAGTCTTCATTGAAAGCATCTTGTGCCAGTTTCTTTCCTAGGAAATACTTTTTATAGGTGCAAAGAGAACAAGAAAAAATATTAAATTAGTAGGTTTTTTCCTGGTTGTTTTTTTTTCTTTTTAACAAAACCATTTTAACACTGTCAATAACATATTAAATTACACATGATGGCGGAGTCCAAATAATTCTTTCAGTTGAAGGGAAATTATGTATGATAGAATATTTTTCTTCAGAAATCCAGAAAATAGTCCTTTAGAGGAAAAAAAGAAAGTATTGAGCCATTTATCTGATTAAAGTATTTATGGATTATTGTTTCTCATCCCTCATCTATGCTACTTGTGGTACTCGAGTATCTTTTGTGTCGTCCTGATATGAACAATAAAATAGATAAGTTTAAAAAGTGAAGTCCATTTGGCCTTAAATAAGGTAGGAAGCTAACCTTTTTTGAACATGGGATTCCTCCTGACTTTCATAATCATGGATTGCTCGAGAGGTACCTAGACACTGGACAAGTAATTTTTGCCTGTTGCCAGTTTGTCCATTATAAATTCAGTTATATTTATATTGGGAAAACATCAACATCAGGATCAACAACTTTTTATGTCCCTCAGTGCCATGGATTCTGTGATAAATGTATTTGTTAAGGATTTCTTGAAGTGTTACTCAGATTTTAGGTGGTGGTTATACACGACATTCAGGTGTCTTCCTCTGTGATTGTTTTCCATATCATTAAAAATTACATCTCGTATTAATTCTAGTTCTATTATTATTGATTTTACTCTTACAAACTATTCTAATTCTCTATTCTTAGTTCTGTTTCACTGAGGTTATCCATGCTGGTTAACAACAGTTTTTTCAGATATGTAATATGACAGAATTTATCACATTCTTAATAAATAAATAATATGTTGGTTGCCAGGAATACTCATTTAATGCATATCTGCATGGTGGCACACTTGCATAACATTCCCAAGAAGACAAATAATACTCCTTCTTGAACGATGCTCCAAAATATTTAATTTTATTTAACTATTCAGTTAATGGACATAATAATTTAATTGATACCACACCATTGAGGTAAAAAAAAAAGACATTACTTCTGTAGAAAACATAATGTGAAATGCTGCTTGTTAAATACTGAATAAGTAGTGAGAACTGCCAGGTTAAGTGATCATGTGGCTGACTCAGTAGTCTGCTACCAGAAGCCAAAGTTTGTTCTCAGAAAAGAAGCAGATGTGAAAAAGGAGGAACGGCAGGTGGGGGGAATCTGTCTGAACCAGGTTTTGGTTCAGGCTGCTGGGCAAGGTCTCACTACTTGCATTCACTGCCAGTGGCCTGTGATCTGTATGAAACCTTAGAGCTCCAAATGCTGTATGACCCTGGCTGGGCAGCTCCTCACCCTCCCACACACTGCTTTTCCAGGACATGGTTTTCACCAGCTGAGAATGGTCAGAGAGCTCCATCTGAGCCCCCAGTGCTGCAGCAGTACAAATAACAAAGAGTTGTCTGTTGTTCTAGCAGAATTCCTGCTCAGATGAATCTCCCCAGAGGTTGGATGTTTTAGGAAATGGAGGGTGGTAATACTCAGATTGCGAGTTCTGCTGGCAGGAGAAAAAATTGAGTTTGTGAGTACATTTTATCTGCAGGCTCTTTCTCTGCTATTATCAAAGTCAGTGAAATGGTAGGGAGGGTCAAACAGAGGTGAGGATCACTTGTACTGGTGTCCTCAGCTTCTTTCTTTGTCGTGGAGGCAGAGCAGTAGGACTGGAGCTGTGCTTAGGATGCAAGGTTCATTCAGCTTTCATTGTCCCTCTGCCCACTGCACAGAGTAAATGACAATTACAAGGACTTCTCTCTTCCTTCAGCCAGTACCTTAGGTTCATAATTCTGTTCCTCCCTAATTGTCTGTGAAAAGGATCTTTTTCTCATGTTTTGAAGCCTCAGGTACTCACCCACAGCCATAAATTTGTCTTAGGCCTGTCTTAAGTATGAATGATCAGCTCTCAGAAGCACCCTTCTGATTCTTCATTTCTCAACCTCAGCTTATTAGAGAAATGGTGTACAGACTCACAGCAAATCCTGCATGGGCAGGACAGGCTCTCTTCTCATGCCTTTTTGCAAGAAAACTACCCGCAGTGGTTTCATCTGCTTATCAGCAGCTCACTCAAGTGGCACATGCCAGCTGCTGTCCATCCTCCAGCTAATCCAGTATTTGCTGGGAAAAACAGCACAGTGCTGCACCATCCACCCACCTTTCTGTGCCACTTGGAAGGCAAAGGAGCTCAGGAGTAGTAGAATATTTTCAGTTTCAAGGCATAAAATTGGCCTACACCATCAGGAAAAGGAACAGTCATAACAAGAAAACATCCTGGTTAAACAGTGACTTACTGAAGGAGCCCCAACACAAAAGAAGGATATGAGAGAGATGGAAAACGTAAGAATACCACAAAGAAATACAGAAATTGTGCTCCTGCATGCAGAGAGGTAGTTAGGAAAGCAAAAATTCAGCCAGAGCTCAATTTGGCAAATGATGTGAAACATAGCAAATAAAAGCCTGTTATTGCTCTGTTACAGAGTGGAAGCACGAAGAAGCTGCAGGTGTGATGCTGAATGGGGATGGAAGGTTAATTAAAAATGTCCACAGAAGAGCCAGGAGTACTCATTGCCCTCTTCACATCAGTCATCATGGGTGCGATCAGATCCCAGGTCTCTACACTGAAATGTGGAAGTTCATTTAAGGACCATCTCCACAAATTGGACAGCTATAGATACCTTCCTCAGTTTCAAGGGAAAAAAAAGAATCACCATGAGAGTAGTTAGCCATGGGAGCCAGGAAAGAGGTGGACTTTTCTTGATGAAAGTATTCAAGACACAGTTTGACAGAAAATGGAGATCTAATCTAGGGCACTGCTTTCCATGGAAGTTTGAAGTCCCCTTTGAATCTGGACCTTTATGTAATTTTTATGGTCATGTCTGGTTTCTGCAGAAGAATTACAGGGAAAAATAAGTAGTCTGATTATAAACATGTTGTACATTTCATGTGGTGACTTTAATAAACGCTTGTACTTTGCTCATCTCTTCAGCTTAAACTTTATTTCACTTTTTCTTGCATCTGCCTGTGCAGTCCCCTCTGAACTAAAGATCACAGAAGTTGCTGTGGAGAGAGAGGTTTTATTCCCCAAAACACTGAAATTTTTATTCTGAATTATTTGCTCATAATGTTCAAGCTTTGGCTTCTGTCATTAGCTCTTAACCTCTGTTTAAGGGTCAGTGGAAAAACACTTTTCCTTAATGATAAAACTTTGTTGTAATTTCTGGTATTTGCAGCTACTCACCAGGTTGTGCCTTACAGAGTGAGATATGATAACTTCTTCACAGCTCCCACTTGAATAATTTCCACTTTGTTGCTCTGTTGTTTTGGTACACCCGTCTCTGCTTTTTGGAAAGCTTTTGTGCTGCCTCACAGAAAGGAGACATGCTTTTGTACCTCCATTCCAGGAAATTCTGTCCTCAAAACTATCCCTCAAACATTTTGGCAGGTCTCCTGATTTTTGAGGTAAGTCTTAGTGAGGAACATCTGAATTTCCACCCTGCACCAGAATGGTATCCAACTAAGTTTTTCCAGGAGTGAATAATGTTTACTTCTTTAAGGTGTCCTGGAGCCTCTTAGGGCTTCACCAGACAGCAGTGCTGTGATTACCTCCCGAAGAGAAAGAGGCTGTGCTGTCACTAACCTGAAAATACTCACCCAAATATTGTCTTTTGAGTTCCAATGGGCTGAGTCAACACTACTATGATTTCATGCTCTGTCTCTTGGGCACTCCACAGCCTTTGTGGCTGGGATTTCACAGGTCAGCCTCCAGCACTGGTGCTGATAACCCAACGTGCTCCAGCTAATTCCTCCCCCAAGCTGCAAGTCCAAGAGTTCTCTGAGCTTGCCACATGGTTTTCCCAGGATATGTATGATTTCCAGCAAGCCTAATTACTTTCTGGCTGATGCAAGACATACAGAGGGGAGAAAAATATCATCAAAAAAAGTGCAAACTGTACACATTAGCCTGCCTCTGTGCCCCTGTGGCCAAGCAACCTTAGGGTTTAGATTAGAGGCTTTGAAAGAGCCCACTCTTCTTTCTCTCCCTTTTTCCTCATGAAAGTGGTCTTTTCCTCTCTTTCCAGCAGCTGTTTTTCTGCTCCCAGTCTTCCCTCATTTTTTGACATGACTGAAGAGAGAACACTTCCTGGGTTGTCATTAGTCTCCTTGTCAGGAGCCTCACAGATCAGGCCTGTCAGATGTGCAAAATCTATCACCACCTCATCCACAGCTTACTTGTTACCCTGCCGAGTTTCAGATTGGAATAATTAGTTTGCCTTGAGCCATTGCCAATTATTTTGCTGCCATATGATTAAATGGACTAAACTAACTGAATAGCTGGTCACCAAGATTTAATGACCTTCCACTGTTATATCTAGCCAAGTTACAGATTTTTTTTTCCTTTCTGTTACCTCCTAGAGGACTTCAGCTGAATCTGAAGGCAAAAGGTCACAGGCATGCACAACAATGAGAACAGAATTTGCAATGTGGTATAGAATAACATAAGAGAGTCCCTAATATCAAACAGAGTTTATAAGCAGGGTGGTTAACAGGTTATTTTGCATGCACGCAGAGGCAGACACAAATAAGAAAAGTGCTAAATTGACTTACTTATAAGAACTATATGTTCTTTCCTAATTAAGAAAAATCTCATATTTAGTATGCAACCCAGCTGGATTGAAGCATACTTTCAAATAGAAAGTTATGTGCTCAAGAAATGGATTCTTCATCTATGACTAAGATTCTTGTAATAAATTAATGCTTATTTCCCCAAATCCATCTCTCAGAACTTAGACATTTGTTCTCTAGTTGTAAGTTGCCACCTCACTAAAAAAAAAGTATAGTCTGTTTTTAATGTGTCTATGCCAAGTTTTGATTAATATTATGTAACTCAGCTGGTGAAACTGCAAAAGTATTAAAATAAAAGAAGTTTGTTTGAGTCTTGGACTGAAACATTGTGGGAAATTAATCTACAGTCTGGACCAGCACATTGAAGCACATCAGCAATGAGATGTTGATAGTTCTGTGTCTTGCTCAGAAAAGAAATCACAATGTCCCTGCAGCACAATATGTTAAGTAAAGCTTTCAGCAAATATGGGTTTATGGGTGATCAGCAGCACTGATTTTTGTGGTTGGATGTAGATGTGTAGATCTGATCTTTTAATTCGATCACGTACATGCAAAGCAGTGCCTCCTAAATCCTTTGATGTTGCAAACAGCCAAGCAATGATTCATCAGACCAACGTCCTCTTGATGAGAAAACTGAATCATTGAAGGCCTTCTGTGTTCAGATCAGTGAAGAAAAAGACACTGCCATTCATTCACGTTCTCCTGGCCACTGCAATATGTAGGTAGTGCCCCAAATGCAGTAACATTTTCCTTGTCCTGGAACGTTCCTGCTGCTCAGCACCACCACCACCATCACAGGCAGCAAGCTGGCAGCTGTGCATCCCCAGGAGACCTTTGGCTGCCTTTCCCCCTGAGCCCCTCTTCTTCAGCTCCTCTTTTCCAGCTAGGACAAGATGCTGAGTGCATCTCTGACCTGGACAAGGCCAGCTGGCACAGCCTGGTGGCACACATTGGTTCCGTGAGGGAAGAGGCCACTTCTTCCTCTCTAGCCAACCATGCTTCCAGCCCTGGGGGAGAAGCTGGGACCTCTGCCAGGGGCATCTTCCTGGGCTGTATCACATCGAACCACAGGGAAATAGTTCTTGAGCATAAGGAGCAGTGGGCGAGCCTTTGAGTGCAAGGCATGGGCTGGCAGCAGGGTGCATTCCTGGCCAGCAGCAGGCAGGGATCCTTAGGACTGCAGGGGGGTAGTTTAGTCACAGAAATGTTAGGTCTTTGAATTCAGAACAATATTCTGGCTGTCTGGAGGCTTGGGACAAGTTGGAAGAAGAGGCAGGGACAGGCAGGATATGCAGGAGGAGCTGCCTGTCCCAGCAACCATCTGAGTTGGCCATGCCAAAAGCTGGGGCTGCAGCAAATCCCAGCCCCAGGAACCCACCAGGGACAGATTTCTCAGTGCATATTCCTAATTATTACACTGTTGAAGTCATGGACCAGCAAAGTAAGCCTCAGACATACATTTTCAGTTCATTACTGATTTTTGTTGGTTTGTAAGTAACTTTGACAGGAGTGTTTCTGGACTTCAGGCTTTTATCAAAGCTTCAGGATAAGATGCTAAGAAGAAAAAGAATATTAAAAATAACTCCTCACAGTCAAAGCATAGATACTAAAAAAACCACAAATCTGATTTAACCCATGTTCAATCCTACTGCTGTTAAAGACAAGAAATGTACGTAAGGGAGCGTTAAATAAGATACAATAAGTGCATTTACAAACAACTTGTGCAAGGAACAAAAGAAACCCCAATTACCTAGTGTGTTTGTCTGCATGGAAGCTCCAATATCCAGTGGGATAAGGCTGTGCAGCTGGAGAGATACTATCATTGATTCTGTCTTCACTATCATCCCACAGATTTTCACAGATTTTCACAGTTCTTATGGGGAAACTAATTGCCAAGTTTGGATGAAATTCACAAACGATTTTGGAGGTCATACAAACTGTTTTCTCAGAAGCTATATCCTAACTAGACCTTAACTAACCTTAAGCAAGTCCACTACACCTGCGGGTACTGCTGTGTACGAGCACTAATTACTTTTTGCTGATTAAAATTATTCAGATGCATGTACAGCTATCTCTGGCTTTAATGCAATCACTAGGTGAGCCTGGGTGGAAATCAGAAACCCTTGTTTTGCATCTTCAGAAGCTGATTGTGTGCGCATCCATCTGTGCAAAAGTAATATGATTCTCTCCTGCAGACAGCAGATAAATATCATGTCAGCTCTCCTCTGCTGCTGAATCCCTGGATGATCCTGTTACCTTTCTTTCATTGTTATTCTCACTGGCAGCAGGAGCCCTTCAGCAGTGCTTGCTCTGGGCCCAAAGTGGGAGGTGGGGTTTGAGGCACTCAGCCACAGCACCCCCAGGCACATCCTCATCTCCGTTTCACCAGGGACCAGCACTGGGAACCTGAGCACAACACTTCATTTGTGGTCTGCTGGCTTCTTCTCCACATTTTTTGTTTCTCTTGTCTATTCAGCCTGTAATCTTTTCAAAGGCTGGGACTGTCTCTGACTGTCTAGACACACAGGACCTATTACAATGGGACATTGATTTCTGGTGGGGTCTCCATCTGCTTACTGTATTGCAAATGATTGCTGCTAACTTTAAAAGAACTATGTTTCAGCATCAGGGTTCAGCAGTAATAAGGACATTTGGACTTTATTGCAAAGATAAATAATATTTCTAGTAATGTACTAATGAACAGAGAAATAATCTATTTCAAAATCACAGAAGTTTGTAGGTTAAAGGTGGATTATGTGGTTTTCATGCTTGGCCAATGATGTATGCTCTTGCTTTCTTTCTCTGCTATCTGCTGAAGCCAACTGAAATGTCTGACAAGTTGCTTAGTTTTTCTGCACAGTATCTGTAATATATACTGCTATTTCTTAGCACTTTTTGTTGTTGTTCTTATCACCACAGCCTCTGAATGTCTCAAAACAGCTCAGGAATTTATTCATAATACATAAATATTGTTGTACCCACTTTACAGAGTGAAATATAAAGGCATGAAGTGATACATAGACATGTAAAAATTATCTTCCAAGGAAGAAAAATCCAGATGCCCTGTCTAATGCTTTAATCATGGGTCTAGCCTTTCTACAGTACAGTATTTTATTGGAAAGCCTCAAGGAAATCTCTCCTTGACACTTGAAAAATAAGAAGTGTGATTCCTGCCAAGATTTTTTTTTTTTTTTTGAGTTGACAAAACCGTTGCCATGTCAAAACAGTTCTCAGAATTGCATCTTTTGTCTGATTTTCACATCCTTTTCCTCTGCTTATATAGGCAAGCAAGAAGATTCTGGGAAGCTGCAGCTTCCTTTAGAAATATTCCTTTCTTCCCCAACGGTGTGACCACCTAACAGAGCAGAGGGGAGGCACAGGACAGCGAGGATGTTTGGCACGGGGTGGATGAGTAGCAAGAGGCATCCCTCAGTCCCTTTATAGGATAACAGCTGCAACACCATCACAGGCCCCGAGAAGACAGAAATAATGTGTTTGTGGCCGATTGTTCAGCCTTGGCAAGTGACCCTGGAGAGTCACTGTAAGCAGCTATTGATACCAAGAGCAACGGTCTCTTCCTGCTTTTGTAAGAGCACACTTTGGATTACCCAGGGTGCTCTGCAATCCTGCTTTTGAAACATGCCCAGCTCACCAGGCATCCCAACCTAATGGAGAAAAAAAAAAACCAACCCCAAGCAAAAGAAAAAAACCAAACCAAAATCAAAAACAAAAACAGCAAAGGCTTCTATGCAGAGCAGCATTTGAATAGACAGCAGCCAATTTGCCAGTACAACAATTCTGCATTGAGCTGATTCCTAGATAAGAATATCCCTTTCAGGGAGAGCTTCCCAAATGAGGGAAATCCAGAAGCTGGCTTTTGAGAGCGAAATTCCCTGGGAATTCAGCATACGGCTTTGCCTGGCAGTGTTCCCACCAAAGAACCAACAAAAAGCAACTGGCTCTAATCCTTCTCCTTATGTATTTTGGCAGCTTTCTCCCATTTAAAAGGAAAATAAAAATAAAAGTCCATCTTGCTCCCACACTGGACGAAGTCCAAGATACACACATTGGGAATACAGGAACTGGCATTTAAGGTCCTCCTGACACTTTTTATGCTGGGTCTTTGATCGCACAGAAGAAGGCAGTTTATTTTTGCCTTTTATGGTCTTAAAACAAAAAGTTGCTCTTGGAAGCTGTCTGCAATACAATTTGGTGTTCAGCCTTCCTGATAAAACTGTTCTAAGTAGTGCCATAAAACAACAAACACCCCAATAATCCTGGTTAGGCCTCCCCTATGTCTCTTCTGAACCATGAATTTTGTGAAGATTAAAATAAATGTGAGATCAAAACTGGGCCTTTCTTTTTCGTTTGTTTTGTCATTTGTATGACCTTTTTTTTAAAAAAAAAAGGTAGCAAATGCTTGGGAGTTCAAAACTGCACTAAGACACAAACACACAAGCTTTTAGAGTCATAAGCCTTCATGCCTTTTAGATAAGATGAGGTCTGAGATAAAGTTGTGGGGAAGATACAGTGTGAGACGATGGCAAAAAGCCATTTGTGTCACTTCTGCTGCCCTTCAGGCATGCTGTCCTCAGACAGGCATATCAGAAAGCCTGATCCAGGATTTTTATAAACTCTGCTGCCCTGTCCAGGTCTGCTCTAAGTGATGGGTTTTTTCTGTCAAGCATTTAGTCATGCAGAGTATTAGCTCCTAGTATTTTTCTGTTCACTACGACACTTTGACCTTTATACGGGAACAAAAACAAGACATTGCAGTTGTCCAAGTGATTTATAGTAAAGATGTTATGAATTGGCATTTAAAATAGGCATTGTTCTCATGTAGCAAGCATCAGGCCTTGTATTTCATCAGATAACACATCTTAATTAGGCTGTTAGGGAAAAGTCATATCTTACCCATATGAAATACTCTTGTTTATCCCAGGAGTGGTTTCAGAAACAGTTTGAAGAGGGCAGAATTCCCAAAGTGGAAAGAGAAAACTATCTGCTTTTACTCAGACAGACCTAGAAGGGCAAATACGGTCAGCTTAAAAGGTCAGATCCCCAGACGTTGTGATGTCCTAGAATTAGTGGAAGTCTGATTTACACCTACAGAGTGCCTAGCAAGTGTTGAATTTGAAAACTCTGCAATTTAACAAATTCTAGCTAAAAGCACTGAAGAGAAAGGTGTGCACCACTAGATATACTAGGCAAGAATCAGCAGAACAAAATTCAGTGCTCCTTTTAAATGGAAACTGATAGCATATGAGGCCTGAGATCTTATCTAGCAGATTTTACTGCTCAGACAGGAAAGGTTAACTGGATAGATAAACCATGGTCGTTTCTGCCAGCATCTCTGACTGGGTGGTGATGGTTTTCCATGCTGGTGCATCCTCACCAATGGAGCTGGAATTCATCGAGAAGTTCATAAGACAGAAGAGGCTCACATTTTGACATGTTGCTATGTTGTTGTTAGGGATGTAATTTTTGTTCAGATGAAGGACATTTGGCAGGTGTGTTAAAGAAAAAAGCTGTAACAGGTAGAGGTAACTGATGTAAATTACAACATGGCAGTAAAGGCTGTCTGTAGGCTACAGCAGAGGCCTCCACATGCCTCCACATACCTTGGCTGACAGCAGCACTTCTCACCTGTCGTGGAGATCTCACCATGGGATAATTCTGCTGTTTCATTTCCTGATCAGAGAAGCAGATGTCTGTGTGCTGAGAACTGCAAGCAGTGGGGACTGCTCTGGGGGATGCCTGCATTGCAGAGTACACAGTAGTACTGAGCCTGACCTCAGCTATATCCCACTCTGCTTGAGCAGAGAAGAACAAGCAAAGCCTGCAGGCTGCACAGAGGTGAGGAATAGGGTGGGACACAGCCCAGCCTTGCAGGTAAGCCCAGTCCTGGATGACAGAGCTGTTGTGGTGTTCCAGTGAGGGGACATTGCTGTGGAAGGGTAGTCTGGGGTGGTGCTTTCAGAGGGCACTGTGCTATCAGTACAGTGAAAACCAGCCAATGTAGAATTGCCCCAGAATTCCCACCTGGAATTTGCTCTGTATGTGCAGGTTTCCTTTGTGGTTTCCTCTTCCCCAGCACACAAAGGATATCAACCTGTTGGAGCCACTCCAGAGGAGACCACCAAGCTGACCAGAGGGATGGAGCAGCTCCGCTGTGAGAAAAAACTGAGAGAATTGGGTTTGTTGAGCCTTGAGAAGAGGAGGCTTCAAGGTGACCTAATTGCCCCTTCCAGTCCCTGAAGGAGCCAACAAGAAAGACGGAGAGAGACTGTTTACAAGGGCTTGGAGTGACAGGACAAGGGGAATGGCTTCAAACTGAAAGAGAGTAGGTTGTTTTGATGCAATTCTAACCCCAAACTTGCTGGCTTCTCTGACTGCTATGTAGCTTTTTCTACAATAAAATATTTTTAATAAAACAGCATTGGGGAAAAAGCATGTTCTGACATTTGATCCTGTCCTGCCCCAATTGGATTGTGCTGCCTTTCATACTCTGCAGCACCTGGAAATGCCCTGAAAGTTTGGGTTCACCGTACAGCAAGTGCAGGTCTAACTGCACAGCACAGCTCTTTCAGTGACTGGCTCTGACCGAACTCTGGTTTCACTTCTGCAGCTGCAAATCTGGAATTTGCATCTGTCTGGCAAATTGTGGCTGCAGATTAAGCTGGGTAGATTGTGAGGTATTTCTTTCTAACCACACGTCAGTGGTAATGAAATCATGTTTCCCAATATTTGTCAAAGTAACACATTCAGCAGAACTTTTCGGAGGCATCAGAAATTGTCTATTTAGAGCAAAAGAGTTCTTGAGCGGTAGACAGTGGTGAAGACTCAGCTGGTTTTTTACAACAACAAGTACAAAAAAACTCTGAGGGAAGTCATCTGGGCCTCCAGAGCATCTTGCACTGCTTAATGTGCAGTATCCAGTCAATCCATCCATTTATTCTCTGGTCCTCTGCACTGTTCTTGCCTGACACTTGTCTCTTACTGCAGAAACTGTTTGTCTGGATCTGACTGGTGCCCCCCCTCCATCCTTACTGGCCACGTGTCGAGGTGCTGCTCACTTTCATTCTCCTGCTACCAAAGGTTTTCTGCTTCTGTGGAAAGGGGCAGCAGGAGGGGGCACATGCCTTTGTTTCAGCCACCGCCGTTCACTGCCCGGCACATTTGCTGACAGACAAAAATAAATCCCTGACCAGGAACAGAGCAGCAGAGGTGCAGAGACATGCTCTGATCTCCTTCTCCCATAATGTGGGTGGTAACCTCCTGCAGAGGAATCAGATTTTAGCCCTTTCAGTCATGAAGAAATTCTCAGAGGCACAAAAGGGCATGTTAATCAACACAACAATGTCTGCTTCATCTACCAGAACTCCCAAGACAGGGCATCAAGATAAATTTCCATTTACTCAGTGGCGCAGTAGTCCAAAGCTGCCAGTTCCCAAAGGATCTCAAGTTGTCATGCTCTGCGTTCATGGCCTGTTTGGATGCTTTTACCTGGAGTAAATGCAAGCTAGTACAAAATACCCTATGTCAGGAAAAAAAGTGGGCAATTTCACTTGCTGCAGAATGCCACGGAAAAAGCACATTTAAGGACAGCTGGAGTAGAGTCCACCTGTGATACCCAGTGTATGGCAATCTCCTTGTGCTGGTTTTGGCTGGAACACAATTAATTTCCTTCACAGTATCGGTGTGTGGCCGTGTTTTGGATCTGTGCTGTAAACAGCATTGATAACATGGGGATGTTTTCATTTTTGAAGAGCAGTGTTTGCACAACAAGGCTTTTCTGCCCCTCAAAACGCCCTGCCAGCGAGGGGACACGAGCACCTGGGAGGGGACATGGCCAGGACAGCTGACCCCACCTGACCCAAGGGATATTGCAGACCATGTGGCGTTGGGCTCAGCACCCAGAGCTGGGGCAGAAGGAAGAAGGTGACGTTTGGAGTGATGGCGTTTGTCTTCCCAAGCCACCAGTGATGGATCCCGGCTTTCCTGGGGATGGCTGAACACCTGCCCGCCCATGGGGAGCAGGGAATTAATTTCTTGTCTTGCTTCTGCTTTCCCTGTTAAACTGCCTTTGTCTCAACACATGAGTTTTTTCACTTTCGCTCTTCCACCTTTTCCCCTCATTGCACTGGAGGGGGAGTGAGCAAGCGGCTGTGTGGTCTCTGTGCAGTCCTTTTTGGCACCCAAAATGGGGCATGAAGGGCTTGAGATAATGACAGATTTGATTGGAATGTGCCTTTTAGAACTGCCACTGGCTTTGGTTCGGTATGCAGTATGGTTGGCTTGCCACAAAGAAAGATGTATCCTATTTTAGACAGCTACAGTTGGAAGTCTGGATAAAGATGGAATACAAGAGAATTGCTCACTATCCAGGTTGGCCCCATGCTGTCACATGTGTGATTCCCGCATGCTTTTCTTCCTGGAAGACAAGGAGAAGTCTGGCACACTCTTTCTCTAGGAAGAGAGTGATGAGAAATGGAAATATAAATGCTGTGCCATACACAGTCCTCTTTCTCTGGTTTAGTAAGAGCTCCACTCTTTCCCCACCTCACTCATGAGAACCTGTGCTTTATACCCTGGTAATTATGAAGTCAAAACTGAAGCCTCCAGGCCTCAGATTTCTGGGCTCTTGACCTCTTAGTCACAGAACTGTGGGTGTTCATGAATCAGCATGGCATCACTTAACTATCCCCTCTCCTTTTCCTACTTGTTTACTTTTTCCACAAAATGCTATTCAGTTCTTTATCTGAAATAAGAACTGATTGTTTACCATGTCTGATAGAGCCACACTCAGCGTGGAAATGCCTGGATGTATCTTTACTCAGCTGCTATAGATTTTGTGGGAACGTTATTATTAGCTAACTCTGCTGCAGAGCAGGAGGAGAGCACCGGGCACTGCTGCTTGATGGGAGATGGCAGCTTCCAGCTCAGGAGTGATACCTTCCATCTGTTCTTACAGCCATTTGAGCCTGGTGGCTCAAAATCTTCTGATGAAGTCCACACCATGGAAAGCAATGTTATTAAAAAGCCACTGCACTTGTTTTGTCTCACCTCCCACGTAAATCAGGCTTCAATTTGCCTTTGCTGCTAACAATCAAGAGAGGTAAAGCAGAGGCCCTCTCTAAGCCATTTACATCTTTGTAGGCACTGGTGGCTGGAAAAATATCCTGGGATACACTTACACCCCTAGGTCCAAAGATGTTCTCATGTGCTGGATGTCCTGGGCTTATTTTTGGTAGGAGAGTCATTCATAGGATGTCCTGTGCTCCAAGAGAATTCATTCTCAGCCCTCACCCTGCACCCCCTCCTGAGTCTTAGCCATGATATTTTGGCTGTAAAAAGGAAGCAGCTGAGTGGAGAAATTTTGGGCAAAGGACCCTTTGTGGAGTTCCATGAGACTGTTTAAAGTGAGGCTATCGTAATGATGT
Organism: Corvus cornix cornix; assembly: GCF_000738735.6. Lineage (NCBI taxonomy): Eukaryota > Metazoa > Chordata > Aves > Passeriformes > Corvidae > Corvus > Corvus cornix. Next base: position 72,348,363 of record NC_046357.1, read on the forward strand.
CTTCACTGCCTTAATGATACCTTCAGCTTTGTATGCTTGTAGATCTGCCTTTTTTTGGGATTGCAGCCCGGGTGGGTAGCAGTGAACTCATCAAATACTCTCTTTGCAGTTCAGCTGGGATGCTTAGAAGCTCAAGGATTCTTTCCTTCCCATGAATCCAACGTGACTAACTGGGAAGGACAGGGCTCTGCACTGGAGCCTTTCTGTGTTGGAGTGGCCACAGAGCCACCACCTGAGACCATGGGTCAGTGGCCACAACAATATCTGCTAAGACACAGCTCTGGATGAAGCAGTTTGCCCAAAGCCATGCAGACAAGGCCACCTCACCACTGCAGGCCCATGCTGCCACTGTCAGGACACCTCCCTGAATTCCAGATGTGAACCCTCCAAACTCCTGTCTGTCATTTTTGCTGCAGTGCAGCTCTGGGGCCTGGCCTCCTGTTTGTTTTTCTTTTCTTTTTTTCCCCCCCCCCCCCCCGTGGAAATTCCTGAAAGTCTTCCAAGAGGTTAGCAAAATGTTGTCTTGCAAAACTGCCAGCATACCAGGTAGGGAAAACCTTAGGAGATCAAACAGAGAGCAGCCTGTAAAACGCAGTGCTGGTGACTGTGAACATGACCCCTGGCCTTGCCTTGGTCTCAGTCCAATGCCAGAGTCACCACCTACTCCTAATCAAGACTCAGCATGGGTTGTGCAAAGCACCCCTCATCTGTACAGGATGATAAGCAGGGTGCATAGAAATTGTTAACATTTTTGAAGGACACCTTCCCCTGCTTTTTCTTCCCCCTTGAAATCAGATTAGTAATTCCCCTCAGGATTTCAGAATGTGGAAAACTTGGATCAGTTCTAACACTCACACATCATAATATATTTTATGTCCTTATTTAGGGCCAAACACTGATCCGTGTGCTCAGTTTTCAGACATACTGCCTATTCCTTGGCACAGCCTCTCCGTTTCACAAGTACTCAGGCACAGCAGCCTGTCAGCCAGAACCTGGCACTCCTGCAGGAAACAGGATGAAGAGGGGAGACAAATGTGGCTTTGGGATCACCAGTGCTGCAGGTTGCTCAGCAGAGCCAGCTTGCAGGGGAAGGAGCAAATGAGAAAGAGCCAGAACAGAGGCAAGAGCTGCTCAATTTTTCATCCTGGGGTAAAGGCGGGGAAAAGCAAAGTAAGCTCACAATGCTGATTAACAATCTGCTCTAGGCAGGGTAACTCAGAGTTGCTTCCTACTACAGGCTCTTATCAACACCTTCCTGCACATGCGTGTGATTAACACTGATTGGTCCTGAAGGCCATTAATTTTGGAGTCCTCCTGTCCCGTCTGCAAGACAGCCAAATCCTTACTGGCAGGAATGGTGAGTTCCTCCTGATCCTCCCACTTGATCACTGGAATTGCTGATGCAGATAAGGAAGAGTAGTGCTCATACCACTTCTCCCACTGGGACTTTCACTAGAAAGCTTCCCTCCATATTTGAGGCTGTTCCTATAAAAGATTCCCTTTGTTGTATTTAGCTGCTCCCACATTTTGTCTTTATTCCCTGTGGTGTTAGGAGCTCATAATTACATTTTTAAAATAAAAGGGAGGCTTTCAAGTGATGCTGTCCCCTCATTAGTACAACATCACTGGTTTTGAGGCTTTCTCTTTGCTTGTTTTTCTTGCAGCTCTCAAAGAGAAAGAACGTGGGAGTTACCCTGGCCTCCTGAGCAGCCAGCCTGATGCCCAGAGATACACCAGAAGAACAAGTCCTCTCTGCTGATTTTCCCTTGGCTACTGGCCTTCAACATGAGGAAATCTTATTTCCTCCAGCCTGATGAGCAAATAGAAGAGTCAGAGCACTGGCCTCTTCCTCTGTGCTTCCTACAACAACATTGCTTTCCTTCTGAGGCCCACAGGTCCACCCCTGCCCCCGAGAATTAGCCTTTGTCACATGTTAAACCCTGCAAGTGTCAAGTCTGAGCATTGTTCAAATAATGTCTTTGTTTCCCCTTGCCCTGCTTCCACCCACCTTTTTGCCTCTGTCCTCCTCCACGTTTGCCTCATTTCCTTTTCCTTTTCCTGCACCAGGCACCTGTTAAATTGGAGCAGAGGAGGCAAATTAAATGTCTTGTAAAAGAGGCATGGAGGTGGGTCATAACAATTGAAAAAGCAGTTAAGTAGCACAGCAGCACTCTTATGGGGCTTTTCTCTTCCAAAGACTGGGATTTTTCAGCTGGAGTGCAGTCAGGTTATAAATTTGCTATTTAATCTGCCGTGTTCATGGCAGTGTAAGCAATCAACAAATTAGCACCATTTAATTTCTTTTCATTGCATCTGTTGGGCACTATCCTATTCTCAGAAGAGAGAGCTAGTTTTTTTCTTTTTTTTCCCCTTCTTTTCTTTTTTTTTTTTCTTTTAATAACCTTGAACTGCTCTAAGGACTACAGCAGTGCTGCATCTGGCAGTGTGTCACACAGACCACACAGGGAGGAGAGGTCAGCATGGGGCGAGCACCAAAATTCTTGCACAGCACCAGCTGAGGCTGATTGGGAAATGCACTGGCAGAGCTCACACTACCTCCCCCCCAGCCAAAATCTCAGTCTGAGCCTCCAACTCCTGTGCTTGCAGAGCTCAGGTGACCCTCCCCAGCCCCTCTAGCAAGGAAAGGGCTCCTGGACCTGGCCAGCAGTATGGCTGAGGTGGTGTCCTTCCCCAAACCATGAGGCAGCTCCGTGCTGGAAGAAGCTGTGGGGGTCTGAGCCAGAATGTTGCCTCTGCATGGCCAGATCTGGCAGCTCAAAGGTTCACAGGAGGCCTGTCAAGCACCTCCAGAGGGGAGGACATCAGTCAGCAAGTCCCATGCAACAAAATTATGAGCTCCAGCTGCTGCAGGAGGGTGCCCCAGTGGGTTCTGGCTAGAATTATGCCAGCTTACCCTTTGGTCCTCTGTCTTTGGTGCCTCACTGTGGGAATGGTCTCAACTTTACCAGTGTTTCCTTATTTTAATGGATCAAAGAAATTTCTTTCTGTTTGTAGCAGAATAGTTCTCATTTTCATCTCCATAACAAAGTTCCTCCAAGGATTTTGGCTTATCTTCTACAGCTGTTGGTCATTTTGTTGGTTTTAGACATGTCCAAGGGTTCCTTCTTCAATTGCTGATTGACACTGGTCAAACCAAGACAAAAAACACAGGCTTTGTCTTTGAACTGTATGGTGGAGTGATCAGGAGTGTGGTAAAAATTAGTTTACTTCACTGGGTTACCTTCTTTATTTGTAATTAAAAGGATCTTTCCCTGGTGGGTCACATTTGGCAGGTCACTTCACCTGCCTTGTGCCCTCTTAAACTGTATAACCCATCCCCTCTATTTTTTTTGCTCTAAGGTCTGCAAAGCAGGTGGTGTTCTTTAGTTTGTGGTTGCCCAAACCTGGTCTCCCAGCTTGCCTTTGAATAGTGAGAATCTAGAAATGAAAATATTCAGGCAGGCCCAGGACATGGCCACAAGGTACAGATCTGTTTCTTTGCCTGTGTAGTTTGTATTTTCACCACCCATTTCACCACCATTGTCCAGCTGATCTGCCAGGGACTTTCTTACTATTCAGTAAGTGGGTACTTTCTTGGGGTCAATGATTGGGTCAGATGGGAAGTTGTTAAAGCATTCAGAAATAAACTATTAAAGGTGCAGAGAAAGAGTTTGATCTTGTTTTGAAGTGGGTTGTATTCTTGGCTTAGTGCAAAGAGCAGTAGAAAGTTATTTGTTTTGGGATCCCAGCGTAGATATTTGCCAAAGGGGCTCAGCTGTCACAGCAGTCCTGCAACGTGTACCCAGGAGCAAAGAGCTCTGGGGTCAGGGTGACCTGGTGGGTACTTGGCACATGGCAGAGAGCAAAGGGGTTCAACCAACAAAACAGCTAAACTTCCATGAGGCAGAACTTATGAGATAAGTCATCCTGCTCTGGAGGGGAAAAGAAAAATAACCTTCTTGAAAGCACGGATGAAAGGATATAGCATCATTAAAATGTGTCCCATTTAATTGCTGCGTGGGTGGGATGGTCTACCAACAATCTGCTGGAACGATATCTTGCACTTATCTGGAGCAGATAAGCTCTTGCCTCTGCCTTTTTTATTTTTTTTTTTTTCCACTGTAAAACAAGGCACGTTGCTTAGCTAGAGAGTCTTCTAATTACTCAGCGCTGGGACTTGATCAGTGTGCCACTATCTGACAGCCTTTCTTATGACCCTAAAGACCAGAGACTTTTACTTTATTGTGCACCTCGCAAGTCCTGGCGCTGCGGAGCGCTGAGCCGACTGCAGTTTCAGACGTTACTGTTACAAAAGGACTGTCACTGGGTTTTGTTTGTTTTTTCTATGTTTGTGCTTAAATCTTCTGGCCCAGTGCAGGCAGAGGACGCTTGCACCCTCTCCTCTCACATCAGGGTAATTCAGCTGTATTAGGGAAAGATGGGTCGCTTTAGCATCAGTTGTCAAAGTGGGAGCTTTGAAGTGGGTTTGGGAAAGGAGTCTCAGCCCAGCATGAAAGAGGGCAGCAAGAGCTTAAAGGGTAGTGGGCTTTTTTTTCAAAGACTAAAATGTGGGGCTTATGCTGTGTTATTTTTTTTTTTTCCTACTGGCAGAGGGTCTAGGCTGTAAGCTATCACATTTTCCACGGTGTCTGGCTGCATGTGATAGGAACATACCTTTCCCTCTGCTTCAACCCAAAAAAGGTTGGCAAACTACGAGTGCAGCAAAAACACAGGAGCAATTGCATGTAGATGAAGAAAACACCGCACTGCAATAGGTTGCAGAATCAAAACAGCCCCTTTTGTACCCCAGGAGGAGTAAAGAATCAGCTTTCTTCTCCTTTCTCTCCCTTCTGTGCTCTTTTCTTTGTGATGCATATTCTTATGCCTGTGGTTAAGAAAAACACAACAAAACCAAGTCACTGGACAGGCATGCACCAGCAACCCTCGTTTCTAAATCTCACAATCTCTCTTTAGCAGCTGTTTCTGCTGTAGATATAAAGTTCTGCTGAGTGAGCTGTGAAGGGGAAGCACTCTGTTTCACAGGCAGTGTGTTTTGCAAGTTGGTGAGGAGCTTTCTGAGGCTTTTCTTCTCCTCAGAATGTGGAATTTCTGGTGGTGTGGTGGGAATGCTAAAGGTTTGTCTAGACTGAGAAACAAGGTGTATAATGTTAGTGCACTGAAACCTGTGTGTTCCAAATTGCATCTTTCAATGTACACAACAGCTGGGAGAAATTCCTTCTTGCTAACTTCTTTATATTAAATTGCAAATCGTGGGGTATCAGGGACTCACTTAAAAGTCACTAGATCCAGGAGTTATGTGAATTCATGAGAAATTTCAGGGAATCGTAGAATAATTTAGGTTGGAGAAGACCTTTAAGACCAGTGAGTCCAACCATTAACCCAGCACTGCAAAGCTTAACACTAAACCTTTTCCCCAGGTGCCACATCTACACATCATTTAAATCCCTCCAAGGGTGGTGACTCCATCACTTTGCTGGACAGCCTGTTCCAACACCTCACAGCTCTTTCTGGGAAGATATCTTACATCCAATCTAAATCTCCCCTGCTGCAATTTGAGGCTGTTCCCTCTCCTCCTGTCCCTGTTCCCTGGGAGCAGAGTCCGACCCCCCGGCTGCCCCCTCCAGTCAGGGAGTTGTGCAGAGCCACAAGGTCCCCCCTGAGCCTCCTTCTCTCCAGGCTGAGCCCCTTTCCCAGCTCCCTCAGCCACTCCTGGTGCTCCAGACCCTTCCCCAGCTCTGTTCCCTTCTCTGGACTCACTCCAGCCCCTCAATTTCTTGCCGTGAGGGGCCCAGAACTGGACACAGCACTCGAGGTGTGGCCTCACTGCCCTGGTCCTGCTGCCACACCATGGCTGGGACAGCCCAGGGGCCATTGGCCTTCTTGGCCATCTGAGCACCCCTGGGCTCATGTCCAGCCACTGTTGACAAACCACCCCTCAGCAAGCCCCCCAAAAATGCCAAAACACAGAAGAAAAAGATTCAAGCACCCCAGAATCATTTTATTTTCCAAGCCACCTGTGAGCTCCTTGGAGACCATGAGCTGTTCTCTGGTCACAGCTGCCAGATAAATTGGTGTGGTTAATGCTGGTGGAAGTTATACTAGAGATCAAGAAGCTCCCCCTACGCCAGCTCTGTTTGCTATTAATGGTAGGCCTGAACACAAGCCAGCTCCCAGCTTCCTCACTGGCTAGGCTGAGCAGGATGCATATGTCATTTTTAACCTGGTTTTAAAAAGAAAAATAAAAGTCAGCATTTCAGACCTTTGCCTGCATTGCATGACATGCTGAAGCTGAGACGGAGCTGATTACTTGGCGGAGCTGTGTTTAGACCAACACCAGGCAGGCAGTTTCAACCTGCTAGAACTCACCCATGCCCTGCAGAATGTCAAAACCAGCCCCCTGAAGAGTGCTGAAGTTCAGGCAGACCTGGTGGAAACTGTGGAGACAGCTTTCCACCACCTGAAGGGCTCAGGAAACAGGGAGCCACAACTGGTCAGGGTCCAGCAAAACCAGGGAGGAGGTGGCAGTGGTTTGTTGCTGTGGGAAAAGCAAGAAAAAGAAGGTAAGGTTGTAAGGTGTGCAAACAGGGTTACAATGTACAAGACACTCAGGCAATTCCCTTCTCTGCACGGCAGCTGTGTCCCATTTTGGAAATAATTTCCAGCCCACGGTGGGAAGAGTGAGAAGTCTGGAAAGTGCTAGACTGGGAGAAAGATTGTGAAGTGATCCAAGAGGAACATGACAGAAAGTTTCAAACACTTAAGAAGGAAAGGTAGAAAAATAAGAACTCTCCACCACTGGAAGGAAGATGAGCTCAAGCTGTGGCGATGAAGCTTGGACAGCCCTGCAGCAATGAGGCACTGGGAGAGAAGGTGAGACCTCTGTCAGGGGATGTATTTAAGAGCAGGTTAAGCAAACATTCACTGGGAATAACCTAGACACAGCTGAGCCTCTTTTGGACTCAGGTGGACTTGATGATCTCCTTAGGTGTGTTCTGACAGACTTGCCTGCTTTTAGTAGTGGTGATGGCAAGAAATGCAACATCTGGGATAGGACCAGTGGCTTGGATGTGTTTGGAGGTCAGTGTCAAACATCCCCTTCCCTCCCACACCAATCCCTTGTGCTGGACACTGTTAGATGTTTTGCACTCACAGAGGCTGCTTTCTTTTGTTTTCAGGAGATGGATGCTCATCCCTGAATTCATCTATGCATTCATGGTTCACACCACCACAGCTGTGTGCTCTTCCAGGGGACCACATCCTTGGCCCGCCTCCTGCCCTGAGTGGATGACAGTCAAAGTAGGACTTAAATGCATGGTGGTCTCCTTGACCCATATAAACACATTTTTTTCTACAAACCCAGTGAATGTGCCCTTTCTTCTAAGTGCAGGAGAGCACTGGAGTGCTGAAAAGCCATTTTGCACTCACACCATCTGGGATGCAGTGGCCTTTATGCTCTTGGGCTGAGATCTCTTATAAAATGGATCAGTGTCCAGAGTACTGGAAGGACTCAGCAAGCTGGACAAGCTGAAGCTTCTCACTGTGTCATTACAGTGGCATTCGCCAGTGACTCACCAGCAGCATGACAGAGGTGGGAGCTGCATTAATGCCTGTGGCTTCCATCACACAGCAGCACAAATATTTTTTACCATTGTTATCTTGAAAATAATGTCTGAAATGCATGAGCTCTCTCTAGAGAAGCTGCTGTCTTATTGCAGGTCTCTGCTGCAAAAGAAAGCACACTGAGCTTCCCTGCTCTGAAACACTGTGCCCTATCAAATGAGGATATTATTGGTGACCCCCACAACAACTCCTCAGTGCCTGAGGAGCCCCTTCAAGGTTCATTTCCACAAGCTCTGCAAGGAGGCAGGCAGCAGCAGCAGCAGCAGCGATGCTTATCCAGTGCTGCTGGTGCCTTATGGAAAGGCAAACCTGGCTGAAAAGCAGGGGTAACACTTCAGTGCCAAAGTGCAGAAAGTCCTCGACGCTGCTGTTCTGTGTTCCCTCTCATGGTCCTCGCCCTTTCCAGCTATTACACCTCATCTAGCCAGTCCTGGAGCATGGAGACTGTGTCTCTCTGGTTTTGCCCTGAAAAGCCATTTCATAAACTGCTTGCCCAGGCCGAGAACAACAATAAATACCTGTCTCTCCCCAGGGAAGGGAATCACACCGAGCATGTGGCACCCTGGTGGTATCACCTCTCTGAAAAACCCCAGTGGGTTATGAGTTGCTGCTCCTCCACTTGGGCAGAATTTGAGGCCCCAGGTGAAGCTTTCTGAGGTACCACTTCCACCCAAGGAAGTCTGCAGCCACAACCCCTTCCTCCACAGATCCAGCTGGGCTGGGAGCTGGCTCTCAGGTCTCACAGCTCACTGTGCAGGAGTGCCTGAACACCCCATAGTGCCTGAACACCTGGGCATCTTTCCTGAGAGGACGTGATAGTGACGTGGGTTGTATCACCTTCACTGATCTTTTGCAAATTAGGACTTCAGTTCCCTAAACCATTAAACCAGCTTACTCTTTTTTTTTTCCAGCACACAGCCTGGATACTTTACTTTGCTGTTATTAATTCATTATAGATCACAATGCCACCAAAAAATATCACTTATCCATTCATTACCTGTTCCAGTGAAGAGCCATAACGGAGAGAGAGAAAAGTACAGATAAACAGTTGGAGAGTTGGTTTCCTTATCTGTTGTTTGTTTTCTGGAAAATAACCTAGGCAAAAGAATACCACTTAAAAAAATACTAAGTCTCGCTGGCTCAAATCTGGTTTTGATTCTCAAAATGTCAATTTTAAAGTAAAACATCTTATTTTCTATGTAAAGTCACACAGTGTTCAGTTCTCCTTCATACCAATGCAGAGTGTGGAGGGCTTATTTTGTTTCCTTTAACTATTACAAAGCAAGTCTAAGTTTTCTTCAACTCTAGGATATCAGGGGAAAAAAACCCTATTTCCATGACATCTATCCAGGCCCACTGTAATTACAATATCAGCTGACTCTTTTCATTTTCATGTTTACTGCATTAAGAATGTAATGAATAGCAGTCCGAGTCCCCTATGGGAACAGTGAAGTATTATTGCAGTATAAAATAATTAATTTGTTGTTAATTAACGATAAGCTGGATTCAGGTCCACACAGTGCAAACCCCGGGAAGGAGCCACCAGGGAGTAGGTGGGGGTGTCAGTGTCACCTGCAAGGGGTGGCAGCTGCCCCCAAGCCTTTCTTCCCCCACCTCCTCAGGGAAGCCTTGCTCCCTTTTTGAGCCTGGGAGTGGACACCATCCATCCTTGCCACCTGAGCAGAGGTTGGGATATCCCTCCCCTGTAATACAAGGGCTGGAGGAATAGTCCTTCACAACAGCACTGCCAGAAAAAAATAGGTGGGCTGGGGGCAGTGTGTTTGTGTGCAAAAATCAGCCTTGTGCTACTTTGCTCTGCATTTTGCAAGGATAGAAAAACACATTTGATTGCTGATGGAAGTTTCTGTTGGCTTTTGCAAAAGCAACACCACCACACACTGGTGGCTGGGGTTGTACTGAGACAGCACAGCAGCTGTGCACAGTGTTCACTGTGCTGACAAACACAGTGGGGAGCAAATATGCCCAAGGGGCAGCATCTTCCCCACAGATAAGGTGAAGGGATTTTTATTCAGGGATTTTTCTTCAGGAAGCCAGCAAGTCATTTTCAAAGCCAGCCTGAATTGTCACCTTTAAACCAGTTCCCCCTCCTCATCTCATGATGGTGCAGAGCAAAAGAGACCCTCAGTGCTCATGAGGATTGCATTAACCTTGAAAGAAGAACCCTCCAAAAGATTTGAGCCACCGTGGTGGGCTGACCTTGGCTGGCTCCCAGCAGCCCACCAATATTCCCTATAGCTCTGTCTCCCCAAGTGAAGGGAGGAAAAGAAATGACAAAAGGGTCATGGGTTGAGTTAAGGACAGGGAGAGATTACTCACAAATTGCCACCACAGTCAAAACAGACTCAGCTTGGAGGAATTAATTCAGTTTATTGCCAATCAAACAGATTAGCATAATGAGAAATAAGAACAAACCTAAAAACACCTTCCTTGCACTCTGCCCTTGCTTCAGCTTCACTCCAGCTTTTCTCTACCTCCTCCACTGCAGGTGGCACAGGGGAATGGGAATGGGGCTTGTGGTCACTTTATCACACTTTGCCTCTGCCACTCCTTTCTCCTCACACTCTTACCCTGCTCCACCTTGGGGTTCACCCCCGTGGGAGACAAACTTCTCCAAGGTGAGTCCTTCTCCTGTGTTCCAGGTCTTCCTGAGCTGCTCCAGAGTGGATCCTTTCCACAGGGAACAAAACACTCCATCATCACTTAAACCAAACACCTCTGCTCATAATATTTCCAGTTTCTGTGAGATTTATCGTAAAGATTTTCCCAAGTATATCCAGTCTACCATTCCTTTGTCAGATGTCTGTTGGTAGGTTCTAGGTCCTCCAAATTCAGCCACCTGTAGACAACACTTCATTTAACCAAAAATTGCCTCCCCCCAAAAAAAAGAAACAAAACAAAGATCTAGCCCTGTTAATTGCAGAGGGAAAAGATTGAAAATGAAAGTTGTCATACTAATGAAAAGAAAAAAACAGTGCTACCTATTAAGCTAGACTGGTTAGGTAATGACCTAAAATTTTTGAAGTCCCACTCTGTCCTCATCCTATTTGTTTTCTTCTTGTATTTCCTACATTGCCTGCAAATGATTAAGAAAAGCAGCAAGCTATCAAGAGAAAATGCGCTCAGGATATCAAGAGGCCATAAAGGAAAGGAAAGGGTTTGAGGGTTTAAATTTCTGCTTTAGGCATGTTAATTCAAGATCTTTCACTAAATCAGGACAATTATACCTTTTCCCTCTAAAAAGCAAAACCCCCAACTCACAGGCTGGTGGAAACTCAGGAACAGACAGATGGTGTTCTCTGCTGTTACAGTTAATAATAGGCTGTCAAGCCTAAAACCAGTACACAGCTCCAGCATTGAGGCCAGCAGGATTTCTTCTAAACCTCTGGATGCAAAGAAAAGTGTGTCAGGACAAGTGCCCTGCTTTCTTTCACTGGGCTGCTCCCCAGCTGCTCCCCATTGGGGTAACCCTCCCCCCCCCTGCCCCCATGATTCACATGGAGGGAAGATGTGACCCTTTCACCACCTCACTCCCATCGAGCTTTTTTGGAGCACGGACGCAAAGAAGCTTATCATTCCAGATCAGGAAAATTGCCTGGTTTTACCTCCACGACTCAGAAAGCCCTTAAGTCACAGATTAGTGGCGTGGCTCAAGGTGGAGCTCTGGGTGTTTTTTTGGTGGCCACACAGACCCACAAAGTCATGCAGACCTCTCATTTTGCACTGGTCTTGGCCAACAGCACAAGGCCTACCCTCGTTTGCATTTGTGGCTTTTTGGTCAGGTGAAGAGCAAAGCCAAAAAGCTTCCAAGAGGTGCCAAACAGGAAAAAAAGTGCTGGCGTGGGGTTGCTCCTTCCCACTGAAGAGCCACACTCTAAAGCCTCCATGGAGTCTTTGCCATGTTCAGCTCTTTATGCACTGTGCAATATCCAAAATCATCTTTGAAGAGAGTGAAGATTTAAGGGGAGTGGGATGAATTTTGTATTTTTTTTGCTTGTCTTCTGGAAATTGCAGATACAATCCCCTAATCTTTACCTGCATTACCTTCTCCAGCTCTGTGCTGAATCACAGAGCTCAGTGGAAAGCATCTTTCTGTCCACCCTTGGGGAACTGAGCCATGAGGAAACCTGTAAAACCAGTAAGTCACTGTAATCTAACCCAGGCTGGGTTAACAGGACTGAGAAACACTGCTCTAGATTAAAAGCTCTTCAGAGCAGCACATTTCTCCTTGATCAAGGGTGTAAAAGGGCTTATCCTGGTGGTACTGTGACATTGGTTTGGACCTTCAGGTAGTGCTGACATAAAAATAATAGGTGGTTTTCATTCTGTGTCTGTCCTTTTCAAACAGTTAGGATATCAGGGGAAAAACCAACCAGCCAAAAAAAACCCCCGAATCAAAAAAACCCCACAAACAAACAAACAAAAAACCACACACCCCAAAAGCTCCCAACCTAAACAGAAAAAATAATCAAACCCCAGACAAACAAAAACCAACCAAACAAACAAAACCAAAAACCAAACCAAACAAAACCCAGAAAAACAAACAAAACAAAATGAAACAAACCCCAAAAACCCCAAACAAAACCAAGAAAACCCTACCAAATAAAAAAAACCACACAAAAAAACCCAAACCCCAAATAAAAAACCAAACAAAACTCACAAAGAACAACAAAACAACAAAAACAAAAAACAACAACAATTTAAAAAACCACTGTAAATTCTGTGTATGGAGGTTTCTACCTTTTTGATGCAGATTTAAATGGAAAATATTTCAGATCTATATCAGGGTGGATCCTCTTTTGCCATTCAAGTAACAGAACTTTGTCTCATGTGTAGGTCAGGTTGTCTTTTGGTGGTATATCTTTCACAACTGGAGAACAGAACTAGGAGCAGAATCAGTGAATCATTAAAGTTGGAAATTACCTTTGAGGTCATTGAGTCCACCCTGTGACTGAACACCACCTTGCCAACCAGACCACAGCACTGCGTGCCACGCCCAGTCATTCCTTGGCCACCTCCCTGGGTAGCCCGTTCCAATGCCTGACCACCCTTTCCATGAAGAAATTCTTCCTGATGTCCAGCCTGAACCTCTCCTGGAGCAGTTAGAGGCTGTTTTCTTGTCCTGTTGATCGTGTCCTTAGAGCAGGGCCCAACCCCAATCTGGCTGCCCCCTCCTGTCAGGGAGTTGTGGAGAACGGGAAAGTCTCCCCTGAGTCTCCTTTTCCCCAGTTCTGATCTGCTGAGTCTGCTGTGGGAGAGAGAGACCAGAAGGTTGGTCCTCCCTAGGCCTGTTTTTAGATTTATACAAGCCACTGGAGGTGCATGTGTCTGTCTGACTCTTGTGACTGTGGGAGGGTTAGAGCTACCCTAGACAAGTATCCCAAACCTCCTGACACAGCAGGAGCACCTCACCTCCCACCAAAGCCGGCCTGCATCTCAGCAGATGGCTTTGGATGCAGGGGAAAGGAAGCCAACCCTCAGATCCTAAAGGAATGGCTGCATACATCAGTATTTTAGGCCAGAATTATCCTTCCTGTGCACACGTGGCCCAAGGCAGGCCTGTAAAAACCACAGATAGGAACAGTTTTTGAGTGCTGCAGAAGGAAAGTGAGCAGACTCAAACACTAGAAATATCTGTCCACCACAGTGCTGTGAGAAGTCATCTGTCCCACGAACAGATGGCCGGAGGAAACTGTAACTGCACAGCCAGGTACTGGTCCCAGTCCTGAGCTCAGCTCTACAGGCACGTGGGGTGAGGAGCCTCCACCAGACCTCACCCCAAAGACTGATTGTGAGAGCTTTGTGATGGCCAGGAAGGGGAAATGCCTGAGGCTGCACAAATGCTCCAAAAGAGGGAAGGAAAAGGGAAAGGAAAAGGAGGAAAAGGAAAAGGGAAAAAGGAAAAGGAACAGGAGGAAAAGGAAAGTGGGAGGGTAAGAGAGGGCTGTGCACAGTCACACAGAGGAGGATGTAAGACACCAGCACTTGCCCAGGAACCTTGAGTTACATCTTGGGGATCACCAGTTGCCAGGGATGGTTCATCTGCACCGTTTTCTGTGCCAGCACTGTCCAAGTACCTGAACAAATGAGAGGTCTCTGTGCAGAGCACCAAGCCTCTCCTAATTTGGACACAAGGTGAATTATGAAAACACTAATCCTGAGGCGACCTCCCTACCAGTGCTCAGCTTCACTGCCAATCTCCCTTGTAAGAGGAAGAAACTTGGAAATTCAACTGTAAAATGCCCACAGGTTGGTTGTTGGCTGATTCATTCAAACTGATTCATTCCAAGCGATGTTTTGTTCAATCAATCCAATTATTAGGAGACTACCTGAGAGGGTACTCAAAGAGTTAAACTTCCTGAGATCCACGGGCTTGGTAGGCAGCTTGAGTAAAAGTGATTTGCCTTTCCAAAGAGTTTTTCCAAGCTTTTATGGTCCACAGGACAAAAAAAAAAGGAGTGAGCAGTGGTGTGGGGGAGGTGATGCAGGCCGCACAGGGTGGAATAAAGAGCTGCAGGCCAGGAGGCTGCTGCTTCTTCCAGCTGCCAAGAGACTCCAGGGGTGAGTGCATGCCTAACCTCCAGTGCTGGAAAGCCAGGAGCTGCCAGCCAGGCAGAATGGGCTGACCTGAGGGGTTTGAGTTTGGAGCTGAGTGGTTCCTTGGTTCTTGAAAAGGGAGCTCGCACACAGGTGTCAGGAGGCCTGAGGACGGTGGTGGCACTTCACATGGACATGGCAACAAAGCAAAGGGAGCAGTGAAGCAAAGGGGACAGGGATTAAAACCAAGCAAGACAGGGATTCACGCGCTCTGAATCACCAGCTTGACATCCAGGTCTGCGCTATTATTTTGTAAATCTCAGGCAGCAAGCCTTGGCCCAGATGGGGCTCCTCCTGCCAGTCCCATTGGTAGCGTGGGAGGCTCAGAGAGCAGGGCTGTCCTGTTTCCTCCTCTAATCCCTGGATGCTGTTCCTGTGGCCTCTGGACTGTGTGAGGAGGCCAGGTGGTGGATGGAGCCGAGCCAGGCTGATGCCAGGGAAGGCAGAGGCAGAGGCATGGGGACAGTGTAGGGTGGGAAGGCGTGCCAGACAGTGGCTCTGGTGACAAATACAAGAGCCAGCCCTGCACTGTTGACATGTCTTGATTCCAGAGGGAGGCAAGGAAAAGTGCTTCAGGAAAGCCTTTCTTCCATATGAGGTCTCCTCCTACCAGTTCTCCTGAGGTGGGACATGATCCTGTCCTGTGCTAAGAGGGATCATCCGCACAGGTTGATGGACAGGCAGGATAGCTGTTAAACCAACCAGAGAAAAACTGGTGGAGTTCAGTAAGTGCCTTCTAATTTTGGTCCTTCACAAAAACAGATCCAAAGGATGTAAGGGGGAGATTTTTCAAAAGCTGCGAGTTTCAGCCTAGCTTTGGTCTTACTGCAGCCAGCAGGAATTTTACTCCTGATTACCAATGGGAACAGAATAAAGTCAGGAGTGAGCAAACCCCACCTTTACAGAGCAGCATTGTTCCTTCCCTCCAGAGCTGAGCAGAGGCATGTTTCTGATGATCAGCAAAAAGCCTGCATTTAATGTCAGCTGGAGGGGGGAGAGTGCTAGAAACCTCAGAGACACCCTGGGATGTCACACCGAAACAGGAGGCTGCGCTGAGCCGGGGATGAAAAGACAAACCAGGCAAAGGCAGCGTTCACATGGACTCTGACAAAGACAGAAGGAGGGAAAGAGGGAGCAGGAAAGCTCGGGGAACAAAAGAACGGACTGTGCTCTTACCCAGGCTGACACAAACGCTGCTGTAGTTGAACTGAGTGTACCACCCCCAGAGCTAACCTGGGGGAGGATGGGAACACTTTGCCTGTTTTGTTTATCAGAGGTGAATGTACTCACACAACAGGTGCAGGGATCTGGACATCACAGACCTGGGGGCAGCGAATGAGGAACCAGAAAACAAAACCCAAGAAGTCCCTGTTGCCAAAACAAAAGGATGACATAAGTAAGACCAAATTGTTCACACCCTGAAACGACAGTGACAATGTCTGACTTCACCTCTATTTCTATAAGGTGCCTGCAATCATCATCCTTTAGATCGTTACCCCAAGACCAACACCAAACAGGGATTTAAAGAAATAAATTCTGGAGAAGAATATACACTGCTCTCCTCTTTCTTCTATATTTGTAGTGGTGAATGGACCTCTAGTGGCAACAGCAAAAATCTCTGATCGGGTAGAAATAAGTTTTGGTTAAGGGAATGTGGTGCAGGTAGAATCCATCTGAACAAAGCTTAGAATGAAGAACAGGTGCCAATAAGCAGACACAAGTTTTAACTTGTGAATAGCAAGACCATAATTACCTCTGTGTGCTGTTAACTGTGCAGTGTTCTTCGCTGGTTTTGCCAGAGCAAATAATAGTGTTATCTGTGAAAAACAATAAAAAATTCCTCCTCATAGCTGCAATTTATTTTGAATGATTTTTAAACTAAATCATGCATTAGGTTTGGTTTTTTGGTTTTTTTTTTTTTTTGGTGCAGTCACATTGAGATTAGCTTTTCTTCTTGAAGCCTCAATTCTTTCCTTTGAAATATGAAAGAGTCTGTAACAGTGCAGAAGATCAGTAAAGACTCAAGTTATATCCACGACAATGGGACAGCACTGCAGAGCTGCCCAGCTGAAAGGTTTTGTGTGCCTTACAAACTCAGATGAATGCAGTGGGGAAAGGTTGAGACTGAAATCTAGATTAAAACACTTTTTCCTCCAGCTAGCTTTCTTGCCTATCATTGCAGTTACCCATGAGTTTCTCATTAGGAATGGGGCTGGCCCATGAATTCATGGCACTTTGAAGATATGCAGTTTATGTGTCCTATCCAAAAGAGAATCAGAAATTTAATATGCTAAATCCTGTTAGTTTTCAATAAGTCATTAGGTTTCCAAGACCTTAAGTTAGATTTGAAAATGACAGCAAGGCAGCTGAGATCTTCTGGTTAAACCTCCAACCCCATTTTACAAGTGCAGGAGAAACATAAGTGCTAAAAAATACACTGTTACAGCAAGGGCTTGTGGGGACTAGGAAGGGAAGGCAGCATGAGAAGCAAATACAAAGAAAAGATGGAGAAAGAAAATGTAATAGAAATGTAAATACAACTGTACATACACATACACGTACTCTAAATAAAAGTATCCATTTGTGCCCATTTGGGCACAGGCTGAGGCACGTTGTCTATCACTAATATGAATCAGAGACTTCAATTGTGCTTAAAAACTGCATTTTATGGTCAGGTTTCAAACTGCCTCACACCTATTACCCATGAAAACCTTGTGCACGGGACTCTCTGACCCTTAGTGGTATCTTCACAAGTGGCTTGAACCTGTCCCCCCACCCTGCTTGTTAATGGCACTGGAGCAGGGTGGAACAAGGACTCAGGTCTCCAGGGCTCTGTAGACAACACAACAGAGGGGTTTGAACCACTCTTCCTCCAGATTCCCTTCCTCAAGGCCCCTGTCTGGGTTTCTGGCATCTTCTTCTCTTTAGCTACAAAGTCTTGGATTGTCAGAGGTTTTATTTCTGGTATTGACCTCAAAAAACAGGTCACCGCCTGAAATAAGGCTCCTTTGTGCTACCAGAGAAGGATAGGCCCGGTTTACTAAATGAGATGTTGTAAGGGGTCCTGCTGCAGCTCAGCTCTGCACAATACTCCTGTGCCCTCACAGCAGGATCTGAGTTCCTCATGCTTTCCTTCTCCTTTCATTTTCATTGGAATGGGGCAAGGGCAATATTCCTTTTCTTTTCAGATGAGGAACTGTTGGACCAAAGAACCAAACAACCTCATGTGAAACACCCACAGGTGGAGCAAAGAGCTGAGTTGAGATGTTGGGTTTGTCCTGCTTCCCCAGTGCCACCATCCTATCCAACACTCACCCCAGAAGGAGGCAGACATGGGTCACTCACCTGCAGCATCAGCACCTCCTCTTGCAGCAGGATTTTACAACCACCCACAGTTCCTCTGGAACCATTATTTGCATGCTTGAATTGCAGACACAGTCCTGCAGAGCATCCTTTCACAGGAGTGGAGCTTTGATGGTGGTGCCTCTGTCCGTGCCTGGTGAAGTGCCTGAGCTGGATCTCTCTTGGCATGGGAAGCAGCACTGAAAGTGGGCAAGTGTCCAGCTCTGCAAGTGCTATTGGTTCATTCCATCTGGCTGCAGACACAAGGAGTCAGTCTACACTTTCATTTCAGGTTGTCTCTGCAAATTGTACATAATGTTCTCTCCCAGGGAATATTCTGGAGGCAGAGAGAGAAGTACCAACGAACAGGCGCCCCAGCTCAGCTCCAGCAACATACTGCTCCTCTCTTAGGAATGGCTTTCCCTTTTTTTGGCCCATTTTCACTACTCACACAGCACGAAGGGGTGGGAGTGAAGCATGGCTGCCCTGTTCTTAGACTCAGGGCTTCCTGTGTGTTAAAGTTCCACCTCTTCCTCCTCTCTGTTGAGGGGTGGCTCAGGGAGGAGATGCCTGTGCTCACAGGTTGGCTGGAGGTGGCTGCTCTTCCTCTTTGCCTTGTTTCTAACTGTGTCACTGTTGATTAAACAACACACTGAGGTAGCCCAGGTGGCCCTGGAACAGAAAATGTGGCCCCATCCTGATGGGCCCATCCAAAGCACTCCCCTTCCCTGGAAGAGCTCAAAGCTTGAAGAGGAGGGGGCTGAGTAGACCCACCCTCCCAGCACCCTGGAAAGGCTCTTTCTCAGAGGGGCTGAGAGACACATTGGGGCAGTGCTGGGGCTGCTCACACTCCTGCTGCTCTTGCTTTGCAGAGGGAAGGGTTTTGATGGATGTGGTGCAGGATGAGGGCTCGTTTCTTGATGTCTCAAAGCTGGCATGAGCCAAGGTGCTTGGGCTGGGGGGAGCTCATATCTCCTACCCCATCAATGAAAACACAAAACCAACTCAAACAGAGCAGCTTAAAATGCAACTTACTAGGAAAGAATGTTTTTAGGAGAGAGTGGTCAAGCAACAGGAGCCCAGCTTTTGGTCCACTACAGCCTAAAGATCACACCATCATTTCTCATGTCTCTTATCACAACTCCTCCTGATTTTGTGTGTACTTTTGAAATTGAAGGGTCGTCTGAAGATAAATGTTTTTGTTTAAGCCTGAAGATTTGCTTGTCTCTAAAGGAGTTTTTTCCTGCTACTTTTTTGTTTTATATGGGAACAATAAAACAAAAACATCAACAACAAACACCAAAAAAAAGCTCCACCAAACATAGCTGTAAAAATTGTCACATGTCCGGAGCTAAAATAAGTGTAAAGACCTCTTTTTCACAAAGTTCCTGTCTTATTAATCTCTAAGATAGGTAAGACCCTGCGAGTTCCAGCATCTCTTATCCTCTCCCTGTCTTTCACCACACACCTTGTTGGCACATACTAAAATACACAGGGGAGAGATGCAGATTCAACAGCACTGAAGCCATGTAGGAGGACAAGCCCCGTTGAATGTCAGTGCCAGCTCAGAAACCAAAGCCTTCCTCAGTGGTTTTTTTTTAACTCAATTTAAATCTGCAACTATGTGGCTAAATGTTGTTTGTAAAGCTTATGTGGCCCTCCACACTTCAGGAACGCAGCTGTAACGAAATGAGACAATCACCCCTCCTCTTCAGCATGTGCAATTTGTCTGCTACTCAGTGCATGTCAGACATCATTGTGGGGGTGGTGGTGTCAGACACATCACCAGATGCATTCCAATATCCAAACTGGGCTTCTGAGGCCTGCCCGTGTGTTCTACCCGTGTTGTTCAGACAAGTTATGAGGAAATGATCAGAGAGGTCACCAAAATCCTGACAGAAAACATCCTGGTTTGTATCTGTTTGCTGATAAAGGTTTGCTAAACCCTCTGGTGTTAATAAGCTATTAAAGACCATGTTTGCACTGTAATAATAATGAAAATATCACCAGTGGGAATCTGATCCTGTGCGCACAAATTCTTGTATGACAATTAATGTAGTAGGGAGATGTGCTCCTAAAAACAATTAAGATATAATTGGATGAGTTGATCCAGAAAACATATGGTTTATTTATAAGGAGACAGAGGTGGAAGAAGCAGCCACTTTCAACATGGCACAAATTAGAGCATGAGAAGAGACTACATTGTGGCACTCTAATTGATTGAACTATTTAATGTCTATATTTAATTCAGTTTTTATCATGGGGAGAAAAGCACCTAATTATATGATTTCACAGCCTCATCTTCACCTTCACAACCCCTTATGTGGTCAGATGATGTCACCCCCAAGCAGATAGCAAAGCAACCCTCCGTTTCTTGTGTGCAAGCATGCCACCACTGCCTCCTTTCTCTTTATGTGGCTTTGTTTGCCTGGGATCGGGTTCTCCTGTATCTGAAATAAGTTAATACAACTCAGATCTCGTCACATGGTGGCAGGGGCATGGTTTGGCAGCACACAAGAGCTGTTGAAGATCACACAAAAGATGCCTGGTGGACAGCCAGCTACTAGATTACACACTAACCCTTCCTCCCCTCTGCCTGGCCAAAAGTTGTCTCCAAAAAGCTGACAGGAAGAATAGGCTGGGGATTAACCTGCTCTTCTGGGGGAGAACCAATTTCATCTCCTTTGCTCTGCTGTAGGCATCCCTCCTGACCAAGGGCTGGATTCAATGACTGCCTCCTGCACTGCCTGTTGGCTGTAAAGTGAGATGGTCATGAAACCCAAAGCTGGGCTAATATCTGTTTCATCTAGGTCCGTGACGTGTTTTTTGCCTTATTTGCAAAATAAAAGGCAAAGCATTTCCCTCTTCCCATCAGTTTCTGAGGTTTAAAAAAAAAAAAAAATGAAAGAAAGCTCATAATGTGCGCAAGCTCCACCATAAAAACAGAGTAAGAATATGGTAAGTAAGGTCTCCAAGAGGCCTCAGATAATTTGTTTGAGGGTTGAGTATGTCCTGGAAGAATGGGAAGGAGATCCAGTGAAAACACCTGTAGTTACAGTGCTGGGAGGTGACTGACATGGTGCAGAGGCAATACCAAGCATGGCTGTAGACTGAAAAGTACTGGTCTTAAAAACATCCCAGCTGTGTTTGGACCTCTTGGAGTTAAGAACAGTCTTTTCTTTTGGGCCTGGGAGTTATCCAAAATAGGGCAACACCATCAAGACTGTAAGAGCACTCCTACCCTTGCAAGAGAGCCAGCAACCAAACAATGCCCCAAATCCCACGGCAAACAGTGGGCTGGAAAGTAAAGGCAGCAAGGACTGAGAAGTCCAGGATGAGCTCACACACCTGGAAAAATCATCATGTTCATGATGGGCAGGAAATACATGGGTTCAAATAAACCCCTTCCTCTTTGACATCCTCTCCATAGCAGGAAAATAAACCAGCACCATGAGGTGTTGGGTCCACAGCAGTGTGGTGTTCTCCACCTCAGCTGGTTTGTGTCAACACTGCTCTGTGCTGGAAACCACTGGAAGAGGCAAAAAGTCACTGAGATTGTGCTGATTTTGGCTGCCTGGTGTCTCCTGATGCCTGACTCGGTATCAGGGGAGCAGCCAGCGGTGTGGACAGTGCAGCATTTTCCTGTTGGGCACGTCAGCTTCTCCTCGCTGAATCTCAGCAGCTTCCCTGTCAGCAGCAGCAGCAGCACATCCTGTCTCAATCCTTAGGAAAACTTTGGATTACTGCAAACAAAACGTTAGATAGAGTCTGTTTGCCCTTCCTGTGTCTTTAGCCACTTCTTCCGGCTGCACTGGGTGTGATATAAGGAAGTGATGAAGATTTAGCCATGCTGGCACCAAACAGGTTCCCAAGAAACAGCATCATTTACAGCTGCAGTGCCGTTTTTCCAGCCTGGATTGCTGTAAAGGGCAGAAATCTTCCCTGCATGCTTTCCAAGGGTGGCTATTTACAAGCCCAGCAGAAACAAATTCCAGCATACTCCAAAGCTGGGACTCTTGAAACACACCTGAACACATACAAAATGCACTTAATTAGGTCAGTATCCCGTTGGAAATCACTTAATTGCTTAGGGGGCTTCATTGCTGCTGCATGAGGAAGAAAATTCTAAAATGAAATGTGAATCAGCCACACAATTTCAGACTGGCAGGGCAAGCTGTATTTACAACTTGGTGCATTCTGTTAAAAAGGTGAGATAAAACACAGGTAGCACAACTAAAAAAGTTCTGAACCTGAGCAAACTTATTTCAAGCGCTGAAAAAGTTGGAGTTTTCTCATATAACAAAGCAGCAGCCAAAAGAATCAGTAATAAATAGGTGTCTTAGCCCATATCTCTGGCTGGTAGAACATGCAGACACATCCATTATCACCTTTTCTCTTTTTATATGAGCCCTTCCACCTCTGGCTGTTGCAGTAAGAATGGATTCAAGAATCAGAGGAATTCACAGGAGCAGCTGGGAACACAGAGCCCTGCATTTTGTGTATGAAATACCCGTGGTAACAGATAGTCTTGGGCAGTCTGTGTAATTGCTGGTGAGTGTTATAGGAAGCTTTGGACCACTGTCAAGTAGTAAAAGAAAGTGAAGGAATAATACTTTTTTAAAGTTTTGTCCCTTTTCAATGCCGAGGAGTGAGTCACCGTAGTCTGGCAGCCTGTGAAAGTCACATTCCTGGTTATATTGCTTGGTGAAAAAGAGATTCCTGATGTCTTTCCCGAGTTTGGTGAGACCCAAAGCCAGCGTGACACCTCAGCCATAAACCATATCTGCCTCCAAACTCTGCCTGCTTTCCCTACACATATCTCTGATGTCTCAAATTGCGTTTTCCTGCATGGAAAAAATGACACTTCTCTGTGTTCTTCCTTTTAGGGAGGCATTATTCAGTGAAGCAGAGATTACCTGGGCATAATAAAAAGTCAATTTGCAACAATATTCAGATAAAGACTGTGTTCAACGTTTTTTATTCAATATGTTTATTGATTTGAGGAACTTGAAAGTCTGTTCATTAGTCTGCAAGTGAGAGGGCCTGTGAGCTTTGAAAAACAGGCTGAGGAACCCAATCTGATCTTGAGAGAATAGGAAATTAATCGGGGTAAAGGATTAGGAAACTAAATTAATCCTCTCATTAAAAAAAAAAAATAATAAAGACAATCTGGAAAGTAATAATCAATTGTACAAATACAGTGTAAAAATATCTGGGGGTCAAAAATTATGTGTAAGCCAAGAGTGATACAGACAATTTATGACTGGATGCAGGACATCTGAATTCATCCTTCTACTGCTTCACACTGCTACGATTTTCTGTGTATTTACCTACTTGGCCATTTTTGGGGCATCAAATTTCAGGAAAAATGTGGGTGTGTTGCAGTAAATGCAGAGGAGAGCAACAGTGAGATTGAGAGGCTAGAAGTCCTGACCTGCAAAGACAGAAAAACCTTGGTGCTTGTCCAGCTCAGAAGACAGCAGAGGGAGGTGTGGGAGATGTCCTCAGCTGTTCCTCAGCTGTTCCTCAGCTGCTCTGAGGAAGAGTGGAATAACCTGCCTGCCGTTTCCATTGCAGATGGGACACCAAAGTGTGCTGTCAGTTGCAGGGAAAGGTCATCAGCTCCAGCTTCAGGAAACAAAACATCCAGGCAGCAGGAGCAGCTGAGCCCGGGGGCATTGGTATCACACCTCCACCTCTGGAGAGATTAAAGAAGAGATTAGACAAACATCCATCTTGAATAACCAGCCTTGGGGCATGGAGATGGAGCAGATATCTCTTCCAGGCCTGTTCTCTGGTTTCCTGTTTGCCAATTGACTTTTTAGATAAAGCACCTCCATCAGAGGATTATTTTACTCTTCTGTTGTGTGAATGCGTTGCTGATGCTCAGATTCACTCTCTCCATTTTCCTCAGGCTCCTTTGTGCATTTGACATTGCAGAGCCCCAGAGCAGGGTTTCCTGGCTGTCTGATCACTGTGATCATGTCCCTTCCTTGTCCCTGAGCTACCACAGCTCAGCTGGTACTAGGTGGCTCCTCCAGCCATGGCTGGTCGTGTGCTTGAGCCTCAACAATCCTCCCCAGCTCTGTTTAGTCAAAAAGAACCTGAAAACCTTGGGGGAAATGCACTTTTGGAAAGATTACACTCCTCTCAACCCTTTGGTGTTGAAGGTCTACATGGAAGCAGAATGCTTAATTCCACTTGTATTAATTTCTAATTAATGAACCTTTATTCCCCTCCCTGCGAATCCTCACATAATTCAGCTCCTACTCCCAGTTCTTGTGAATTCAGGAACTGGGAGTGCCCAGCTTGGAAATCAGAGGCTTGCTTGCCAGCTGCAGGGAAATCAGTGTGAAATCAACAGTCTGAAGCCCTGTGGGCTGTGTTCCTGCAATGGATCGTTTCCTCTGCGCTGGGCGTTCAGATGCAAGACCACAAAAGCCAATTTAGATAAGAAGGAACTTTGCAGCAGGGCCTTGTGATAAAAGGATCCAGAAACCAGGGCTGGGGAGGCAAGAACTGAGCCAGAAGGAGGAGGGGGTGGGGGGAATTTCCTGTTTTACACACACAAAACAAAATAGCAGCTAGAAACCCACAAAACCGTATGTCTTACCCCAAAGCTGACAATCACTTTTCCTGCTCTTTCAGCAACAGGAGGGAGGCACACACACATGATATGGAAGGCTGGCAAACCATCACCCCGTGCAAAGACACTGCTCTTAACAGAATGACACCTGTCCACTTCAGTAGCAGGGGTGTTTTTAGGGACTTTATTAGAATTGCGGCAATTGCTGGATAGGAAAACTTCTGTTCCATCCATCAGTCTGGGTGGATAAGGGCCCACATCCTCAGCTGCTGTCCAGAACCATGATTGTCTATACAGATACACTTCCCCAAAACAAAGCTTAGCTGCCTGCCAGCAAAGTTCCTTCACTCTAATTTTGGACAGGATATAGGAGAAACATTCCCAACAATGTTGCTGTGGCACTTGGATCAAAATCAGTGTTATCAGGAGGAGTGGAACAAGGAACTAAACAGGGTTTTTTCCTAGAATTTCTTATTTCTCCTTATCTCTTTGACTCACAGCCTGAAAAAAGTTGTAGTTAGAATATATTTGGGTTTGGTATGGCTTGGGATTTTTAAGAAAAAGGCAGGGGGGGAAAAACTCCAAACCACCAGCCTGGAAAGCCCAGCAAACCTTCTGCTTTGGGATTTTCTTCAGAAGAAAAATGGTATGCAGGAAACTGCCTCACTCCGTTCAGAAAAGCATGCAGCAGCTCCTTCTTTCCCTTCAGCTGCAGCATTCCTGATGGCCAATTGATGTCACACTTAAAGCAGCAACCAAGGACAACCCCAACATGTTATTTTTTTTTTCCCTGAGGGCTTCAAGGCTTTGAGGTTCTCCTTGCACCACGTTTGATGCCATCACTGTTACTTCACTTCTCTGGCAATAGCACCCAGCAGCCTCAATCATTTTGGCAGATGTTGTGCGAACAGAGGTCCATTTACACTGCCCTGCACGCCCTGAGCTCTTCCATTATTGCTGGGGCTTATTTGCAGAGCTGGTGAGTGTTACTGTGCTACCTGCCTTTCAAGCACCCTCATCTCAGCCAGATCTCTCAGAGAGCTTCTCAAAGTGTAAGCAAGCCAAGGCTTGGTGGAATCTCTCTCTTCAAGCTGTCATATTCCCTGAGAGAATGTTTTTGGGTCTTTTTCTTGCCTCTGGGCTGCCCCTTCTCAAAACTGGAGGCACCAAAGCAGATAGATGAGGAGAGCTCAGTTCTTTCTGAGCACTTGCCCATCAGTGTGTCGTTTATATTCCCCTCACTTTTAGAAACCCTTCTCAGGGCTTTGTTTGCTTTTCAACTGCTGCCAAACATTGTCCAGATGGTCTTAATGTCACATCACTGTAGGTCTTTTATTTTCTAGTCTGTGCCCTGTTTTGTCCTTCGTTCCAAGCCAATGTCTCTAAGACTATTTTTGGCCCCTTACTTCATTTCCCCTCCCTTCTGTCCATCAAGCTGGGTGAGTCACACTCATATGTCCAGGAAACCTCATCTATTACCCCAATTGTTCTGGACTGAAAGGAGGAGAAGAACAGTCACCTCCAGATGACATTGTTTATGCCACCCCAAAGTAGCTCACCAAAGGTTTGGGTACTTAATACCAAGCAGTGACTCCACACACACACAAAAGGCTGCCCTAGCACCGCTGACTGAACTTTCAGGAATGTGCTTTGGAGAGGGAGCATCCTGCCAGGAGCCTGCAGTTATCACATGCCTGTGTGTTTTTTAACAGCACCAGGAGATCCAATTCTCACCTATACATGCGTGCAGAAGGAACCCACGGATGCCAGCAGAGATGTCCAAGCACAAACACTGGGCTGAGATTCAGCTCCTCGCGCAGGGTAGGCAAAGGAAGATGCAAACAATCCTTGGGTCTTAAATTCAGACAAATGGATGCCTTTCTTCAGCATTTTCCTCACCAACGTGATCATTAGAAGCCTTCGTCTCCCTCCTGAGTTTTTCTCTTGTATGACAAGCAACTATCTGCTCTGAGTTTAACTCCATCACAATGAACCCCTTTTCCATTCCTTCAGTCCCGTTCTCAGGGAAGAAACCTTTCCTGACTTCCACCACTGCCTTCCAAATTCTGAGGACATTTTCCCAAGGCTGTTGGTTTCATCGTTGTCCTTAGTTTTCATGCTCTCCTGCCTGCTCGGTTTTATCATCTGATCCTGGCCAAACATCACATTCCTCCAGAACAGGGAGCTCTTTCTCTCTAATGTAACCATCAATATCAGCAACCAGGAAGGAAAATAAATCATCTAAGCCTCGAGGAACAGCTACTCCTGCCCTTCAGAGGCAGAGTAGAGGAGACATTTGGGTTTTGGAAACAAGGCTGTGCAGGGTGGCAAGGTAGAACTGTAGACCCTTTTGCAACCCTCAGTTTAACACCAGTCATTTGTGAAAGGAGTGGGAATTATATCTGATTATAAAAACAAACAAAAAAAAAGGACTTCACTGACAGCATCTCAGGAGTCCCCACATTGTGTTCAATTCATCAGATTTTGTAAAACACAGAGCCAAATTATCACATTGCTTGCCTACCAGTGCAGATAAAACCCCTTCTAATGCCAGAGAGATAAATCTGGAACCACACACTTTTTCTAGGCAGTTTCTAGGAGGTGAACTTGGTGTTTTCTCTCTCATCCAGGTCCGGGGTTACGAAAGCACTGCAGAACTTTCCGTGGGGGGCCTTTGTGTGCTTACCAACTTGTGCAGCAAAAAGTGCTGCAACCAGCAAGTTAACAAGGTAGCAAGGTGCTGAGGGTCATAAGGTGTGCATACGAACTAATTTTGGGAAGGAAGGAAGTTTTTCTTTTCTGTGGGGAAAAAAAAAAAGAAGAAGAAATCTAGTTCACAGAAACCCCAGGTCGACCTCATTTTTTTTTTCTAAATGCACACAATTCCAAAATATCAAAAGCACCTGCAATCATTCAACACCTCTGTGAAATCAGGGCAAATCTTGGGCTTTTCTTATTTTCCAGAGTAATATAATACAGCAAGTTCAAACCAAAAGATCCTTCCCAGGCTGCCTAGTAATCTCCTGAGAGCCATCCCATACATCCGAACACAATGCTGTCAGCTGGATGATGGGATTAAATAGCATCCAGGTTAAAGCCAATGCAATCCAGAGAACAATGATTTCAAGCTCAGCAGTCTGGGAAGTGGAATGTATGGTGTTCCTCCTTTTTTTTTTTTTTTTTGGTGCCTTCAGGAATACTCTTCCATGCTGAGAAAAGGAGAGTGAAACTCTCAAAGGTCACCCTCCCTGCCCACCAACATGAAGATCTGGGTGGGATGTAATGGTGTCAGGAGCCATTCAAGACCATATTTAAAGCAGAGATGTATTTTACAAGATTTTAGTTAAAGGAAATGCAAAAATATTATTATTTTTAAAATTTATATAAATCTGTCCAATCCTACCTCCATTTCTCACCAGATTATGATGATACAGGCTTGGGTCCACAGAAACCAAAGTATTCAGGCACAAAAACTGGCTTTGGACTTTTCACTCCCTCTGTCTGTAACACAGCTTTCATATCTAGAAAGCAGAGAAAATGATCTTGAAAATTTTGGTAAAATCCTTAAACTCTGATTTTTGAGGTGTTTTGCACACACTGAATAGGCAAAGCTGGAGCGTGGCCTAAACAGACAAGTCTGGTGAGAAACCCAAATCAGAAATTCCTATGAACAGTTTCCTCCCGACTCCACACCCCCATCATTACGGTTGTTATTGTAATTACTGTGGTTGTTGTTATTATTTCACCAGTTCTGATGTTTACATTCAGTCTCCATCTGCCAGGCAGCTGCTGCAGAGTGGGGATCCTCTGCGTATGTGCAGCTACTTTGGTGACCCGAGTAATTACAGAAGTACTTCATAGCTTCTCCCTTCCCTAGGCACCGTGGAGATGACATCCCTGAGACAGCAGGGTACGGGTTTGGTCTGTGACTGTGGATCATCACTAAATTGTTTCCTGAGCTTCTGTCACCACCCTGTAAAGATTAATGTGAACTGAATGAAAAGCAGTTTTTCCTCTCAGACCCTTCCACTCCTGCTGCTCACAAAGGAGGGTGAGCATGCCCCACATGTTCTCAGCACTTGAGGCAGAGCACAGGAGCCTGGCAGGTGAGGAAGGAGGGCCAGGTCATGGCACAGTGAGGCACAAAGGGTGGGGAGGTCACCGGCAAACTGAGCGTGCACTTCTCCACGCTCTTCTGAGCCTCAGTCAGGGACAGCTCTTTACCAAGAAATACACATTTTTTTCTACCTTGCTTTGTCCTACCTCGTGCTGAATGCCTTGGGCCAAGCAGCACTCAACCCCAGAAGGCAGAGCTGGGGCACAGGTGAACCCATGCCGCTCGTCCCACTCCACACACAGACGCTCAGCCCTGCCACGTGAGGCCACTCAGCTTATCAGCAGCTCCAGTGGTCGGCCACGCTTTTGAAATTATTTACGCACTGATCTCCTGGAGGTTCCTCAGGCTTTTTTGCTCTCCAGACAGGAGGAGCAACAACTCTCAGAGCTTCACAAGTTTATGAGGCACAGCTCATGTCACTGCAACCACGGTTTAGAAACATTGAGGTGCTGGATCCAGCTAGCTATTTATAGAGGGACATAGGAGCACCTTCCAAATCACTGAGAATGCTCCAGTCTGACTCGTTTTGGCACTGGAACCAAAGGATGGGATTTCAAAGAACCTGGTCGTGTAAATCTGCACCTCTGAGTACCTGACAGGGCAGCAAAGAGCAGTGGCCAGAGCCTCTGGTCAGATTCTTGAGGGGCACAAAGGAAGGTAGATCCATCAGTCAGTGGAGGGGTGGTGATTTGTGCCAGTGGAAGAACTGTTGCCCTGGAGGAAAACTTCACAAGCAGTCTTAGTCACACATTCCAGCTCCTCAGGAAGTTTCTCTTGCAGACACTGCAAGATGCATGTGTGTGCATGTGTGAAGGTAGCAAAATTTCCTTCTTTAAATTTTGGGGTTTTTTCTCTGCAGCTGGGTGGGAACAGCTTCATCCAAGCTCCTTAAGGACTGTTTGACAGCTATCCAAAGACTAGATCTTCCCCTATCTTCTAGTTCCATGCTCTGGTGTTCCCATCTTTCCACATTCATGACCTGTCCTTGCAGGGCCCCCACCTTTCCCAGTTCTCCGTGCCCAGTGCATCCCATTAACTTTGTGTCCTACATTATCTACCTGCCACATCTCTCTCAGGCAGCACTTGTCCTGGCAATGGAACCGAAATTCAGTGCCACAGCTGCCCTCATAAGGGATGAGCAGCCTCACTGTCACTGCCACAGGTTGGGAGATACTCAGGAGGTGTCCTTCCATTGCATTATTTTATCTCTTTTTGCAATATTTTTAATAGTACTCAGGGTCTTACTGTGTTTATTCAATCTTTCTGGAGATAATTCGACAGCATTCATAATCTTCTTTTACTGCAGCAGCATGAAGTACTAGAGGAAACAAGGGTTGACCAGTGTGGGTGAGAAAGAAGAAGCTGACAAAACTTCTGGGTTCTTTTTGCAGCCCCCTTGACAAAGAGGAACAAGCCACAGATGTGCAGTTGAGCAAAATAGGTGTTTTTGTAAGAAAGGGAGCATTACAGCTCTGGGCATCGTGTGAGCCTCAACCTTTTCTAAACTAAGGTTTAGGAGAACCTGTAACAAGTCTTTGTGTAACAAGAAAGAATATTGAACCAGCACAAGTCCACTGACAGTTGAAAACTCTTTATTGCCTTGTTTATATCTCTGGAAAGGCACAAGGAGGGGAAAAGACTCTGGTCTTCAGGCAGGAGCTGGTGGTAGGATACAAGAGGGAAACAAGACAGCTGCTGTGGGATGCTTGCAGGTTTAAAGGCATGATCCAGTTCTCTGGCACAGGGGTATTTTTCATCAGGGTAGTGTGAAGTGCATGCCCTTCTTTAGGATCCACAGTCAGTGAGACTCCCTGGTATGCCTCCTGGGCTGCACAAGGTGAGAACTGAGCCTGGTGAGGTCATGGAAAAACACCAGGGAAAAGTTGTGTGACATGCTCTGCCTTTGCTCAGCCTGTGCTGTTT
This sequence comes from Corvus cornix cornix, assembly GCF_000738735.6. Classification (NCBI taxonomy): domain Eukaryota; kingdom Metazoa; phylum Chordata; class Aves; order Passeriformes; family Corvidae; genus Corvus; species Corvus cornix. The sequence continues at coordinate 72,378,587 of NC_046357.1, forward strand.
CTGTAATCCTGACCTCATCCTTCTCTCCGGTGTCCAGCCTGGATCCAGAGACGGTAACTGAAGCTTCTCATCTCAGTTGCCTGTCCCTTTACCAAGCTTCAGAGGAGCTGTCAGTAAAGGCATTGACTCCCTGACACTTCTGCTGCTTGGCTGAGGTGCCACCAGGCTTCAAAGCCCCCTTCTCTCTGCACCTCTCTTCCAGGTCCACAGGGATAACTCAGCTTTAATCCCTCTTGGTCACTGTGCCCCCATCTGACACCCCAACCATTCTGTCAGCACTAAGGAGAAATTGGAGAGCATGGATTCCTGCTTCAGAGTGTTTGTTTAACTAAGTGCCCAGATGCTGAAGTACCAATTGTCCTCTGTGCTGCTAGGGGTGCGTTTGTGGGACTTGGTGGAACAGGAACACGTGAAACCCATCAGGGCAGCTCAGCCGGGACTGAAGAGGAGAGGAGAAGGGACCTGCTCAGCCCTGCCTGCTCCACCCATCTCCACGGAGGCTCCAGTGAGGGGAGGCACAGAATTTTGGGGTACAGGCATGAGGCAAAACGTGATCACTGCCCTGCCAGCCTGTGGTGCCTCCCCACAGTGGGAACCAGGGCGTGAAGGAGAACCTGGAGTCCCCAGGCAAGCGGAGAGCAGGTGCCAAACCCCAGGGAGGGGCATCACCAGCTCTGCTACACGGTCGGAGCCACTGGTCCTCCCCAGCCGAGGTCCCTCTCAGCCCCCATGGGTGATGTGTGGTGTGTGACACATCCACAGAGCGAATTCTTGGGACTTCTCTTAATCCTATCCCGCATCCCGATGGAGAGGCGGGACACGGGGGTAAAGGTGATTGTCCTTCCCAAGGAGGAGAAAGGGACCTGCTTTCCAATCAAAACTGAAACCTTCCGTTTCAAATCGAGCTCTTAGCAGCGCATTGTCTCTAAACAAAGGCCGTCGCTGTCAGGACTTAGAGCAAGTGACACCCGCTGCTTTGATTTTCGAGGAGATCCCAGCCAGAGAAATGCTCCTGCACGGCAGGTTTTGCATTCATGGAACAGGCACCTCCCAGCAGAAAACCTTGCCTATGGAAAGTTTCCAGCCGTCATTGCTTTGGAAACAGCGCTTGGGGCAAATCACACTGCCACATCAACACTGAATCATGCCTCAGATGGAGATAGAAGCCTACAGGGTTTCCAGAGCAAGCTTTTTTTCACCACACCCTTCATTCAAAAAAAATCCTTTTTCCACTTCCAGTTCTTCCCAGGGCAATGAGCATTGTTAGGAGTGTTTACATTGCTGCTCTCTGCCAAATTAACATCATCACTCTCACCACCGCAGGAGCTTCTGGGTGATGCTAGCTACTCTCAAGCAGCGATCTCAGAAGCACTAAAAGCAAACAGGATATATGGCTACATTTAACTACCACTCTGCTTCAACAAGCAAGAATCCTGACTCCTAAGCTTTGTGAAAAAGCCGGAATACCAGATGCCTCCGAGTTTAGTGAAAGCGACTTGCTTTGAGCACATATTTTGTTGCTCTTCGCTCTTTCAGGTGTCATTCCACAGCCACTGCTGTATCAGAAGGTCGTGAGAAGTAAAGAACCACCTAAAATATGATTATGGTGACCCAGGTCTACACAGAACATTTCATGACCCCTTTGCCCACCTTGAACCTCCTGTGGGATTCACCTTCCCCAGGTTCCTGCTGTCTGTAGGAGCAGGACAGCATTGCCACAGCTGACTGAGACACGAGTCATCCCGTGGTGTAGAACACTGAGGACGATTCATCTGAACCTTACCCCCAAGCCCGACCTTTAAGACTGTTTTTCCTCTCCCAGCTGCGTGTGCCAAGTCTCGATATATCATCATCAGTGGGAAATATGCAGCCGCGCTGGAGGAGGAAAATAACTGGGAGACATGTGAGTAACTGAGACAATGCAGAACTGCCAAATCTGTGACAGCTGCTGGGGGCAGCGCTACGGTCTGACATCCAGGTAAATTATCGTTTTGATATGTATTTTCCTGTGGGCACAGGAATCAGCACAAACATCAAGGGATTTTTTACTATTGTTATTATCACATTATGAAGGAAGCATTGAAAGCTCAATTTCACCAGTGGCTGTTTTCTGAAAGGGAGAAGACTGGTGGTGTCCCTCCCAAACACCCTGAAGTGGGTTGAATGAAGGCATTCCTTCAAAAATGCTAAATCTACAACTCCTTAGCCAGCCAGAACATATTTTAAATTAGCTTTTCCAAAGTTTTCTAAAAGCCCTCAGCAACAATAACAGCAGCCTAAACACTGTAAACAAAGTGTCTTTTCCATGCTGAACAGCTTAAGGAAGAAGGAAAGTGAGAAAAAAAGAGACAGAATAGGAAGAGCAATGGAGCACCGAGGCTGTCCCTGTCTCTGTGGGGACAACTCCCCACACCTGGTCCGAGTGCCTTGTGGCTTCAGCAAAACCTCTGCCTCAAGCCTTCAGCTTTGCCAGGCAGGTTCCTGGCTGGTCTCAGCCCGTGTTGGTCTGTTTGGTGTCCATCACCCTTTAGGATAAAGCACTTTCCCTGCTTTTTGTGCTGAGTGAGTCCCTGCAGCTCCACAGGAGCGTAGCCCCAAGCCTCTGGTGAAATGCACAGCGCTGCCTGAGGGACTGAGCTTCCCCAGGCTTGTTAAAACCAGCCTCTCAATATCCTGCAGCCTGCCTGGGAAGTTTTGGCCAAGCTTCGTCAGTGAGATAGGATGAAATATACCATCTTGTGGTGGAAATATTAATTAGTTACTGTTTCTGAAGTGTATTAGATGTTATGGTGTCTCTGTCTCTTCTTATCTGCAATATGGGCTTTCTGGCCCTTCTCTCTACCCCAACCAATTTTTCATATAAACCTGGAGTGCAAAGTCTGCACTGACACATTACAGGATGAGCCAAGTGACTATCATTCAAATATTTATTTCATGAGAAGTAAGAACATTTTGCACTTTTCTCCAGAACTCTTTCAAAATCAGCTCATTTCTTCTTGTTGGAAGAGAGCCCATTGTTCATTTGACACTAAAGATAGAGCTTTGCTGTTTTCTTTTAAGTCTGCATTTGGAGGGTGGACAGCAGAGAGGGAGTTAAGCTTTATTATGCTGCCTTGTCAAAAGGATACAACATTATGCAAAAGGAATGAAGTGGAACAAAAAATTTGCTTTCTTTTCCACAAGCTGTCTCTCACTGGCATACAGTTTTCAAACGATATACCTCTTTTGCTTTGTCTGGTAGATTGGGTTTCAGATGACTGTGTCAATTAAATGGCAAGAGCACCTTGCTGCCTCAGGAAACAGCCACCAGCTTCCTCCTGCCCTCAGAACTTCTGAATTAATGGGGCAGAGGGGTGGTGCTGTTTGTCTGGTTTTAAATCTCTCTTAAATAAGCATTTGAACAGCTTAGTGCTGGAGCCTGCAGTCTGGAATGAACAATGTTCCCCCAGAGCAAAGACAGGCAGAGTGTCACACCCGCAGGAGGGCAGGAGGGGCCCTGAGGCACAAAGTGATCTGCCCGAGGTGACACCGAGCCTCAGTGCAGGGGCAGGGACCCAGGCTCACAGCTTCCCTGGCTTCAGACTGGAGGCAAACAGAGAGGGACTGCGTGATCCACCAAGAGAAAAGAGGACAGATGGTTGTTTTCCTCTGTGGCTTTGCAGGATAAACCAGGAAACACTGAGGGATGCCCCTCCTGATTTGTTTTTCTAACAACGTGTCCCTACATCCCAGCTGCTCGGCTCGCTGCAGAACGCTGTGCAGGGAAGGGCTGGAGCACAAATCTCATCAGGAGCAGCTGAGGGAGCTGGGGGAACTCAGCCTGGAGAAAAGGAGGCTCAGGAGGGACCTTCTGGCTCTGTTCAACTCCCTGACAGGAGGGTGCTGCCAGCTGAGGGTCGGGCTCTGCTCCCAGGGAACAGGGACAGGAGGAGAGGAAATGGCCTCGAGCTGGGCTAGGGGAGGTTTAGGTTGGGTATCAGGAAGAATTTCTTCACTGAAAGGGTGAAAAGCGTTGGAACAGGGTGTCTAGGGAGCTGATGGAGCCACCATCCTTGGAGGGATTTAAAGGATGTGTAGATGTGGCACCTGGGGACGTGGTTTAGTGTTGGGCTTGGCAGCGCTGAGTTAATGGTTGGACTTGATGATATTAAAGGGGTTTTTCAACCTAAACAGTTGCATGATAGCCAACAAAGTATTTCTTTGTGTGTTTATCACCCTTGGAAGTGGAATCCCTCATGGCTGGATGTAGCTTGCATGGTGCACAGCGAGGGACTCCAGGCAGACGCCCAGTGAAATCCCGAGCTGGGTGTGATTAACTTCCCTGCGCCTCTGAGGAGCAGCACCAGGAAATTGCTAACACTGTAAATTGTCTCAAACATGCACTTACTGAAGCCTTTAAAGAGCAATTACTATATGTTAACTGAACACCCATCAACTGTAAAACCAGCAGTTATGTGGGTTTAATAGGTATATAAAGGAGAAAATCTCACCACCCTGCAATTAGTTCTAAATCACATAAAAAGTGTAACTTGTACACTTATTGCTTATTAATACATAAAACATGTACAGCGTGTTAAAACATTTAATTAGCACGTGCCTAACAGGCTAAAAGTTAAGTACCAAATTATGACTAAAATACTGCTGAGCTCCTCATTAGCCATGTGAAACCACCCCCCAACACGCAGAGCTCATATTGTCCTGGGAATTAGGTGCTTTCAGCTGCTGTTCAGTGATTTTAGATCGGGGACAATGATATTCTGCCCATTTCCACTGACTCCAGAATCACCTCACAACACAGGATATTCCTGAGAGAGCCAGGAGGCAGAGGAGGGAAGAGATGCTCCTGAGCAAAGTCTACAGCCCTCACCTCCATGAGGCTGTGTTTAAAAATCTGGCCAGAAAATGAGGTGTGAACAACAATCCACATTGTGCTGACCTCCACCAGGGGCTATCAGCACATCAGGACAGAGAGGAGGAGGAGTGGAGAAGGTCCTCGTGATGGAAGAGGAGATCAGTGGTGAATGACATCAGCAGGAGGGTTTGTGGCAGAGGCCAGGGAAGAGGGGAGCCAAAACTGGAGGGCTGGAGGCCTCCAGCATCACCAAGAGGGAAGTGAGGGACTGGATATTACTGAAAAAGTAGGAAAAGGGGGTGAGGGCGGGCAGAGCAGGGGGTAGGGCTGCAACTTGGACCTGCAGCAAGGATGGATTCTTACCAGGGATCCCAGAGGGTGGAAAATAATATCTGGTGTGTGCCATTGGGAACGCCACCCCATCACGCAGTCTGTTGACAGAAGGAAACCACAACGCAGAATTACCCTTTGTTTAGTCTAAGTCAGCTGCCAGCATGCACATACACCACATGAAAGGCAAAACCTGAACATGTTCCCAGAACATCTTCCTGAAAAAGCCATCTGCTGCTGCCCGAGCTAATGTTACCGTCCTCCCCACCACAGTGAGCTTTGGAAGCATAAACTCCATTTTCCAAGGGAGATAACATCCTCACCTCTGCTTCAAGCCCCAAGAGACTTGTAGGGTTTCTCTGCTTGCACAAGGAGGTGGTGGGGGTGGGACATCCAGAGAGCTCCCTGATTCTGTGGGGTAGGTCTGGAAGTGGTTGGCCAAACTGAAAGTCCAACAAGAGAGGGCTTTCTCTTGACCCCAAGCAAACAGAGGTGCAGTTGCTTCTCCCCAGAATGTGATGGCACTTTATTCATCTAGATAGTAGATCCTAACTCATGGTACCCGACCAGATGGAAAGATTAAAAAAAAATATTAAAAAATAAACATTAAAATTAATAATTAAAAAAAGAATTAAAAGTTGTGTGACTTTCATGCACAAAGATATAACTTGGAGCAAATATTTAACTGAAAGCTAAATCCTTTCCACTTCTAAATGTCTTCAGGCTAAGGCCATGGACAAGGATCCAACTCACCTGAATTTGTTTTTGGGTTATGATAGAATTCCTCAAAACAACCTCAAAAATACCGGTTCTCCATCTAGCAAAAAAGGATGGTAAACTCTTTTTCTGCTCCAGCAGAACAGTTCTTTATATTGCAAGATTTTTTTTGGTGGAGTATTTCTGCTCTGTTCCTTCCAGAGGAAACACTACAGAAATACTTGTGTGACATGACTTCTTTATGCTATTGTCATGTAAAATAGATTATTGTCTTGTTCCATTTTTCTTATTCCATCCTCTAATTACTCTCTTTGAAAGAGCATTAGTGGCAAAGGATAGTAGCATGAAACACTAACAGACTTTTGCTCAAACGCTATCTACTCTTGGTGAAAAGAAACATTAGATTTAAAATAACTGAAATACTTCATGAACATGAAAGCCTCTCTAGTGCAACTGATCCTTCATGAAAGGGACCTTGAAATGGTGATAGGAGATATTTATACATAGTTTTAAGCCCTTGTCTGTCACTGGACTATAAACAGGAATTAAAGTTTAGGGATTTTGAATGCAAGTTTTTACAACTCTTCCTCCTTTGAGAGACTCAAAGCCTAAATATTATAGGTTTAGTGAGTGTTATTCATGACACAGTAAAGTTAATCAAGAGGGGACTATCACTAGCTTTAAAAGAAAGAGATCCCAGCCTGAAACTGGAGACAACCTGGACTAACCACAGCTGTGCTGGAAACCTGCTTTTGAGGAAGAAAACAAGATTCCCCACTGCTCAGAGTCAGCTGAAGACAATCGAGAAAACTTTGTGTGTGTTCAAACCAGCCACGGAATGGAGCTCCTGGCATTTGCAGAAAATGTGGCTGAACACAGAATTAGTAAACTCCCACAAAGCAGAAACTCACCTGAGTGCTGGAGAGCAGCCCAGCTGCACTGCACCCTTGATATTTCATTTACAGCACTTGCTGGTGCTCATTCCAGGACGGGAGCTCTCTGAAACTTAATCTGGACATTTTAACTGAGAAATCTTGGAGACTTGTCTTGTTCAAGGTTCCACTTCTGCATGAAAAATGAAGTGATCACCTCTTTCCTGAGCATTTTAACCACCTGGTAGCACAGCACTTCTCCACTGCTGACTGGTGAAGGCACATGATCATGCCTCTATTTGAATTCAGAGTGTACAATCACAGAGTTTGCTTGCAAGGATGACACTGAGGAGAAGGTCTACCTTTTTTTCACAGCCAAAACCCAGGTGAATTCTCCCAGTCTAAGGCTCTCCCAGAATGCAGTGTCCCTGGGAACAGCCCATCGACTCAGCAACAGCACCCACTTGATATAAATTAATGGGAAAGGAAAAAACATCTCCTTGTCAGCTTTCCAATTAAATTACATGTAAAGAAATCTAGGTTACAGCACGAGACCCTGCAGAGGTCCTAACTGCTGAACATGCACTTTTAAATGGATTAAATAACAACATACAGTTAATCTGATGGTAAGAATATAATTATACTTTTGTTGCTGCTGGTCATTTTCGTGGGATATGATATCAACCTCTGATCACCTGTTCTTCCTGCTCTTGGTTAACAGGACAGAAGCACAACCAGTTCCTCAGAGAAGGATCAGTCATATTTAAAGCTGTTGACCCCCAAAAATCTTTTTTCTGCCATTGAGCTGAAGAAGCACAAGTCCTGTCTGCAACACCTCCCAAACAACCATAATAATGTCTCCTTAAATATCCCAGCTCCTACCAGCCACATCCTGGGCCAGAGTTTTCCACCTGGCTCCCAGAGCACTCCTGTGAGGGAAGGTGGAAGAGGTGGCTACAGGAGCAGCTGAGGAACAGGGGGCGTAAACATCATTTTCTAACCTGGTTTCCAGGAGGATATTCCTGTGGCATTAGCGCAAGAAATAGCCTGCAACTGCAGCAAAATGTCTCAAAGGCCTCATGCCTTTCTGCAGGCAGCATGTTTTGAATGCTGGGTATTTATTCACCTATGAGAAACCAGATCCTTTCCACTTCTGAATGACTGTTTTTGCTCAGATCATGTGGCTCCAACAATCATGTGCCTGAAGTCCTGAAGAGTCTAAGCAAAGGAAAACATTTTCTGGAAAAAAACACATCAAAGACCTAGTGCTTTACAGAGCTTGCCTGCTAATTCTCTATTGGTTCTTACAGACCCAAACTTCATTCCTTTAACTGCAGCATCTCTGCTAGAAGTCTGCAGTGACTTCAGTCTAAATGATTCCACAAACACTTGAAGCAATGTTTGGCACAGTAGCTGAATCTCGTTTCCTCCAGTTGTAGAGAAAAACTTAAAATTTCAGTCTAACATTTTCAACATGAGCTAAATTAATTTGAGGCATTGCTGGTGAGTACCCCCCTCTCTTTAAATGATGCTGAGAGCACAACAGAACAGCTGCAGAGAGACATATTTCACTTAGATCTGGAAGTCATGCATGTACAGTTGGCTAGACTGAGCTAAGCTCTTCATTAATAGAAGTGTAAACTCTATGGAGAATTCAAGAATTGAGCTGAGGCGTATTTGCTGTTACACCAAACTTTCAAAGAGAGGAATTATTTGAGAAGGAAAGCGTGACTCTTCTCATTCCAGCACCTGACTTCATTTTTGTTCCCTAAGCATCCCAGCTGAAATTAATCAATTGCAATTCTTGACTGATTATTTTATGAAAAATGCATTTTATGAACAATGTCAGAATAACAGGACTCTCACAACTAACTTTTAGGAAGCACTTCCTTTTAGGATACTAAAATAGCAAAATTTTTTAACACAGAAGTATTTCACCTCTCAGTTCTCATCAGAAAAACCAGGTGTTTAGTCAAATCCAAAACTGAACTGGTAGCAAAAGTACTGTGACTTATATTACTAGAACACAAAATTAATGTGAAAGAGGACTTCTACTTCTGTGGATAAAAGCTTTTGTCAGAATGGATTAAGGTGAGACTTTCATTAGGGACAGATTATTCCCTTCCTGCTCACCATGGGATTTTCTTTTTTCTCCTTCAGGAGTCAAGACATTGAACCAGAGAGGGAACACACTTGATCTGATCAATTTCCACATTCTGCTGGAACAAAACAGATCTCAAATGCAGCGAGAGGAAAGTCAATAGTGCTACCCGAGTCTTAGCTGCACACTCTGTTGCTACACAATACAGTGCAGTGCATGAGGATTTATGTTATTTTGCTTATTTTTTGAGGCTTTTTTCTCACTTTTTCTCAAGCTGACAGAGTTTGCATTGGATTCCTCTAGCTGTAAAAAGCAAGAACACTGGTTCAGCCATGAGAGCAAAGCAAACCCAAAATCTCTCCACACTGACACTGTTTTTTGGGTTTGATTTGAGGCATATTGCATGTGTGCTGCAGAGAAGGGATTGTGGGATCCAAGTTGGGATGAATTAAATCTGAGCTAGAGATCGATAACTTCTCCTCTGTGATGGTCACTTTCTACCTGTTAAGGGCTCTCGTGTGCTGTCACCTGGCAGTGATGCCTATGAACCTAAAGAGAAAATCTGACAAAACCCACTTTGATTCTGCTAAGAAACCACTGCCTTAGTTAGGTGATGTGCCACTGAGCATACATTTAGATGCTCATTTATTTTTGGTCAAAAATGATTAGCCGTAGGACAGGCAGAAATGCTGTTCAGAGAAGGGCTGTGAGTCAGTGAGCACAGCATCAAAGTAGTTCACACTTTCACCAAAAACCTGGGCTTGCAAAAGCAGACAGACTGGAGAAGTCAAAGGTTTAGAGAACACCAGAGAAAGAGGAATTGGGAAACAGGCTCATGAAGGAGATCTGGAGGTCTCTGGTTCCGCCTCTTGCCAAAACCAGGATTATTGCTGACACTAGACCAGGCCAGTGGTGTTTGTGGTCTCTTTGCCTTGGAGCCAGACAGATGGCTTTCATGGTGGAAAAGTCCTGTGTCCTCAGAAAAATACTGAAGGAAGACTTCAGGGTGAGGAAGAGAGCAGAAACTTGGGCCAGCTCCCATTGAGCTGAACACCAGCAATTGTGTTTAGATATTTTCTTGAAGCCTGGGGGCTCTTTTGCTGTGTAGGTTCACATGAAATCCTCCAAGATAACCGGGCCAAGAGTACCAACATTCCACATAGTCCCTATCACTTCCCTAAGAGTGGATTTTCCTCTGGAAACCCCACAGATCCAGTCTTCTGTGTGACCCTGCCAAGTGCCAGTGCTGTCCCTGAGTCACAGGACAACCTCAAAGGCTGACCTCTTCTCCAGGGAGGTTGGATGTTTGGAAGGGAGGGAGATATCAGCCTGATAACTGCTATTCCCATAGCAACTCCTGCCAGGCCTTTGCTCTGGGGTGAGCACAAAGGCAAGAGCTCTGCATGGGGAGCATTCAGTACCTCCAGGCTGAAGGAAAATGCCAGCAGTCAAGATAGCAACAGTAAGGCAAACATTTACCCAGGCTTCATAAGCAAAGGGAGGACAATGAGCCTGGGAACACAGTGTGTGCAAAATCCTGGCGTCCCACGGCACAAACGCTCCCTGGGAAGCCCAGGGCTGAAAGAAAAGGACTTGCCCATCGAGGCAGAGAGGTAATGTGAGTAAAGGATCACTGTCAGTCACCATTCCCTTTGCTTCTTCTCTCCCACTCCTGTGTTGTGTTTCAGCTCAGCACAGGGAGCTCAGCACAGGTGATCCAGGACCTGAAAGGAACTTACAGGAAAGGTGGGGTAAGGCTGTCACTGTAGTGATAGGACAAGGGGGAGTGGGTTCAAATCAAAGTGAGTGGGTTTAGTTTAGATTTTAGGAAAAAAATCTTGGCTGGGAGGGTGGGGAGGCCATGGCACAGGGTTCCCAGAGAAGCTGTGGCTGCCCCATCCCGCAAGGCCAGCTTGGACAGGGCTTGGAGCAACCTGGGATAGTGGAAGGTCTCCCTGTCCATGGCAGGGCGTGGAACAAGATGAGCTTTAAGGTTCCTTCCAAACCAAACCATTCTAGGATTTTGTGATCCAGTCACATCCAGCCTGATACCTAAACATGGGGAGATCAAATGCTTTTGTTTCCAACTCACACAATCCTGACGCCAAGGTGGATGGCAAAATGCAAGTGCAAGAATCTAGAACTCATCCCAGGGTCTCCCACTGTTACATCAGTGATGCAATCCTTATTAGTAATGTCTCACTGAGCAGCCCTTTCCTTTTTTAAAGTGGTGGAAGTGCAGGTAGGCTCTGGGCTAGAACACATTACGTGCAAATTACTTGTAGGCCATCCTGAACAAATGTTGCCAGAGATCACTGGAAAAAGGTAGTGTCTGACAGCCCAGAATGCATCATTCCTCCCCTTCCCCTGTAAACATAGGTTAAGGAAATAAGCACTGTAACAGGGAGATAGAATATTTCTCTGCTTTTTGACTTCTAGGGAAAAAAGCACACACAGCTACAAGGCGATCAAAGGTTTCATGCTGTTTCACAGCACACACATTCCTTTAAGATCCAACTCCAGTGACAACCAGAAAGCTGCTTAAACTGGGAACAGGGTCTGATTAAAACACAACCAGATAAAAAAAAAAATCTTCTGGCATCTTCTGAACATGCACGCAAAAATCTGTATTTAGCAAAGGAAGATTCCATGACGACACCACGAGCATCACTTTAGGTTTCTGGAGGATGAGGAAAGCCTCCAGCTCCAGATTTCTGGGTGTATATTCAGCTCCAGTTAAGCACAGCCCCAGTGCTGGATCCAGCAGGTCATCAGATACTGGGGAATACAATACTGCAGCAGCTCATGACGAGGCTGAGTTGGTAATCCAAATACCAGCCTGTCTCCATCTATTTTGATCTTCTGATACAGCCTGCAAAATTCCCTCATTTCTATGTTTGGGTTCAGGAGGAGTCAGCAGAGCTTGGCAGCATGCCCCTGACCTCTAATGGATGTTGGCTGGGGCATAGTTGAAGCATTCTTGGGGGATGTTGTAGACCAAGACCTGCGTGAGCTAGGGAAAGTCACTCCCCATAACCTGCCAATGAAAAATTCCCTGTGAAACACTGGGGGAAAGGGTGCAGGAGGGAAAAAAGAGCACTTTGCTCCCCTTCAAGAGCTGCCAAAGCCAGTCCAGTTGTAGGGACCCATCTCCAGAGCAAGCCAATAAAAAAACACACACAGACAAGCACGCACTCTTAAAAAGTTTTTATTAATTTTCATTGTTTTTTTTTTTTAAAAAAAACAAACCCGTCAGTGCAACAGTTCAGTATCCCCTTCCTATCCCCCATCAGTAAGCAGTAATTTTAAAATCAGGAAATACCGAGTGCTGAAGCCAATGGGTTAGCATTTTGCTATTATTTCCTTCTGTCAAACTCTGAAAAAGTCCTCTGTATAAATTAAACAATGAAAAAAATGTTATTTTCAATTCTATGTCATTACAGTCAACAGAATCATAATAATGCACCTAAAATGTGTGTCCACAATATATCAGGTATACATTTTTGGGAAAAGAAAAAAAAGGAAAAAAATATGACATTCTAAGTTGTTAAAAGGATAATGGTCCCATATTTTTTTTATTACAGGTTAGCAAAACAAAATCCAATGGATTACAATATTTACATGTTATTTGAAAAATTAAGTAGTGATAAAAGCATGTCACAATCATTGTTTCTTTTTTTTTTTTTTTTTTTTTTTTTTCCTTTTTCGTTTTTGGTAACCATTACAAACACCCAATCCAGGTATGGAACTGTTTAAATATATTTGAAATTAGGCCAATTAAAAAACAAATACACAAATAAAGACACAAAATGTGTATTTATACTTGTCCCTCCAATGTGTTTTTTCTATGATGTTCTCTCCCTATATAAAAAAAAAAAACAAACCAAAAAAAAACCAAAAAAAAAAACCCAACAGAAAAATTGAAAGAATCCCCTTAACACACAATTGATGAATCCCCAAAAGCAAAACACCATGCTTCTCAAGTAGCACTTATTCCACAAATGCAACATTTTTGCCATCATTTTTAAGTGAAGCTCTCCAGGACACAATTTCCTGGAGAGCTTCCTATTTTCCCCCCTCCCCCTCCCCCAGATCCCCCCCAAAAAACAAAAAAAACAAACAAAGACACATGCATTTCTAAAACTAGGTTTCAGTCAAGTACTTTCTACTTTTTGGAAAGAAACTTTTTTTTTCAGTTTTTTTTTGTTTTTATCGTTTTTCCTTTTTTTTTTTTTTTAAATTCTTTTTTTTTTTTCTCTTATTTTGTTCACAATCAGAACATACCATGGGCACCAGATCCTGTATTGGCCACTCAGGCAAAATCCCCAAATTGAGTTTAAATAGGCTTCATCGCCAAGGAGTAGTGCAGGATCAGCCACTTAAGGTATGCAGGTTTCTATCCATTCTACACTGCTCCCCCCATGCTAAAAAGCTAAGGAGGAGGGGAAAAAAACTCAGCAACTCCATCCACTGGATTAGAGTAAAAGTAGTTCTCCAGGCTCAATGTCGTGTGTAACCAACTCACCTCCGCTTGCAAAAAGATGTGTTAACAGACACCCCTCCCTCCCACCACACCTAAACAAAAAAACAAAACAAAACAAAACAAAACAAAAAAAAAAGAAGAAAACACTCACAAACCACAGACAGAATTAAAAAAAAAAAGGGGAAAAAAACCAAAAAACAAAGGCAGCCAATCTCAACGAAAAGTTACTGGTGTGAGACTGATCGATGTTAATATGACAAGCAACAGAATGGTTATGAGGACCCATGTGTTTGGCCCATGAGCTGCATAGCTGTGCTGTAAGTTTGGTTCTTAAGGTATTTTTTTTTTTTTAAAGTTAAAACTTCTTTGTTATCTCCATATGTTTAAAATTAACGAGGACGACGACGACGACAACAGCAACAACGAAAAAGGTTCTATTCACAAGATCTAGTCTCCTTTCCCTGTCCCCCACTCAAAAAGAAATACTCATTTTTACATGAGAAACTTAATTGTGCTGTATTTGTAACACCTCAGGCTGATAGAAAATAAAACGTGTGGCAAACAAAACTGCACAATCAGTCACATGAAATCTACCAAATACTAAAATTATAACTGAATACTAACAAACAGCTTACCTGGAATAAAGGATGACAATTCACAAACAGTTATCTAGGAATTAAAGTATTTCTCTCTTTTTTTTGTTTTTTTTTTTTACTAAAATAATTAAAAAAATCACAGTATTTTAAGAAATAAAACCCACACTGGGATTTTAAGCACAATTTGTTTTTTTTTCCTTTCTTTAAAACTTTTTTCTTCTTCTTCCTCCATTCACCACCTTGCCCAGCAGTCTCTCTACATTTAACCACAACAACAACAGGTAGTACTGACAAATGCAGAGATCTCCCTTGGTTAATTCTGAGGTACTAGGAAACAGGTGACTGTTTTTTAAGCAAAGCAGTTTCTGTTTTGTTTTTTTTGTTTTCCTTTTTTTTTTTTTTCTCCTTTTTTTTTTCCTCTTTTTATCTTTTTTTTTTTTTTTTTTTTTCTTTTCTAAAGCAGTTGCGTTCAGTCTGGAAAAGCGTTATGTATTAAAACTAGAAAAACGCACACAAACTTGTGCGTTGAAAAGTTGTCCCCCCACCACTTCTTCCACGCTCACGACGCTTCCACTCATAAAACAATCGAAGTCTCTCCACTGCAAAGCACGATGTGTAATGTAGGAAAAACACGGGGAGTTGCTTCATTAGTCCAAGATGAATATAACTTCCCATTGTCAGATCCAGGAGGAAAAAGATGCAGTGACGTAATGGAACCACTTATTCCATCACTTAAATAACTTTTAATATACACACACTCACACAGGTACCAGTGCTTTGAAAATAGATCATTCAGTCCTAAAAGCAGCTTTATCTCTTCCTTCTGCCCGCCCCACCCCACCCCGCCCCTCTCATCACCGTTCAAGTACGTCGATTAGAACCACACACCAAATGCTTATTCACTTTTGGCCTCCGGGTTGTCTAGGAGAGGTTTGTCAGCAGCCACGATGCTGACCGCTGTTTCTCCGGCGTGGGAGTAGTCCACCACCATGGTCTCGATGCCTTCCTTCTCTTCTGGCAGCGTGCTGGCGGTGTCCTCCACATCCTCCTTGGGCTGGCTGTCCTCGCCGCTCCTGTGCTTGCTCTCGTTCAGCGCCCTGAGGTGAAAAACAGGAACGGTCGGTCGGGCACAGGGTACAGCAAAGCCATGCCCGTCACATGAGGGACAGGAGCGGATCACTTTCCAAAAGAGCAGCCACACCATGCCACAGGCTCAAAAGGAGAGGCAGACGAATGAATGTGCTGGTTGGACCCATGACATTCAAGCCCTGAAATCGAATCTTTGTTTGTTCCGCACTGGGACAAACTTGGGACCAGAGGGAAGAACTCAAATTGTGACACTTGAAGTTTATTCCCATCTCCCTGGCCTCTTGTAAACAAGACTTAGGAGACACCAAACAAAAGAACAGGAAAGGAGTACTTTTCCCAACAAATTAATAAAATCCCATAAAACTTTTCATAGGTTGCAGCATTTCAAGTACTTATATTCAGACTTATATTCTCTTAAGGGTAAGAGAAGTTATTGTTTCTCATCCCATCGCAGTTAACCCACAATATTGTACTCAAATGCTTCCCAGATGTCCGCAACCTTGAAAGAAATCCACTCTTTGAAGATACTCTGGCTATAAAGGAGATCTCTGCTACCAATGAGATCTTCATCAAAAGAAGGAAACAGACTGTTCCAGAGATGCCTGTGAGGCATATCACACCACAGTGTGCAAACTGCCACAGAGAGGAAAAATTATTTTAAAAATCAACAGTACACTTAGGGGAAGTTAATCCTGGCCAAGAGGCATTCACCTAGAGACAATCTTTAAGTTTTAGAATCACAGTTAAACCCTACGGTTTATAGCCAGCCTGGTCAGCAGAGTTAAGAAGAATGAATGGGTGAACATGCAGAGACATCTGATGACAGCATCCACAGATTTAGGTCTACACAGGACTGTGTTTGCGTTCATCGTGGCTTTTTGGGAGGGGAGACCTGGGGTGAGGGGAATATACAGAGTTCTACTGACACCCCTGGCTGTTTGGCAAGGGAACACAGAGCAACTTACATGCCGTGTCTCAGCACGTGCCGCTCCCACTCAGAGCCCTCTGTAAATGATCGGCCGCAGAACTCGCACGGGAAGCGTTTCTCTGGAGCGCTGCTGTCAGGAAACATCATGGGATCTGGAAAAGGACAGCACAGCCCATGAACTCGGAAATGCCAGGGCAAGAAGGGACCACTGTGATCCTCCTCTGATCCCCTCTGCTGCACGTCTCATTCCAGAGAAGCAAAAGGACTTTCCTGTCAAGTAACTGGGAAAATGCAACTCCTGCAAAAGAAAAGTGATGCTGCAAGTGACAAACCCCATCCTAGGTCTTAAAGCATCTCTGCAAGCAGGGGCAACAAGTTACTACTCCCTGTTCTTGTATTTCAACAAATGAAGAGACTGTGGAATTTGAATTCTAAATCAAAACTGTAAAGTCTAGGACTGAAGTGGCCTGAAAGCAAAATCGAAAAACCCACTCAAGTCCATCTACAGTTTTGGAACCGGTAGTACAAATTTTAGGAAACACATGGATTTGGTATATTTAACATGTGATTCTTGTAATAAATCATGAAGTCTCATGGATTAAGTCCTCCATCTTAACTACATAGGTGTTTCATCGCATCCTAATCTTTTATACAAAGTGCTTGGGGCCTCATTTGCAGAAGTGTAAAGCACCTTGTAAAATGACTGAAGTCACTGGCAGCTCAGGGAGTGACATTCCTGAAAGCCAAGCTCCATGTGAACACAGCCTGCTCCGACAAAAGATGAAACATTTTCTCACAAATTAAGATGATCACCGCACAAGCCATTAAAAATAATTGCACGAACTATCTCACTTGATTCTTTTGCTGGAAATGAGACAGCACCATCTGCTCAGAGCATTAATTCCTTAGCAGGGATTATCTTAAGCAAGAAATCAACAGAATGTCTTTCTGACTCCTCCTGAACTACATAATAAAAGGGATTTTGCTTAATTTTGGTTCTGATCTCTGCTCACTTGATTTCTTCTCTCAGACTTACTCTGCTCGGGATCAGTCTATGAACTCAAAATTGCTCACACATTCCCTGTTATTCATACCTAGGTCCTGCAAATGCATTTTTGTGACACATTTCTCACTAGTTAACCTTTACCTCAATTTTATATGGAATGGTTCTTGACATAATTTTTTGCCTCTTCCCATGAAAGGAAAAAATAAAAATCCACTTTGCATTTCTTATTGTTGGGGACTTATTTGTTATGTGGTTAAATATCATAAAGCTGCTGTGTCAGGGGGAACACCAGAATGCAAGCAAATGCCATTAGCTCCGTTTACATCTGGATTTTTAACACCTTAAGCATGGCACAAATGCATAAACACACTGCAACACAGACTAGTCATGAGAGGGGGATTAATATTTTTGATATTTAAATCAGTTTTAGAGGCAAATGCTGCTGATGTTCTGTATAAGAATATACCTATGGTAATAGCACACAACAGGGTGTTTATTCTGGGCCTCTGCAGAGAGGAGATGTGAAACACAGAGACTGTTTTTGCCTAAACAGGGAGGAGCTGGGGTTGTGCAGCCTGGAGAAGAGGAATCTCTGGGGAGACCTTTCAGTTCTTAAGGGAGGCTTATGAGAAAGACAGAGAAACACTTTTCACCAGAGAGCAGTGACAGAGAAAAGAGCAACAGTTTTAAACTGAGAGTAGGATAAGACTGGACACAAGGAAGAAAATTTTTAAGATGAGAGTGTTGAGACAGTTGCAGAGGGTGCCCAGAGAAGCTGTGGCTGCCCCGTCACTAGAAATGTCTAAAGCCAGGTTGGACGGGCCTTGGAGCAGTCTGGGACTGTGGAAGGTGTCCCTGCCCATGGCAGGGAGTGGAACAGGATGAGCTTTAAAGGGCCCTTCCAACCCAAGGCAGTGCACGATTTGCACCTGCAACCCCCATTAAGTTTAGCAAGTGTTACTCCAGTAAATTCACCACCTCTTCAGACAACACTATCCTGCTCATCCTACTTCCCAGTAACTTTTGCTTCTAGGGATGTGAATTTGGGCTGGTTCCCTGGAGGAGTATCAGCAGCTGCTCTTCTCTGGGTCCTGCAGAGGAGAAGTACCAGACTGCACACATGCCTGACTTCTCTGTGGTTTTGCTGTGTCACACATACAAGCACTCACAGACATTTAATTTTTGCCTGTTACAGAAAAACACCTCTCGATCTGCTAAGACCAACACATAAAGATCAGTAAGAACCTGTCTGAGACAGAGTTCCTACCTGGGAGAGCTGTACTTTGCATGGTCTATGCCAGACACTTCATTTCTCCCCACACATCTCCTTTTATGCTACATCCTTTACCACAAGCAAATGACTGCCCTCCTTTCCCATCCAAGACTGCAGATCAGCTCTGCTGCCCAGCTCTGTCTGTCCACATGGACAATGGCCTTTCTTTGGACCAACGGCCCACTTGGAGAAGCCACAATCTCTTATTTGCACCTTCAGTACTGCGCAGAGGAGCTCAAGTCAAAGTGGTGAATCTAGGGAAGAAATCCTGATTCTCCCAAAGTCACACACCTCGGACAGGTACTTGAAGCACACAGAGGCACTCTCAGCAAATCCCACTTCCTGCTAACACCACAAAGGCTAGAATCGTCATATGCACCCCACTAGCACCCAGGATTACACAGTTTGATGTGATTTGAAAGCTGTGACAGCATTAGCCACTGTGACAGGCTCTGTCTGAAACCACAGGTCTGGTCCTTTGCTAAGAGGACAAACCATTTCTGTGCCAGAAGTATCTTCTGAAAATGCCTAGGAAGATGCCAGCATGCAACTGAGCATCCACCCATGTCTTCAGTTCCTGTCTCATTGGGATATTTCTCAAAAATCTTGCACCTTAAAGTGGCATTTCACACAACTTGTCTAGAAAAATGCAATCAATACAGTTGGATCTTTTCTAATATCCTTATTGCAGTAGGCATAAGTGTTTTCCGCATTTTCTACCTATTTTAGTATCATCTATTACAAATGGTTAAGAGATTAAAAAGGAGGAAAAAAAAAATAACAACAGTGAGACATTAACCCTACAGGCCAGAGAGGAAAGAAACGCTGCAAAACAAACTTGAAACCTTGCCTGATTTTTTTAGGCTGGTCATCCAAACAAGCATGCAGAAATAATTTTAGCCAGTCATGGATTGAAGAAAACAGAGACACAGGTGTGAAAAAAAAAAGGACAGAATCATTAAAACACTGCCTTGCTTAACTCTGAAACATGAAGACAACACATCCATTAACCCTTGCAAATGTAAAACTCCAGCATAGAAGGTGACGGTTTTACACTTTCACAGTGTAACCTAAAGCCAGTTTAAACAATGAACTTCACCTTGGGCTGCCCCCCCTGCCCGTGGCACATTTGCAGGGATTTGTAAGGCTTGGCAGAGAGCACTTTCCTCTCCTTGGTCTGGGTACCACAGCCTCCAAGGTCACCTCAGCACCTGTGCCTGTGTGTAACGCTAAGGTAATCCTCACCAGGACAGCTTGACTCCTCACCCCCTGCTAGCTGTGGGTCTACACAGGACATTAATCAGCCTGCTGCATCTGCAGCTGTGGTGAGCTGGTGCTTCAGTCAAACCACAACACCATTTTTGTTCCAGCCACCAAGCTCTGAGGGTCGAAGCTGTCCCTGAGCAGACACAACCAAGCAGGTTCCCAAACAGCTGCTAATGCTGAACTCTGAAATGCATATGGAATTGACACCCCTTTAGGTCCTCCTCCACTGGCTTCCATTCTCATTTAAGTAAAAGCCATCACTGCCCACTCTTGAAGTGCTGCTGATAAGCAGAAACTGAATTTATGCTGCAGGGACACTAAATTAAACCCAGGATGCTGGGGTCTTGCTGTTAAAAGGCAAGAGGCATGATCTGAACCCCCCTAGTTCTGTAAACTACCTGTAATCCCAGAAATAGGAATTTTTGAATGCCTGAAAACATGTACAGAGACATGTTTCTTTTTGTGAAAAGCCCTTGAGTGAGTTTGAAAGCTAAAAAATCAGGAGGAAGAAGGTAAAAATGGTGGAAGTACAGAGAACTTGGCTAACTGCAGTTGTCAGCATCAAGAACTGGGTGACCTGTTGTACAAACCACAAAGGGACTAAAGACATTAGAGAGCTGTTGCATTTGAATGCTGAATTGTTGCACCAGACAAAACACAGCTACACCAGATATTGAAATAACTTGGCTTTCATGGGAGAAAGTTGTTGGAAAAGAAACCCTTCATTTAATTAACTGAGAACTTACTTTTTCCCTGCTGATCTAACTTCAACCAAACCAAAAGCATATGGCCCGGCCTTGTTGAAGTTAGTGGGATTATTCTTAGATACAAACCATGGCACATATTTAAATATAAAATGGTACAGACAGGTGGGGTAGGGATGTACCATGGCTCTGGAGCTGCCAGCTGCAGCAACTGCAAACAGGACTGACTATCTGACAAAGAATGCTGGCCAGAGAATAAATAACAGCCAACAGAGTAGCCTACATCCCTCACTTGGACAATGCCAAGTGAAAGCTGGGTACTGGTTACTGAAACAGAAAATCTGACAGGCCACTAAAATACACTTCCATAGTTTTCCAAGCCCTTATAGATGTTATCTGAACAGGCAGATTAGTCACAGATGCTATCTGTGCTTTCTCATAGCATGTATTCTCTTAACAGAAACAAGGAGGATTAGAAACACAAGATTCCCACAGGAGCTGTGTCTTCAGGAAAGCCACATTCTGCTTCTGCTGCCATGCCTGCTGCAGACTTTGTGCTGTCCACTCAACAGCTGACCTCGCACAGTTAGACTGCTGAGGCATGTTGCAGTGCCTAAAAAAACCCAATGAAAACCCCCCAACACATCAAAGAGCAGCACTGACCTCTCTCTTCAGCCTTGGGGCTTAACTCTTCTTCTTTTTCTTCTTCATCACTGCTAGAGCTCTCTGTTTTCCCTTTCATTTGTTCCAACTGGTCCAAGTTAACCCGTCCAACCAGCTCAAAATTACGACTCACCTTTGAAAGAAACACTTCTGTTAGCACCCAGCACAATCACCAACCAACCAGAGACGTGGCCACATATGCAGAACAAAACCAAGCACACCCCAAAGCCTGCTCAGGTCGAGGTGACATGCAGCCCCCATAAACAAATTAACACTCATTTATTTCCAGTGACAGCGATCCTTCTACTGCTGTTTATTCGGCATTCCTAATTTCTGGTTTCTGAAAATTAATGAGATTCGGCAAACCCCCTTCATTTCTCCATCCAGTAAATGTGAAACATCAAGTCGTATCCTCATTTTTATGCCATTATTCAACCACTGTGATCAAACACTGCTACCACAGATCCACGCTGAAGGGAAACTCTCTGTGACTGGTTCATTCAGCTTTATTCATGAAAGGATGGTTCTTTTTCTCACTAAGCACACGGCTGCTGTGTGCCACATACACTCTCACTCATTAATAACAGATTAATTTTCATTACGCCGGGCTGCAAAGTGCTTTGCAAACTGATACACAGACTATAATGGGAACACTTCACCCAGCAGACAAATTCAGCTAACCCTGGGGTGAAATGCACCAGCTACTTAACAGCTCACAGCAGCAGTATGAAAGGAGCAGCTCAGGGCACAGGAGTCAGGAACTCCACCACATCCAACAGGAACAGTGGAGCAGCAGCCCAGATTTACAGTGGAGGCGGAGAGCGTGGAGCATGACCAGGACACTGAGGCTAATACTTGCTGGATGACAAACGCCCTCTGAGCTCACTGATCACTGCTGGGAAGTGTTTTGGATTCATCTTTCATGCAGAGAGACAGCCCTCCAGCAGCACAGGCACTGAGCCACGGAGGCAGAGGGGATGGAGACAGAGTGGTGAGTGCAGTACAACATGTCCTGCAAGATGCTGAATGAAATATCAACACCCACTGACTGTTTTTTACCTCTCTGTGGGAAAGAAAATGGGAACGATCCCGAGGAGGATGTGAAGTAGACTGCAGTGTACATCCAAATAACAAAGTATCCTGAATGCAGAGGTGTGAGGATTCCTAGTACTGGGTACAGACAGTTGTGATGAGGTTCTCTAACTCAGCACATAACCCACAACAAATTTAAACAAACAAGACCACACGAAAGGCACTTGATTTAACTCAGCTCATACAAAGAAATTCTTTTTAAGGTGCGATAGACAACCTGTGTAGTAGCTGAGCCCAGAACTTAAGACACAAATTGGAGAGGTATAACTTCCAACGAAAAAAGGGGAAAGGATGCCCTAAACTTCCCAGCACCACCACTGCAAGTCCAGACTGGAAGGGAGAGCTAAGTTAAGGGAATAATCTTCCCAGCCTGATGCACTGTGTCAAAAAGAACCAAGCAAAAGCTCCTCCTGCATATACCAGACATCTTGCTGTGATGACCAGGTGTGGAACTCCTTCTGCACCATTTGAATTGCAGAAGACTCTCCAGAAGTAATAAAAGATGGCAGAGGAGCATAGCAGCCCAGCATAAATTAACAAAGTTTGGTTTTGTAAGATGGACAAATATTTTTTAAGCATAAAAAGTGGGAGGTTTTTTCTGGGGCTTCTGCTGCTAATACCTTCCCTATAAATATACTTGGCTTTAAGGAAAAGTCATTCAGTCAATGAAGTTTTAGTGAGGACCTTGGGCAGCTCAGCTCCAACAGGTGAAGGCATATAGCTGCCTCCCCTGGAAACTGCCAAGGAAGCACACTAGGAAATATTCCAAAACACATCCCAGTTCTAGAACTTAAACGGTTTCTCAGCTACAGAAATTCAAAGCTAGCAGTCTGTGGAAAGCCTTTAATGACTTCTCAAAGACTGGACCTGGTATGCACTCAGGTAATCCACAAAAACTCCAAAGCAGTCTTAACTTAGGACCTGGTTAGATTTGCTGTTTATCTTTCCCTTGTTAAATGTAAAGCGGGATGTATAGCCCTCTTTGTTAATAAAATATGCATGGCATGTCACGCTGCTGAAGTTACCAGAGCAATCCTGTGCTTGGAATCTCCTGCCTTTTTACAGGGGCTGAATCACACTGCCTTGGTATTGTTCCACGACCCTTTTCCCACCCCCTTTTAAATAAGCCCAGCATGCACAAGGAGCCTTTTACAGATAATCACACTCTGCATGCAGCAGTTTGCCAATTCTGATCAATCTGAACAGCTTCAGAAACGATTATTTTTCAGTTTCTTAAGAAAAAAGAAAATAAGTAAGAGAAAAATGAGGAAGGGAAGTGCAACATGGGATTAGTTTCCAGATTTGGGGAGGTAAAAAACCCCCAATGCCAAATTGGCTACTAAGACATGCAAGTAAACTAATAGTGTTTGCAATGAAATTAAAGCTATTTGGGTCTTACCTTGTGCTCATCTCGAAGGTGAGCGTCCAGCTCCTCTGTGTGTTTGGTCTCATAGTAGCAGAGTTGGCATTTGTAAGGTTTCAGTTCATTGTGCTTCTCTATGTGCTGCTGCAAGCTCTCGTCACTGGAGCAGGTGAAGGTACACTTGTCACAGCGGAAAACAACTCCCTTCAGGTACTTGGACAGCTTGGAACGGCAGACTTCAATGGGAACAACCCTCTCCTCTGTGGGGACAGCACAACATTCACTCAGTAACACCAGGGAACAGTTCTCCCTGCCAGGACGGGGTTAATCTCCAAAAACTACAAAGGCAGGTAATGGGTGATTGGGTGAAGAGGATAGGAATGGAAGGTTTTGGGCCAAATGAGACTCCATCTGTGAGTCAGAGGAGCAGAGCCCAGGAATATAAAACCAGCCACAAACCAGCCAAGACCGAAAGTGTGATTTTGTCCAGTACTTGACAGTGGCCAGCAACAGCTTCTAGAAAAGTAATAAACAGGGAAGCTGCAGGGTGCTTCCCAATGCATTACAGGCTGCTGGCTCTGCACAAATCCGAGCTGGTGTCCTCATCATCACACCCAAACCTACCCTCTGGGGACTGAGAAGGTGAGCAGGGCAGCACCTTTCCCTGGAAAAAGGCTGCATAATTCAGCCAGCAGCAGAAACTTCCCGACATACCCAGAGCCTTCAGAAAGCTCAGACTCAAACTCTGCACGTGTACGATGTACTGAAAATGCTCTTGCTGAGTTTCTAAACTCTCCACTCCTCTAACAAAGCACTGATGTTTAACAGAGCAGCAATTAATTTCGGTCATTTGACACAGCCAAAATCCGATGTGCCTCAACACTCATCCACTGTGGTTCCCTCCACGCTGTGCACACAACAGAAACCCCAAATCTGACCGTGCAGCTGAGAGTCACCAGCAGATCCTCATTAAGGCTTTTGTTACCCCAACTGGCATTTTGAGCTAGAACACTTGAAACTTAGCACTGTTCCTCCTTACGGACTGCACGTTAAAGGAGGGGTTTGATCCTTCTCATCCAGGCTCATCCCTAAGGACAGGCAAAAAAAAGAGGCCTGAATCTCTTATGGTAGACATGAAGGCTGAAGGAATGTGAGACGTGGCAATGCACACATGGATCTGAGCCAACAGGCCCTTTCTTTCAGTGAGGAGGGTAAAATTACATCCAAAGACAACTACAGAAACACGCGCTCCCTTTACAGTAAGACTTTTTTCTTCAGCTCAACAAAATATTCCATCCTGCCTGGCTTTTCCCTGAGCACAAAACTTACCCTATCTCGTAACTTCCCTCTTTTTGAAGTTTTCCCCAAAGCTATGCCTTAACCAGAAAAGAAGGAAACAAACTCCCAAAGACTTGTGATTCTTTTCTACACCAACAACAGCTTTTCTAACCACAAAGAAACTGAGTAGCGGCCATTCAGGGTGGAAAGAGGGGAGGGGAGAATAGGGTTCAAGACACAGCAGAATTTGAAGCTATGGTGCTGAGATCACTAGAAAAACTTTTTACAAGGTTGTTGCAGCTGTGTGCTTTTGGACTCACAGAAGTAAGTGACACAGCTGGTTTCAAAAGTCAAAAAGCCAAGTGAGGTTTTCAAAAACAGAAATACTAATTAAAATACTTTAAAATTCACTTTTCGTGTAATGCCTGGCACAGATTTAAAAAGCTAAGACATGGAATGGTATAAAACTTTAAATCTACCAGTCTGAAGTAATGAAGCATTCTCTTACTCACATTAACAAAACCTATTACCTCACAATCACACAGAGTCCCCAAATCAAAGGCAACAAAGTAACAGGAGAAGAGCGAAACAGACATGAACATCAATTCCAGATTGAAGGATTTCAGTATCAGGGAATGACTTACAACCTTCACATGATGTATTCATGTCAGTGAGCTTCCTCCAAGCAGTGATTTTGGAACCTGCAGGGCTACCTGGACCTGGAATGTTACATTTCTTAAGGTGATGCTCTCACCTCCAGCTTGCCCCTGCAAAGCCCTGTTTATCTAATTACTCATTTACTATGCACTTATCATGTCTGGACAACAGAAAAATTACAGCAAACCATAAAACCCCCACACACAAATTGAAGAGGTAGCTTCTTTACCCACGTGTAGACTTCTTCAAAGTTCATCAGTGTCTAATCAAAGGCTGCTGCAGACACCTCACAAAAAGATGTCCTGGCTTGTGGAACGATTTTGCAAGAGGTGTAATTAAAAAATAACCACAAAATAAACACCTGACAAAAGCATCATCTTGGTTTAAGAAATCCAATCCTTCCATTAGACTGGAATATTCAGGCTAATCACATCAGGGAATTAACTGAAAGGACATTAATGACTAACTATTTGCAGTGCTATAACTCAAAGTAGACACATATTTTTTTGCTCAAGGCACAAGAGAGCTCAGGACTGTATTACTCCTTAGTTTTAAGGAGATATCTTTATTCAGCAACACACCAGAGCTCATATAACTTATTTCCTTCTCTCAGAGGTAAACCAAAAAAAGCAGTCCTACTATCTAGACACAGACCAATTATTTGGTCATCCTGGGTTTTGAAAATGTGTATTTTTTGCCTGGAAATCCAAACTACAGTCACAGAACATGCAGAATTTGCATTCCAGTAGTCAAAAGCAAGCACTGCATAAGGGCTCTGCATGTTATCAGTGAAGTTGTACGCACAATGGAAAATGTCACAAACAAGCATGTGCAAGGAATCAGGATATGTGGCAAGGAAGCCTTTGGGGAGGTAGCTGAATTTGAAAATTTATCCAGAAGGTAACTACTCCAAACGTGTGGGTGTTACCCCTCTTGTATGGGAGAAGAAAATCACTAATTCTCTAAGGGAAGGAAAAGGAAGAAAAATGCCCAAGGATTTAAAAGTAGAGCCAACAGTGAACTCGGTAAGCTGCATTCAGCCCTGGAAAAACACCAATACACTTCAAACTGCATGAGAGGAATGCTACTGGAAGGGATAACATCAGGAGAAAAGGTGGTCAGGCACTGGAAGGGGCTGCCCAGGGAGGTTTGGAGTCCCCATTCCTGGAGGTGTCCAAGGAACAACTGGAAGTGGCACTCAGTGCTCTGGGCTGGCTGACAAGGTGGGGATAGGTCACAGCTTGGACTCGATGGTCTCAGAGCTCATTTCCAACCTAAATGGTTCTGTGACACACTAATTGCATTGTCCAGCATAAAGGCCAACACTGCTGCTGGTCATGGATCAGGAATTCACTGTCTCCTCTTGCCTGTCATAGAGACCAGGAGGGAAAAGACCTGTCATAAAGAACCAGAGAGCCAAACTTCCCCTCAGTGACCTGCAGCAGCCTCTGGCTATGTCAGCCCCGTGGGACAGGACACCGGCAATCAGATGTCTGTGCTCCACCTGTACCCACAGAAGGGAGACTGAGCTGCCCTTATATTGATCAGGGGTGAGTGGTACATGACAGAAGCTCTTGGAGCCTCTCCTTCTTCATGGAAAGCAAATTCTTTGCCTAATTTTTTTTTGTTCTCACTAGGCATTCAGGCTTCTAGCTGATACTCCTTTAACCCTGTGAAATTCAGCCTCAGTAGCCACTCATCAGGAGGCAAATATATTCTCCATTTCAAGCACATGCTGTTTCACCAAGGATTAGGAGTGCAGCAACTTGGAAGTAATGTAAGAGTCATGCATCTGTAAACATGCCTTTTGCACAAAAAGGAACATTAACCATGAGTGGATCAAATCCTTCACTCCTGATTTTACATACTGCACCACTCCATCTACCTCAAAACTAATTTTCTTGGGCCGCAGCTCAGGGTTATGCCCTTGCTTTGCCAATGCAATGGCCATAAAACAGGAAGGCTATCTCAGACTACATTGACTATCCCTCAGTCTCTCTTCCAGTCCATGTTAAATCTTGTCAAAACTGTCTGCTCCAGCTGCCACACAATTAAACACAACAGCAGAGGGTTGTTTTTTAGCTGGATATATGCACCAGAAATAACTCTTTAAGTATGAACTCTGCTTCCTTTATTACCTGGATACGTGATGTCAAAGAAAACCCTGTGGTGGCCTCTGTGACTCTTTATCAGCTATAATCCCATTTGCATTAAAACTTCTTATGCTGCTTTTTCTCTCTCAGCACCGTGGTGCATATACCATTACGTCCTTTGCTATAAGGTTTGTTTCAGCAGCAAAAACTCTTTGAGGCTGGCTTCTGCAACTGAAGCAACAGTTCTACAGAAAAACAGATTGACAGTTTTACTCACCCAGGAGGCGAAAACCTCCTTGCAACGGGCCAGAAACAGCTCTGCACAAGCAGTAGAGCTGCTTGAGCTCATTAAGTGCTCTTCCACTTCTGCAACTGGACATTCCCAGTATCAAATCTATGCATGATGGAAAACACCCTAAATCCATACAGTTCCCCCTGTTTTAAAAGTCTGGCATTGTCTCCTGGAGCCCTGGCACAGCCACAAAATGGAGCAAACTAGGCAAAATCTGACATAGCAACACCTTCAAAGACAGGAAGTACAAGCCAAAGCATCTGCCAAACCCTTGCAACCAAACATGGCAGCTTTGTAATGTGCATTCTGAATCACTGACAGGTCATTTCCCCAGATGTTGCCTCAGAACAGCCCTGCTAGCAGAAAGAAATCCAAATTCTGCCAAGCTCCCCATGCACCTGGTACAAGAAGGACTTCAAGCTACCAGCATTGAGAGTGGTATGTTACAAGGAATTACGGTAGCACTTGTCACACCAGAATCTCCTCCAGGAAAAAGATGGCATGCAAAACTTGTGTTTGCTCACCAGCAGTACCCCACTGTGAAACTCTGCCCAACCTGCACGCAGGCAGAGTGCCATCCCAACACATGGGTTTGGATTTCGGCAGCCAACAGACCATCTACAAGCATCAAGTGTGATAGCTGTGGGCAGGAATCCCAGCCCAGAGAGCCCAAACTGCTGTCTCTCCTGAGCTAGCAAGCCCACAGTTAATGGAATGTAGAAATCCCTAATCCCACTTTTAGCAGGCTTAAAAAAACTTAAAAAAAGGAGACATGTAGACAGAAAAGGAGTCTTACAGTAAAACAAAAAATGAGATATTTTGTTTCTAAGAACACTGAGGAGAAAATACTCAAGGAATTTATCAAGGGATATTTTGAGGCCTCTATGGTTAGCTGATAAACCTTTTGGGTGAGTTTATGATAGCAAGGCCTTTAAGATAACAAGGACATGAGCAGGGCGCAGCTCTGGCCTAGATCAAAGTTGCAAATTAGGGCAACACTTGCTAAACAGGTGTTTGATAGCTGCTCACCTCCCTTGAGGAAGAGCTTAAAAACTATTCCAAATCTGCTCTGTTATGGCACTGGTGAACTTTGAATTTTACAGGAAATAAATCAGATGCATCGTATAGAAACAAAACAAAAAGATAAGCAAGGGCTAGTGACTTCTTCAACATGAACTTGTCCTCATGTACAGAGAGAGTAAAAATTTAATGAAACCAGTGTAAACAATTTAAAGAAACCAGACCAGGGCAGCGTTCAGCACTCCCCTCGCTGGATACAGACACGGACACGGACGTTGTTACCTCTGTGCAGAACTATGTGGTCAATCATGTTGCGTTTGTATTTGGTGTGATAGAGACAGAGAGGGCAGCGAAGGTCTTTGGGTCCTTCCTCGGGGACTGCCGAATGCCCGGCTTCCACGTGCATAGTAAAAGCAGATCTGTGAGAGAGGAGGGAGAGAATGGCAGCAGTCAGGAGGGGAACCACGAGGTGTCACAGCTCTATAAGGGATGTGTGGTGTAAAGAGGTGCAGATGCCACTCAGCTCTGTCTGCACGGCCCTGCAGAGGGGCTGCTCACATGAGCGACACATGAGCAGAGGTATCTGCAGGCTTGTACCCTCAAAGCAACAAACACTCCTTGTGACAAGATATTCTGCTGCATGGGTTGCCCCATATAGTCACGTTGCTATAGCTAAGATAGCAAAAGAATTCCCATCCTTCATGCTCATTATCTGTCTTCAGGCTGAAACATTCAGTACGCTTTCTCCAGCAAAGGTTCAATTTTTAGCCAGTTGAGCAAAATCCGTCAACTGTTCTGGGTTTGCAGAGGGGAGGACAAACTTATCTCGGGCAGAAAACACCTTAACCATCTTGATCTAACCAGCTAAACTTTAGGTTGTGGGTACAAAAGGGATTTGTATTCATACTGAGTTTGGCACGGAGTGGTTTAACTTTCAAAGCATCAGCCATAAATATGAAAACCCAAGACTTAGAATACTCTATTTATTAGTGTGGAAGAATAAATGAATACTCCACAGTACTCCTCAACCAAAAATTTCATGCTGGCATTACGCTGGCTGCATACTTAAAGGTTGCAAGAGATAACAGAACTTAACTGTACATCCATCTAACCACAAACTCAGTTGCTGAAATGAGAGCTGTGCCTAAACTTGAGGCACTTGGTAATTTTTTCCCAAAGCAGTGATAAACCTTGCAAAAGCTAAGAGACTTGACACACTGAACTGGAGTAAAAAGTGGCTTTGGACCCAATCCAGCAATCACTGAATTCTGCAGGTTTATTTCTATCAACTTTGGTCACTGCTTTCATACACTTAAGTTTCTAGGGTGGCTTGAAGAGGGGATTGGTATGGGTTTTTTATTTTGCCTTCCCCATCCCTTTTTAAAGACAGAAAATACACTGCTATGAATGTGTTTAAATGCTGCCTATTTCGTAACACCAAGCTGAAAGAAAATGGCACTTGCAAGACACAAAGAGATTGGACCTGGAAATTTCTGGTAGTATTTAAGACAGAGAGCAATCAGGATATTAAGCAGAAGTAGCACATTTTAACACAGAGAAAGCAAAAGTGAAGCCACAGAGGGTAGACACATGTAACTAGGAGCTGCTCTCATGTGGATTCTCCAAGCTTTGCACTCAACATTTTCTTCAACAGAACTCCTTCCCTTTATCAGTCCTACTGTTTAC
Organism: Corvus cornix cornix; assembly: GCF_000738735.6. Classification (NCBI taxonomy): domain Eukaryota; kingdom Metazoa; phylum Chordata; class Aves; order Passeriformes; family Corvidae; genus Corvus; species Corvus cornix. Next base: position 72,408,948 of record NC_046357.1, read on the forward strand.
TGTCACTAGTAACAAGTTTAAGACCTCAAATGTCAGCTGAGGGTGTTATGCTCAAGGGCCCAGCACATCAGGAGGAAATGATGAACTGCACAGGTGCCTTCTCTTTTCTTACAGAGGAGCAGCTAAAAACACACACACAAACAAACACACAAGGCACTGAGCCTTTAAATTTAAATAACTGGATTTTCTGAAATGTCTCTGTATGCTATCAGATATGCTAGAGAATAGCATCTTTCTACCATTTAAGCTAGAAAGATCGGAGGGAAATAGAATTACATGAGAAGGGTTTCTTCAGTAAGGTGATATAAATTCCGCTGTAGCCCCAGGACACTTGATTGTCCCACGTTTCATGCTGGTTGCACCAGGAAATTACATTATTTCTGCAGAGAAAATTTCCACACTTAAGGACAAAGGGATCATGAAATGATAGTTTTTGATTCTCAGAGAATCTCAAGAGAAGGAGGGGTGCAGCAAAACTACCACCATGGACTTCCAGAGGGCAGACTTTGGCCTGGTTAGGAGACTGGAAGAGAGTCCCTTGGGAGAGCATCCTGAAGGACAAAGGGATCCGGGAATACTGGATATTTTCCAAGAAGGAAATTCTAAAGCTGCAAGAGCAGATTGACTCCATGTGCCAAAAGATGAGACTGGCCTGGCTGAACAGAGAGCTGTGTCTGGAACTTGGGGGAAAAAAAGGAGAGTTTATGACCTCTGGAAGAAGGATTGTGCCAAGAGGACAATGGGGACGTTGTGAACCTGTCGGCCTTAAGTTGCACCAAGGGAGATTTAGATTGGATGTAACGAAAAAATTCTTTCCCGAAAGGGTTGTCAGGCACTGGAACAGGCTGCCCAGGGAAGTGTTTGAGTCACCACCCCAGAGGGATTTAGAAGATGTGCAGATGTGTCACTAGCGTTTAATGTTGGGCTTGGCAGTGCTGGGTTAATGGTTAACTTGACGATCTTAAGGGTCTTTTCCATCCTGAACAATTCCATGACTCTAAAGCCTACTGCAAGGACTTACTGTGCTGGTGTCTGCAGCAGATGGTACCGGCTGTCGCAGGAGAGAAGAAAATGGATTACATGGATGCTGCTGTGATCTGGCATGGCATTTCCTACACTCCTCTCCCTGGTCAGCAGTGGCCATGCCCCTGTTAGCTACAGCCAGCTCTCAAAGATCTCAGAAGTCTTTTCAACTGCTTAAAAACAAAAACCCCTATGAGTTAATTTCATCTGTTTTGTACAGTACTTACTTAAAGCCTGTATAAAAGGAGCAATCTTTGCACTTGAAGAGCTTTTTCCCTCCGTGCTTGTCGCGGTAGTGGCGCCGGATGCTCTGTATGTAACCCGAAGAGAATTCGCAAAATTCACAGTTAAGGATGGCTTCTGCTTTTTCCACTCCTGCAGCACTCCCTGAAAGTGGGATTGGGCTGATGTTGTTGTTGTTCCTGGCCAAAGCTGCTGACTGGTAGTGGTTCAACTGCTGCTGAACATCAGGAGGCTCCGAGTACGAAGAGTCTGCAGGGAAACAGAGCAAAGTTGTTATTCCAGGTGGATCAACAAATCTAAAAAAGGCTTGATGATGCCTGCTCCAGAACCTACTGGCTTTTGGAGGGAGTTGACTAAGCTGTTGGTTATGAAACTAATCCTGCTTTCTGAAGGGATTAAGAGGTGCAGCATTTCTTAATCTAATTTAATGTGTATTCCACAATTTACAAGGTGAGCAGTATGAATTATGGTTTTTTAGATCTGATTTTGGGGAGGAAAGGAGTGACACATTTAAATTACAAGTAGCCTAAAAAGAAGCCTGATTTTGAGACATTTAGTTTGTGAAGGTAAAGCCCGTTAATCATACTGCCAAATGTTTTATGTGTTTGGCACATAAATCAGACCAGATCCTCTCAAATATTTTATGCCAGTTCACACAAGATGAAGATCTGGCACTGGATACATGTAAATAATCTATCTATATGGAAAAAAAAATAAAAGAAAAAGAAAAAGAAATGGATACTCTTCCCTATTCATGCTGATGATGTTAGAAATTAAATCACCACTGGATAAAAGAGATGTTTAATCATCAATTACAGCAAAGCAAACTTTCAAACCACTGTGTTTTGCTATACTGAGGAAAGAGATCCCTATAGACACATCCCTTCTACAGCCCTGCAGAACTCTGCCAAGCCATTTTAATGGCATGTGGAAGAACACAGTCCAGAGATGTCTTGGTACTGAAACTGAAAGCTGTTAACATCTTGGTTGGATACCCCAAAAAAGGAGAGGGGGGGTGAGGGAGGGTGGTGTTGAACCTTTCCCAACACACTGCTTTGAATGTGGAGGTTAGGAATTCATCTGCTTTGTTCAATATAACCCACAGCTGCCCATGAATGGCACAAATCAAAGCAGATGAATAAAGCACAGATGAATTTCAGTGCAATTTTCCTGAATAGAAGACAAAAGGCTCTTTTCCTAAGCTTTCTAGAAGGGGGAAAAAAGCAATGAGGGGGGGTGTTGGGAGGGAGGGAAGGCAGGACACAAACTGTACCAGCCACCTCCTGCTTTGATGTGTACTTTGTTTTCCAAAGCTGAATTCCCCAAAGCTAGATATATAGGAATTCCCTAACAGACACACATTTGTGGGAACTTAACACCATCCATTCCGACCAATTAGTATGGGGAGACAAAAGGCAAACAGGCCTATACAACACTGAGTGTGGGGACTTCTCCACCTGTCTTCAAAAGAGCAAAATGCTTGCTTTTCTTTTCCCACTACCACAGGCGGGGGTTACACATGCCCAAAAAATGAGTAACAAATAATGACAATAAAAAAACCCACACCAAACCCCGAAACAAAACAGGCACAGCAGATAAATGTCTCTGGGCTCCCCTGGCTTTACCACCAGGTGTAGACAGCAAAGAGAAAGGCACAGACAAGAAAGATTCTGGTAAAATGAATTGTTTTGTTTTGTTTTGTTTTCCTTATCCAAGCCCCATGAGCTGAGTGAGGCTGGATTACAACACAGCATTTCTCATCTCCTGCTTCCACCACTTCTACAGCACGTTTGTTCACCAGGAGAGCTCACAGTGAGCTCCACCTGTTTAAATGTCAAGGCTTTCTTTCCCTTGTGCTTGAAGCAGGCTTCCCACTTCCTTTACTTTGGCACAGGACAGGCCTGAGGAACTGTAAACCCTCTGCAGAAGCCTCTTTTCTCTCAAAGGCAGCAACTGTGTGCTCACTCTCCTTTGGAACAGAACCTTGAGGTCCAAGTGCACGGCTCAGAGGGGATTTGCTGACTCACTTCTCTGGGCTACCAGGTTCAGTGATTCTAAAAGCTCAAAACACTGTTAGACATGACAAGGGTATGGCAGCCTAAAAAGAAAGTTCATAGCATTTGGAACAACTTTTTTTTTTTTTTTTTTTTTTTTTTTGTGTAATCAAATTACTCTTAGGGTAATGAAGTCTAGTTTGCAGCTCACTTGTTCCCCTCCTCAGGAAGAAACGATCAAAAATTTCCACCACACCACCAATGTTCCTGGCCAAAGCCTCAAGAGATATCCATGGCTAAGAAAGCAACAGGTCTAAAAATGATTATTTTCAGAAGGAAGTTTTGCTGTTGTCTGCAAGATCTACTTTACTTCAGATGTTTTTACTCCTCCTATCATCTGGTGTCTATTATTCCAGCTTTCGAACTTTCCATCAATTATTTACACAGCCCTGTGGAACCTGGTACGTGAAAACTGCAGAAGTGGATAGCTTCATGTCAATTCCCACACACACACACACACACACAAAAAAAGCACATCAAGTCACTTTCCCTGTCATCAGGAACAGCTAGAAGAAAATTCTACCTTTCACGCTGGCCACCTGGCAGGTTTTGGTATATTGTTCTTTTACAATTAAAATAGTTATGATATTTAGAGGAATTTAAAAAAGCCATCTGAAGAGTTTTTTTTCCAGTGAGTCGTACCCTTGGACAATGGTAGCATGCATGGTCTGGTGTACTCTTTGCCTTTTCCCTTGCCAAATTCTTTCATTATACGGCAATCTTGCTGTAGCTCAAGATCTACCACTTCCTGAAGGAAAACACTCAGGATTAACACGTGTGTAAAGGGCTTCTGTTGGTGTCAGAGAAGCAGCTTGCCAAACAGCTATCCTGGCATGAAGGTGCAGCCCAGCTCCACCAGGAACACCCTGGACAGAGTCCAAAGTTGACTGAAGGCACGGGAAGTTTTCCACTGGGTTCAGCGAGCCCCACCTTCATTGCGCCCACTCCAAAACCAGCAGAGGCAGTGGAATGACAGCAACTGACTTGAGCTTGCCTCCAAAGATCCTGGCACACAGAGCACAGAGCAAACTGCCAGCAAATGACAAACAGTGGATGGGGGTGAGATTTCGGATATTTTTTTAACATTTATTTTTCAAAAGCAGTGTCTCAGAGAAGGGCCAGGGGTTCCAAATCCACAGCCATGGAGCAACAGCAATGCTTTAAAAACGGTACTTTCCCTTGGGCACCAGCTGGAAGAGTGGGCTGATGTTCCAGACACATTTTGGAGGCTGCCCCAACAACAGGATGCCTGGATGCCAGGCTGGAGAATGAAGGAGGAAGGGAGCGGAGCTTTTCCCTCAGAACTGACCCAAAAACTGAGTCATGGCTGTACACAATGCAAGTTCCACCTCTTCTTTTTCCTGCACCCCAAGCACAAACGGCTGGGAGTGCTCTGATAAAGTGTTAACAACCTTGGCCTGGAGCAGGAAGAGGGTTTAGCCATCCACGTCTGAAAAAAGCAAAAAAGGCCCTAAGAGCCTACAAGGTCAAAAAGCAGAAAACATTTAAAATAAGCAAAGGGAAGATTTAAGAAAATTTGTATTAAGTACATGTAAAACACAACAGCAGCGAATAAACACAAATGAAAGGGAAATGAAATGAAGAAAAATGAAACGCCAGGAAGTACCATTTACATTTTAAGGAAAAAAGGAGGTTTTTTTTCACTAAACAGCCTTGAGGCAGCACAGGAAAATAAAGCACATTCATATATGCAGTGAAAGAGAAGAAAATGGAACACTTAGCCCTGACTCATTTGAAACAACCAACCCAACAAAAAAAGCCCACACCCAAAAACACTGAGATTCCTTTTCAAAAAGTAATTTTATTCAAAACAAATGGAAGGACTTCACCGTGCAACTCCAAAAATAAGACAACAGCATAGGATGATCTGAGATAAAATGAAGGACACCTACAGTTGTGTCAAGAGGCAAAAATTAACAGTGACTGCTGTAGTTAAAAACGGAAGAACAGCGGCAACGCTGCAAATCTCAATTTTGAGATTTTACATATGGCATCTACCTACAAATTACCTGCAGAGGATGAATAACAAGGCCAACAAATAATGTAACCCCTGTCAGCACCTGTGGATCTGAAAGCCATCATCTTCCCTTAGTACAGAACAGCGTTTTTATACCCAAAATTCCAGAAATGACTAGCTGAAAGGAAAGCAGGGGAAATGCCTGTCCATGTGGTGATTTAGCTGTATCTACATTACCACTGCACTCTGGTAAGAACACACAAGCAAGTCCCACTGTGTCCCTCCATGGGCATTACCCAGAGTGCCTAAAGCACTAAAATGCCTGGTCAGGGATCTTTTCACCCTGAAAAATTCATCCAGAGTACAGTACCAACAACTGGGACAATGAGTCTGCCAACAAACCTGGAAGTTACTACTTCACCCAAAAGAGCAAGGCAATAGTGTCATGACAATTCAGCTTGAATCCCTGCATACCCTGGGATCACACACTGGGGAAAAAATGTACAATGAAAACATACAATGAAAACCCACCAGAGAAGCAACATGAAAATCCAAGTTTTATTGGATCCTAAGCAGCATGTAACACGTTTGAGATACCTAAATGAAAACAAAACTTTGGGATCCCTCCAGAAGAAAAAAACGCTGTTTCAGCCCCTGAATACATAAATTTACACAGAAATTCAGTGATGTTTCCGTTGTTTGTAGGTATTTTCAGCGCCATCAATGAGCACCATACGCAGCAGCAACACTTCCACAAGACTCCTAAACCCAACAACAACAGGCTGGAAATACACCCAGACACGTCTAAGTAAAGAGACACTGAGCAACCGCTGGGAAACAAGAGGGAAAAGGACTTTATTAAAGGGAAGAAATTAAACCACTGCTTCATCCTTTTAGGGTGGACAGAACCAGATATATGTAATATAAACACTTTCATGCTTGCAAAGTGATGGATAGGGGTGGAGGGAGGAACACTGCTTAGGAAAAGCAGTTGTTGGAGTACACTGGAAAGTGACGTTATTGAATTCACAGAATTTTAATAATTCAGCAGCTCAACGACCAGGAGGAGTCACTGGGAGATTAAAGTGAACACATCATGCTCTCCTGGTATATCCACACAGAAACATCAACCACTCAAAAGAGACCAGCATTTGCAAGAACAGTGAAACTGGAGACAGAGATGTTTGGCTCGTGAGGTACGAAAAAACCCCGAAGAGAATGTATAAATAACATTATACACACAAGCACAAAAAGTGCTTAGTAACGCTTTGTGAGGAAAAAGAAGGAAATTAAGTATTAATAGAGGCCTAGGAGCCTAGGACATTCTGGATCTGTGAGGAAATGTTCTAGAGAGACTAAGAGGAAAATATTTGGAATGTTATTTAATTTTATCTTTCATTCATAAAGAAGATTTTCATCAAGAACGACAGAAAAAAAATCCAAGGGTTTAAGAAAAGCAGCAGTTTCCTCTGGATAGAAACAAATTTGTAAAACCAAGTACAGATGCAGTAAGACCAAAGAACATTGACAAACAACATACGGCCAATTATTGCTTTAAAATGCTTAAGATAAGCGTAAGGGTGGAACTTAGGAGATTTAGGAACACAACCCTTTCCAAAATTCAATGGGACTCAAAATTACCAGCTGACTGAGTGGCAGGATTGCACACATAGCCATGAATGGCAACAGCTTGAAAAGTGGGAGGGTGGCGAAGCAGGGTGTCATACAAAGATTGTGAAGACTGCACACATTTGTTCACTTTATGCCATGCAGCACTGACCTGGAAGGAAGAGTACATGGGAGGGTGAAATGTTCTGGCAATAAATTAAAGCTGAGGGGAGGGGAAGATAGAAGAGACTAAAACTCTTGAGAGATACAGCTAAACACTCATGAAGAAGCTCAGGGAAGCAGACAGCCCAAAGAAGTCTTGTTTACTGCATATTTAAAAACAGAGCGTGAGCCCTCTACCTAAATCCTGATTTCTGCTAATGAACCTTTATGCTGCTAGAATGTTGTGAGTTAGAGACAATAGAAGCAAGTTTTGTGCCCTCAGTCACACACTCCAAAAGAAAAAAGAAAAGTAATCACCAAGTAAAGAAAATAAAGCCCTGGAATAAAATTGCCGTTTAAAGGATTTATACACTGCCACCACGCCCCTAAAAAACCCACAAAACCCAACAACGAACCCAAACCAAACCAAACCAAACCAAACACCTTCTTGGAGGAATTTATTTCAGCATTATCTGTGAAGGCCACTTCTTGGATCATGTCAGAGCAGCTTTTGTGAGAAAGATATTACATCTATTTCTAAGCCTCAGAAGAGAGCAATGAGAAATACACGTGAACCATGCAATCTTGTTTATTCAGAAGAGGTCAGAGAAGCTATATCCATATTTCTTTATAACTTTTAATTTCCTCCTAGGTTGTGTGCATAACCTAGCTCTGATTGGGACTGAGACAGGATAGAGGCTATGCAGCTTCTTGTGCTAATATCCAAATAATTTCCAAGGGACACAAATTTCACCAAATATGAAGAAAATAATAAATAATTTTTATCATCTGAATCACTTCCACAGAGTGAATCTCACACTGCTGCTTGTAAAAGAATTTTGGAGCTTCATAGCTGAGATCAAGAGTGGCTACAATAGTCCGTGTAAGATGATGCATTTGAAAGCAGTAGGAACTAATCAGGATTTACGTAGGAGTAATGTAATTTATGAAGTAAGTTATATCATTGTATTTCCATAAGAAGAAAAAGATCAGTCCAGGAGATCGCCATGCCCTCCTGTTTTAGAGTATCTGGCACCACCAGGAACTCCTATTTGCATGAGCTCTCAAGGCAGGCACAACCCTGCTCTGCTGATGTTGATTTGAAAGGATCAATTTAGCAGTCAGGAAATGCTTTACCATAACTTCCAGTTATCCCTTGTTTTTATCTCTTCTCCCCACAACAATATTTCTTTCCTGGTTTCAACTCAGTCTAACTTTCCTGCAGTTCTTTAGGTGACTTGGCCACTTACTGGTCTCATTTAGGCTGCACACAACCCTCTCATTCTAAATGGAGTTAAATTCCATTATCTAAATACAGGATTGCACTTAAAACCAAGACTTCTGCTCCATGTCAAACACTGGGACCTCCATGAACTTACCTATTTCCATAAAATGCATAAAATAAAAAGTTTGTCTAGCTATTCCTTATTCTGTTGAACCAAACTCAAACTTCATAAACGGAAGTGCATTTACAGAAGAGAGGAACACAAATAAAAGTGGAAATAGCTTGAGCAAGACACTGATTTAACCAATCTGCTAAAATGACTTACAGGTAACAGGTTTTTTTCAGAGTTTACAAATGTACAAAGTTCTACTTCAACTCACTCTTCACTCAAGACAATAATTTACCATCAGTGACCAAATGATCCTTGTGCTATTCTGTTCCATGATTTCCTTCTCATTTTTAAGGGCAATTAATCAGGTGTTTTTCAGATTTCCTTCTGTATTGCACTGACCCTCTACATATTTGTATTAATACAAACACAGTGCCACAAACACATGTTCCTGTCACCTAAATGCTCACTCTCCTCTAAGGCTTGAAATGAAGAGGAAAAAGAAATCAGATTTATCAAGCAATAGATATTTGCATTCTGCTTTAAAACTGGCCCTAAAATTACAGTGGCAATATATGGCTACCAAGGATTCATTCTAACCACAGAACTCAGGAACATGAACTTGTGTGATTTGTTCTGGAGACCTCCAGCATACACCTTGACATTATTTTTACTGCCAACAGAAAGTCCTCATCTCTGTCACCAGCTCGGAGCTCAGAACACTTCGGGCACTATTTTCAAGCACTTGTAGTAACAATGTTCCTTGAAGAAGAAATAAAACCAGCTACCTAAATGTCAAATATTGGGCTGTCAACTATGATGATAACACACATCCATTTCAACAGAGCTAAAATGAGCAAAGAAGTTATACCTCTCTGCCAAGCACCAAATCTCTCCAGTATGTTTTAAATCAATGGGATAAACTGGAGTCTCAGGTGACAGGGAGAATATCAGTGAGGCTGACAGAGAAGGCTACGAGTATGTGGGAATGCAGAAATGCCCTCTTGCACACCCTTGGTCATGTCACACCCTGTATCCCTTCATGCCAACAGCATCCTTTTTTACTCTGTGTTGAGTGATCACAAATTCCCCAGACACACAAGTGATCAGCATCTACCACTCTTGTCCTCTTCCTGAACATAAAAAACAGAGCCAAAAGAAAGCGAAAACCTCAGGGAAAAAAACCAAAACAAAACGCACAACAGGAATCAGGATATGCTTCTTTCTTTTCACTGTGGGTGCAATCAGGTGAACTCCTTTCTGCTCAGAATGAACCCAGAAGATGTTTCTTCCTTCATCTGTTTCTTGATCCGCCCAAACATTTTTCTTCTCCCTACCCTAGGGAAGCCTTTCAGTGCCACAGCAATCCCATCACAGCAGGGTGGCCGACTCCATACAAGGCTGACAGCAACCTTCTCCCAGCTGCATGAGCTCCAGTCTGTGTCCTGTTGAACCTCAGCTCTGCCTTTGCCCATCCAGCTCAAGCACAAAAAACAGTACCAGAAAAAAAGCACAATGAACAGCGAGCTGACACTCCCCTCAGCACAGCCAATGACATCTTCCTCTGTTCCACCAGCCACAAAACAGCTCTCAACGTGCTGTAGGAAAAGGCCAGAAGCCAAACAACCATATCACAGTGGAAGAGAACTACAGAGAACAAGGTCATTCCCATTCAAGGCCTCAGGACCTTGAAACACTGAGGAGTTTGTTCAGTAAAAGCGGAGGTGAACAAGCCCTGTGCTTGTTCCACCAGTCCCTGCCAATCTCATGAAGGAGAAAAGTCCTATCTGATCAAGCATCTGGTATTTAGCTTTAACACTAACCACAAGGAGTAAGACACACCAAGTTCCACTGAGTTTTACAAGCACTGGAAGGCAGTGTGGCCACTGTGGGAAGAAGAGACAGGCAAAGGCTGAGGGGAAAGCAGGAACTTGCTTGCTCTAGGTTAGAGAAAGAAGGAACACAGCTGGGGAAAATAAAAAAAGCAGCCTGGAGGTAACACAGATTAATCTGATACTTGAGAGTGAGCATGAGGCATCACTCCTTTGGGGCACAAAAGCAGGGAAACAAGCAGAACAAGCTCTTTGCAGCCCAGCTGTAACTACAAAAGCAGAGGCATCTGCTGTTCTGCAGTAGGCAGATCACCATCTTGCATCCCTACCATGGATGCAATCCTTCCAACTCACCTGGCAATTAAAGCAATTAGCTGCTGAGGCTCCGCCTGAATTTGCCCTGTAGTCACTATTGGCTCTCTGCCCTTCCAGTCAAACTACAGTGAAACAAAAGGGTCTGAAACTTCAAAAGAGTCTTTGTCCAAGCCCCTCCTCCCAAAAACACCCCAAACCCTGAACTAAATACATTGTGCTCTAACACAGTGTCTTCTGGCTGTGACGACTGACCATTGTGATTTTCCCCAGACAGCGGCAGCCATAAAACACAAAGACACACCAGCAACAATGAGAGTGAAACAGCACCACAGGGGAAGGGACCATCTTAAGAACTTTCTGCCCCGAATGCAAGGTTAGAAAAATATCCCTTACCAAGAGTAACAGGGCACATGAATAAAAATAAGCAAGTCAGACACAATCCATTATACAGATCAAAAAAACCAAAACCCAACAGCAACAAAAACCAAGAGAACCCAAAAATCAGGGCAGCACGTCTGATAAGATGGAAAGCCTGCCTCTCTTCTGAAAGGTGGAAGGCAGAATCATGACTCACTGGCATCAGATTAGTGGATCTCATTGAAACGGTGCCCTGCTGCCCACAGTTCTCCTCTCATTCTGGTACTACATGAAATTGCTTCAGCAAACCTACTACCAGGCCCTCTGCACCCTTCGGGGGTTCATCTGTGAGGCACCACACAAGAAGACTGATTATGCACTATCTGCTTCATAAAAGTGTACAGAAACAGGAAGGGATTTACAGTTCTGAAATAGCAGTCCAAGACACAAGACTTAGTCAAGTAGTTTTGTGCCCAGCCTAGCTCTGGCAAAGCAAGCAGATGTATTTATATTTCAGTCTCTAGATGAGGCAAAGTCATTTTCCACTGGCAAAGGCTAAAGTTCAGGAAAAAAAAACTGGAACAGGGCACTGGATGTTTCACTTAGCAGTTTTCAATGCATTTACTGCTGCAAGTAATTAAATTTAATGAAGATGTTGACATACCATGTATTGGAAGACTCAAGAAATCTTCTAGTTCTGACCTTACGTGTGTTTTGTGATGTGTATTGGTATTAATGACAGATCCGGTTTGGTTTGCACAACAGTGAAAAGAATAATTATTCAGCTTCAAGGGTACACAGGAAGTGTTGTGGCTTTCTATAGATCAAGAACTGGTGACCAGTAAAAACAAATGGCCTTATACCACAGCAGCACAACTGAGGAGACATTAGAAACCACACCCAGGTCTGTTCAGCCTTGCACTTTGCTGTTTTATTTTGACAATTCTGTAGTCCTAAACAGTAAAATTTTAAAAAACCATAATTTTGAATTACTGCACACAGTCATGATACAAAGAAATTTATGAGGCTCCAAATCTGCCAGCCATATGAGTAAAGAGCAGTGCTTTTCTCTACAACATGGTTAGGCCAATGGGGTCATTTTCAAAAAATAAAGGGCTACTCCAAAAATCAGTAATAGCACCCAGGGCAATTTAGGGCAGGTATTTCACACGCTCTCAAGAAGTCTCTGCTGTGGGTGAAGTCATAATGTGAAACTCTTTATCAATCCATTGAGTCACTCTACTTTACAGACTTCATGACAAGGGGTTGAGCTCGTGAGTCTCTCCAGTTTGTGAGAGGGAGGCAGTTCACCACCTCCACAGCCCCTGAACACGAGCACACAGTTGTAACACCAGCAGTGTCTGTGGACAAGTGCTTTCCCCTCAGCTGATGATCCCTTTGCACACAACCTGCTGCTGTTTGTGTTTTGTCACGTTCAGCCACACAATCTTTGTGTCCCTGCCTCGCCTGCAGCTCTTCCCTATGGAAAGAGAAGGGAGCCTTCCAGTGTGGCACCTTGGCAATGCAGGTGGTGGGATTCCATTGCCTTGCACTGAACAGGAGCAGAGCTGGGAACACTTACCTGTGACACACAGAGCCCCACAGGATGACACCACCACCAAAAAACCCAAAAAACCCATTCTGGCCAGAGATCAACATGAAAGCAAGCTCTTACTCTCACAACGGCTGAAAGAACGTGGAAGCAGGTCTTGTGAAGAGAGTCATCCAGCCCTCCTAGCAGTTCGTAGCATTTAAATTTACAATTAACTTTTGCTGTGCAAGTTCTCCGAACTGTTAAGCAACATTTTGGTGTAAATCACAAATAAGTAAACTCAAGCAAACAAGCCAAACACACTTGCAAATATATAGGAAATCCCCACCACTTCCTTCTTGCAAGACAAAAAATACCAGTGAACTATCAGGAGAGCAAAAGAGCATTTTACCACAATGGCAACCTCATCATGTTAACAAGAGCTGGACACTACAAACTATTCAGTGCTCCTACACTTTGAAAAGCAGAAAAATAGCACTCGTGACCAACATTATCTGGGTTGTTTTTTTTTTTTTGTGACTGTTCGTAAGTAAAACACCCACAAACCAAAATATTATTACCCCACAGTGCCCAAAAAAACCCCTCTGAGTGCTTTGCCTCTGGTTAGAATAGCATTCAGTGAAAACAGGTTCTTTATATATCAAAATATTGCCCAGCAGGCAAAGAGGGGTACGATACAAAAGGCAGGATCTTTGAATAATGTATCTTTAAAAAAAGCCTTCTCTGCTGACTCACTGAGAGTGACACAACCACCTTCTTACACTACTGCCCTGAGAGAAGCACACACGCCTCTGAATCACTGTTATTAACTGGACTGAAGAGGTTTTTATGCTTTCTAATGACAACTGTCACTACCAGAATTGTCACTACAGTTGGCAAGGATAGGTCTACCCAAAACGTTCAGCACCTACTCCATTTTAGCTTCAGTTCCATGAAAAAAGTCTATCAAGCACCCCAAAACACCTCTGGGATGTACAGCTGAGTGCTTCAGGTAAGTCTGCTGCTACCAACACAGAACTGAAAGAGACAAGCCACAGAAATCTAAATACATTCACTTCTTTTAATGAATGGATCAATCTAAAAGAACAAAAGGAATGTTCTAAGAAAGGCCCGTCAGGGAACAATTTTTTCCGGGAAAAGAAGCATCACAGAAATTCCACTGGGCTGCTGTCCCAGAGCAGCTCTATTCAGACATGCACTCTGCTATTACAGCTCAGTACCCTTCTTTCTCCCTCTTCTACATTTTTACAGAGCTCCACAATCGACAAGATGAGTTCTGCTAGCTCCCCAAATACCCGCAAGCCACCCTGCCGTATTTCCTATTCCAACCACAATACTCATTCACAGACAGGAACAGCTCCTCTCTGCAACCATTTCAATCACACAAGCCTGCTGCACACCTATCAACTCACAAAACAAGTTCCCTAACAATGGGATACAACCTTTTGTCTGTCTCTCACCTCAGCCCTAGCTCAGTGCTGCATCCCAGGTGAAATGACTCAATTCATGGTTCACACTGCAGGTTACTTTATACACACCCACAGACAAAATCCAGCTACACCACACCATGTGAGCCCTTCCTAATACTCCAGCTGGACATAATAGTCCCTGCACAATAATTTCTTATTATTGGGACCAGTATTTTATCTAGCCTTGCACCTATTTTATCTATCACCTGCAACTCACAGGCCTGGGCCAGAGGCAATGGTTTACAGCCTTCTAAAACAAAAAAAACCCATTAAATGGTGTGAGAGCGGCCACCATTAACCTGATCTGCAGCCAACAGTATAATGTCAAAAAATTACTTAAAGCAGGTTATTCCTTCCTCAAGCAATGCTGAAAATGCTAACATGATTATTATAACACCTGTACTTGTCTGACCAGCTCCCCAGTGGGTGGCTTCTATTCTTGTCAAAGTGACTTAACCATTAACCCCATTTAAAGATGATCTAGCTAATTGGGACAAATTTGGCCTTGGTCTCAGGCTGTAGTGCGCAGTGCAAACCTAGGTAACAGAAGTCAACCCAATGAAATGCTTTTGTTAATAGAGTCATCATTTTATCTATTTTTAAGAGGAGTTCTTAAAGGCTGAAAAATTATCCTCTACAGGATCTGCAGTTGAATTTTAACTCCACTAATCATGAGTTTGAGGTCCCAGAATAAGCAAAATAATAATAAAAAAAAAGTAACTGAACCATCCTCCTCAAAACTGAGTATTGTCCTTCTGTATCTCTCCACACACCACTGCTAGCAAAAGACTGCTAACACACAGGAAAGGCTAGGACAGCCACTGAAAATTATTCTGCACTTCTTAAGTCAGTAACAGAACATTTTATTTAAAAGGCAGTAAAAAAAAAAAACAGTGGAACACACCTCAAGATGTACTCAGCTTGTTGGATTAGTTTAAGCAAGCATTAGCAAAAAAACTCAGTAATTTCACTCTTCCAGACAACCCACTGACAAAAAGTTGTCTGGGAGCAGCTGGTCAAAATCTTTTGTTAAGATTCTGATTCTGACCCAAAAAGTGACTTGCTAAATCACAAAAATATTTTGCATGTCTTTTTTTTTCTTCAATAAAGTATTTCTATGCTAATTACTTATTTCTTTCAATTCCTTTCAGCCATTTTCTGAGCTTCTTTTTCTTGCACTCTTTCTCATTTCACTTCTGGGTTTTTTTGTTGTTGGTTTTTTGGTGGGTTTTTTTTTTTTTTTCTGGTGAGAAAGAAAAGGAAGCTAGGACACCAAAAATGCTACAAAATGATTACTGATAGTGATTACCTCCCATCCTTAGCTCACCAGTATTCCAAGCAAAACAACAAATAACAAAATTCTTGCTGTTTAGCAGCTAGAACCACTCAAGCTTCTGGAAAAAGAAGTATTTTCCCCTCTTCTAACATTCCTTCCATACATTCCAGTTCTCTCAACATCTGCAAACATTCTCCTTCCATGTCAATGAAACTCATCCAGGAATTAAAGCTGTTTTGTTTTGGCTTTTTTCCACAGAAGAGCTCTTTTCTTAACTGGTAGGAAGTGACACCCAAAGATGCCTCATAAGCTACTACTTAAAAAGCCTTAAAGCTTGCTGTGATACCACACAACACCTCTTCTATTTCTCTGTTTAAACAGTGTCCCCTCCCTCTGCTGCTGTCCAAGAGTCTTCTTCCCCAGCCCTCCAGCACAAGGGGATTAACAGCTTTCAAAGGAAGCACTGAAATGAAAACAGTGCTCAGGTTCTCCTTCCTGCAGCTGAATATCTGAAGGTACTTTTGGTGCCCTCTGTAGCCAGGACAACAACAACAACTACCCTTACTACTATTACAGGTTCACATTTTAAGCTTAATCATGTAGTTTAACTGAAGTGCCCTACTAACAAGATTAGGTATTAGGAAAAAAATTGTTCCCTGTGAGGGTGGGGAGGCCCTGGCACAGGGTGCCCAGAGAAGCTGTGGCTGCCCCTGGATCCCTGGAAGTGTCCAAAGCCAGGCTGGACATTGGGATATGGAGCAACACCTGGGACAGTGGAAGGTGTCCCTGCCTGTGGGAGAGGGGTGAAACAAGATGATCTTCACGTTCCCCTTCCAACCCAAACCACTCTATGATTCTACGAATGCAACGGAAAATCAGCAGCACGGATGGAATTTGAAGATCCCTTCCCCACTGGCTATCAACAGAAACTATGAAAATCTTCTACAATGTAAATATCTGCTAACAAAGCCAGCAGTGACATATTCCAAAGTCAGCTGGTGCAGTGAAGGAACAAATTAATGTGGAATGAACCAGTGAGGCCCTCAAGCAGATCACTTCCTACAACACCACGTTTACTCTTGGTTTTGATGCAACTTCTGGGTTTCCTCTTAATGGTCAAATGAAGATGCTTTAGGTGCAAAGCTGCCTGCTGCAATTTTGTTTGCAATAAAAATATTAAGCGGCACCTTAGACAATTAAATTCTTGCTCTGAGGCACCTCTTACCATTAGAGTCCTCCACTTCTTCAGCAGGAGTGTGGTTCTTGGAGGTGTGGTGGGCGTGTGAGGCTGCAAGGTTGACAATGCGGGGTCTTGGTAGTGTCAGTGCTTTCCCATGCACTTTCAAGGAGTGCTCTTTCAGCTGGCTGATTGTCATGGTGGAAAATGAGCAGGAGGAACATTTGTAGGCATGTTCACCTGGGTGAGCGAAATACAGGCAAGTCATCAGCTCACAAAAGAAACAAAATGGGGCCCTCACACTTCTCTTACTGAACTTGGCAGTAAAATTCCCATGGACTCTTCAGCGAAAGAATGATCCCAAAGAAAACAAGCTATGCATGTCTCCTTGCTGGAGCAGTCTGGAGCCTGTGGGTGTAGACACCTGCTTTGGACCAAAGCATCACTTTCTGACAACTGCAGATCCTTGCACAGCAGCTGAAGTCAAAAAAACAGAGACCAGACTCTTAGCATGCCTGTGTTGCATGGTATGGGAAGAAAACAGACTCTGGGATGAAAATGGAGTCACTTAACCACGGCACTTCCAAATTTCTTTGGGAGCACAGCAACTAGAGATGGTGAAGTCACTTGTTTCTGCATGCAGCACATCCAGCGTCATTATTAATGAAGCAAGAAGGACACTACAAAACTTTTAACAAAGGGCCCTCCACAGAAAAATAAGAAAGAAAAAAAAAATTAAAAAAAACCCCCGCCAGTGTGGTGTAATTACATTTGGGAAAGGTCACAGTTTTCCTTGTGAAAAACCTGCCATTAGGCAGCAGTAATCTTCACAAAAGTGGCAACCAACTCAAGGTTGTGAACACAGCAAGGCCAAGTACAAAGGGTGTACCTACGAGGCTGTGTGGAAGTGTGTTATGAAAAAGCACTAAAAGGAGTGAAAGAACAGAAGTAATGCACAGTAGTGGATTTAATTCTGAATACATTCCAAGCCATAGAGACAGCAAACAAAGGGAAACAAATCTTGATACAAGATTTGTTTTGCATGGAGGCATGGAGGCAATTGGAACACAAAGTGAAACTGTCCCAACACAAACAATGTGATATTATATACAGGTGCCAAGTTATTGTTTTGGAAGTGCCACTTCCATGTACAAGAGTAACACTGGCCACATATGAGTCATACATAAAGTGCCAAAACTAATATAGGAGTGAAATATTCATGAACAGGAACAGAAGAACGAGAGTTCTGGTAATGAACGAAGCAGAAAATGTTTTCCACCTCTCAACAAATCCAGCAAAGAAGGTTCTCAAGCAGCATGGTTTCCCACACCAGAAATAAGTGAACCAAAAGAGAATATGAAAACACACGTGTTGCAGCCAATCAGAGTAAGCACACCTGAAAGGATTAGCAACCATCCTCCACAAAACTCCCACCCCTGTCTTCCAGAAAAACCACACTAATTGTCAGGACAAAATACAAGCTCTTAGAACGCCCTTTTTTGGTGCACCTGAAAAAGAACAGATCACTCAGAGTCTGAAGTGGTGAAACAAAAAACTGTCCTGCGTGTTTTTTTCAAGTGACATTCCTCACCTGTGCATTGTGTGAGCCACATATTTCCTTTTTACAAAGAGAAGTAGAACATTTCTTGAGTAGCACACACAACGAGTTGTTCAATGGAACATAAAAATTTGTGGACAAAAGATATTCCAAGGTTACGAGATACCAGTGGGATACAGATAGAGACCTTCATGGCTTTGTCAGTGTAAGAGATTCCTGGATGACAACATGCACCAACCAACCATTAACTTAAAAACACCACAAGACATTAAAGCAAATAAAGGATGATTACATACCAAGCAGCCTAGACACACTAATAAATATGCTCACTATTCATTTCAAATGGACATCAAATCATGAAAGGATGTGCCTGATTGCAGAGGAAAAGCGACAGTTTGGCTCAACAGAAGTCTTCTGCACTTTTTTTGACTGCTAGTTTTGCATCTGACAAAGTAATCACATTAATACACATACAAATAAATAAATAAATGCAAGGATTTATGTAGTGGGTCTCAACACTTGATATGTACTCAAAGCATTATGTTCCAGATTACGCAGAAACTGAACAGGCCCAATGCTCTTCTCCTGCAGTCACCCATTTCTGCATTTCCAGAGTAATTACTAATTAAGAAATTGGTAACAAGGATCCCTCAAAAACACAAGCAAAAAAAAAACAACCCCAAAAAAACAAAAAAGAAAACAACAGGTGAAAAAGTTCAAATGCAAACAACAAAGAGCCCGTTTAGAGAAACTGTAAACTGTTCTGCTCCACGCCAAAGGAGATGGCACAACTGGATGAAAAACAAATGCCAGAAACACTGGTACCAGCTGTCACACAAGAACGGATTTTGTAGTTCACTGAATTTTGATCCATGCCCAGAAAATGAGGGAGAGAGGCAGACTGAGTAAAACACTTCAGGATTCAGGATTTTACAGACTTTTATAAGACCTCCAGGAGACTTCAGGAAAAATTCGGGAGGACTGAAGTTTTAAATTCTAAATAAACGGATAATGAGATGATTGACAATTGACAAAAAAATGGCAACATGAGAGAGTTTCAGAGAACCACCATGTTACTGAAAAACTGGGGAGTCTGAGGAAGTCAGACATTTGTTCAGTAATACATACTTCTGAATGACTGACTCAAAACATACTAAAGCAAAGGTCTGACTGAAAAACATACAAGCAACTTTTCTGTGACGTGACCATTCATTTGGTAGATATGGGACTGGGGCAGAAACACATCTGTAAGCCTTTGGAAACCCTATTACCCAAGTCATTGTGCGAGCACTATCTAGGCAACCATGAAATTGTGTTCTTGTACAATGCAAAACACGGCCCTTCAAGGGGTGTCCATCCACTAAACCAAGTTCAGAAGCATGAATTCCTAATAAATAAATCAATGAACTACATGAAGAGAAGTGTGAAGTAAATATTAGCTGCATGGCAACTTTGGGTCTAAAAATCTGTCAGGTTCAAGCAGGAAGCCCAGCTGTGTAATAGCATAAAGAAAACATTACTTTGTGGTTGGTGAAAATAAAGAACCATGGCTCCTCCGTACAGGATGTGGGATTCTGTGACCTGGAACTGCTGTATACAGTTGGATTTCCTAGAAGGGACAGAATGCCATGGTCCCATAGAATGGGAAGGTGGCAAAAGTTGAGCTAATCTGTTTTATCCATCCAAGTACAGAAACTGGCACAAGCTCTGTGAAATCCAAAAAAAATACAGGAAACAAAGTACACAAGACCATCAATCCCTCCTATACTTCTGTAGATGACAAATGCCTTAGGATCAATGGCAACAGTTAATTTTTAGTTTGTTTTTTTTTTTTAATCAGCAGACAGCTAGAAATTTCTTATGCCTTTTCCCCCCATTTTTCCACCTTCCTCCTCCACCACAGCCAGAGTATATGACTTTAAGCAAGCAAAAAATAGAAAAAGGAACATTCTTGTAGTCCTTTTTGTTAGAAATTCCTGTTCAAGGAGTTCCTAGTCAAAAGTTTTTAACAACTGGGCTGGTTTTCAGGTTCTCAGACTGGTCACTATTCTATTATTTGCATCAGAGTGCATGTTTGGATTGCAAACCAAAGGATAACCTTTCAATTCAGGATGCATGACGGTGCCAAGAGTCTACGGCCGAGGAATAAAGATGAGGAAATCCTGAGTCTCATTTTTTAATGATCAACGGTGCAACAATCTCAGGTGACCTACTCTGTGTGACACATCACCTTCCCAGTTCCAGTTCCTCAGAAGCATGTCTGCTTGCTTGCTTGCATGGATTCCATACTGAAATACAGAGATTTGCAGATTTCCATGTTTGGTAATGCAATTCTGACATTTTCAGTCTGTTGCACACAGACCTGACTCCCAAAGTTTGCAGTGTTTGGTTATAACATGAAAACCAGCATAAGACTCTACCAAAACCAAGGTGCAGTTCACAGTCTTTTTCCCAGAGTCACCTAAAGCACAAACATAAATACAAAGAGCAGAGCAAAGCTCACTGCCAATTTTGTTATGGCGTCTGTGGTGTTAAGTGATGAAATCCACTTGGAGAAAAGCAGAAATAAGGAAAAAAAAATACCACTCATATAAAAGAAAAGAGAGGAAAGAAGTTCTTGAAGTACCCATCATTTTAAATCCTTGCCCTTCCCATTACCCAAATGCCCACTTATCCCAACAGGTTTCACTGGCTGGCAAGCCACGACTGTGGCCTTTGGAAAAAAATCTTACTCAGTTCTAGTGACAAAACACGTGGTTCAACCCAGCATCTGTGATCAGCCACAAGAACAACACGGGCCATTTCAGCTGCCAGGCTGCAAGACTCAGAGAGGAAAAACTTACCAGCGTGAGCCTTGAGGATATGGGTTTTCAGGCGGCTGTTGTAGGAGGACTTGAAGGGGCACAGTTTGCAGCGGAACGGCTTGTGGTGTCCATGGTGGGTCTGCATGTGGCGGTCCAGGCTTGAAAAGAGACAGAAAGGGAGACAAGAAAAGAGTCAACCATTTCAGCCATCCCTTCAGAGGCAAACCAAAGCACTTTATAGCAACAACAGAACAAGTAAGGATTCTTTCTCATACTCTCTCTTCAACAAACTCAACACATGTGCTTAAACAACAAAGTCAAACCTAGTGTGATGGAAAGGAGCAGAGCTGACACCAGTTCTGTTCATACAGAGAGCAAGCCACCTAAATAAACTTACAGGGCAAGATTAGTATAAACTAAGTTATGCATGACCCAGAAAGAAGAAATATGAAACAGGCAAGAAATTATTTTCTTATGAAATGATCATTATACAGTTTTTCTCCTGCCAAACGTTTTTGTGAAAGTATGTCCCCTCTTGTCCTGTTGATCAAGGATTAAAAAAAAAATAAAAAAAATATATATTTTTTTTGTTGACCAGCTTTACTGAGGAAGCCTTCTTTTGGTTACTGCAGCAAAAGCAGATTAGAGATCCTGCTCTGGGGAGGGTGCCAGCAGGGTACAGTTGATGAGTTCCAGGATTAAAAGGCAGCGGAGTTTCAGAAGCAGCAGTGTAGGAGATTCTACATGAAGCTCAGCAGGAGGAGAAGGGGTGGCAAAGACCAGCCTCTACTTTCTTCAGGGAAAATGGAAGTACCAACAGCCTGAATACAGCGAAGTGATCAAACACTGCTCTCTCCACAATTTGCTGTAGCAGCTCAGTAAAGTTTGGAGGAGGAAAAAAGGATGTTTCCCACATTTTCTAACATAAGATCAAATTCATTCTAACTGAGTGAATCCTGCAGAGCTCTGCAGTTCCTACACTGTGGCTGACAGGCATGAATTCACTGTCTCTGGGTGGCAGGCAAGTAGTCTGAGCCCAAGCTGTAAACATTTCCAGTGCAGCCTCTACTTTGGACACATTTCTGCTTTGTGATCTCGTCTTAGCTTGAGTCATCTCACACACACACGGTGATGGAACAACAACAGGGCAGAGACACTGCAGGAGTTGCAACTTGCCAAAACTGCCCTCCATCCCCCACTTAGTTCTGGATGTATTTCGGGCATAGTTCTTTTTATTTGTCCCAAATTGTCCTGCTCTTTTATGGAATATCAACATGTAGCTCAAGTAGCAGTTGCTCCAGCCCTGTCACGCTACACAAGATTTCACGTGATCTTTAGTCCCACACTGACAAGAGCCTGAGCCAGAAAATCCCTGTTTACGAGAGCTAACACTGAAGCCTGTGTATTCAAACATCTGATAACAGCAAAAAAAAAAAAAAAATAGAAAATGAACTTGTATCTCCTCTCAGGGTCACTTCATACAATATAACTTTAGCAGAAATCCAGGATGGGGATTCTGGCAAGACAAAATGCACAGGTTTCCTAGAGAAATGGGGGAAAAATTCTCCTAAATGAGTAAGGCTTTGAATGCCTGCAGTGAGTACTTCACAGAACAAAACTTGTTTTAAATAGCCTCCAGGGAATGAGATTACTTAACAATTAAAGCAGGCTGCCAAAGAGGTATGTAATACACATTAAGCTATTATAAATATATACCTTAAGGTACTCTACATGGCAATAATTAAAACTATATTCACAACCACATACTTTGCCAGCTGCACTCTTCCAAAAGGAGGTTTTAAAGTTTCGTTCAGATTCAGGCTGTTTAAACATTTGGTTTGGTTTCTTTCACAGACTTAATCTCCCAGGAGAATAATTGCATCAGAAACAAAAATAAAAGAAGCAAACAACTTCAACAACAGAAACCACACCTATTATCAAGTTAGGTGATGAGCTCTTCCCTGCCATCCACCACTTTTTGATTTACCCATCCTGCAACTTCTGGGACATGACTTATCCTCTGCAGGAAACAGAGTAACTAGGCACCAAACCCAACAAAAGTCTGATTGTTGAAGCAAGTTTACTGGGCAAACAGCAAGTCCTGCAGGGGCTCTCCTCACTGTCAGCCTTCCCAAAGCAGTACACATCCTTCCCCTAAATCCCTTTCCTACTCTGGGCTGCTCAAGCCCGTGGACCTTCCCAACAAGGCAGACCAAACTGTGGCATCAATTTGCAGTGCTGTGACACCACCAGAAACCTTGCTTTTTAACACAAGGAACTAAAAAAATGCCTTCTCTTCCACATGCATTTGATTGCAAAGTGGTGACGTCATCACCAAATTTAAGAGTGAGTGCTGTGAATGCCTACATCAAATGAGTACCTCGATCTGTCTTCTTTTGTTAGAAGAGTGAATAAGCAGCTCTCTCCCCAGACATTAAGAGAAAACACAGACCTGTGAATCAGGTCCAGGATGCCAAAATATAAAATATATCACAAACCCCATTTTGGGGGAGGGGGACACACATTTTTACAATTAAAATAATTTCTAAAACTAACAAACTTAAAACTAAGTCAAAGCTCAGGGAAACAAATTATAAGAAATGTGACTATTAATGATCAACATGTATCAGACAAGGAAGCAGGGTGAAGGAGTCATTCCTATACCACACTGGTATGAATTTGAAATATTTGTAGACTGAAACTGCATGCCATAATTAAGAAAAAAAAATCTGATCTAAGATAAATTTATGGCACTGTTTTAACAAGAGAAATGAAAACTCAACCCACAAAGAGCTGTAGTAATTACAAACAAGGTAAGTTACATGCAGCAGAAGTTTCTTAAATATGAAAGATTAACTAGGAAAATACTTGGCTTGTTAAGCCTCATGCATTTGACAAGGGTGCCTAAAGTAGTGGGCTACACTGTTTGCCTACTGAAATAATTCTTATTCTTTGGCCTGCATGCCTCTCCCCTACATGCAAAAAGAGGGCTGACATGAATTCAAGAAAATACAAAGATGAAATCTTATGAACAGCCAACCATAATGGCCAAGGATATTGTAGGTGGGAACTATGTAAATACCACGAGAAAAGCGTGGCTCAACATCAAGTCGAGCGAGCCCTTCTTCAGTGTCAGCCCACAAAACAGCACTGCTAGCAGGTGATTTTTAGGAAACAAAAGTAAAAGCCACAACTTACTTGTGCCTGAAAGCAGAGACAAAGGAGCAATACTGGCAGCTGTACTTGTCTTCCCGGGTAAACATGGCCAGAGCCAAGTGACTCCTCTCGTGGGATCGCAGACCCTGCATAGACATCAAAACCCGGTCACACTGGCTGCAGTGGTAGCCCCCAGGCCTGGCTTCATCTTCCAGGGATGCTCCATATTCAGCTTCTGTAAATTCCACAATGCCAGGGTCTTTGGCTCCCTCAAAACCCTCCATCAAAGTTGTGTTTGAAGGATCTTCAGCTTCCTGCTAAAAAACACATACCCCCCCAGAGCCATCAATTCTCTCTCCCTTCTGCCCCTCCGTCTTTCCCCTGTGTTCATCAGAATGTCCAGGTTTCCCACTGCATTATTTCTCTAAATATATCCCTACACAAACTCCACATCAATGGCTTTCTGAAAAAAAAAAAAAAAAAAAAAATTATCTATTCTTGGGAGGGAAAAACATAATTATATCTATTATATACATGCATGCATATGTCAAAAAAAAAAAATCTCACTCCTTGATCAAGATAAATGACAGTTTATTTTGCTCTGGCTGACTGTAGCTACCCTGCAAACTAATATAGTTGTCTACTCCACAGTAGGTTTTGTCCACCAGTGTCGAACTCTAAAGAAAGAAGCCGGTACACTAAGCCCCTAGAAACCTCTTCAAAAATATAGAGCAAACAGAAAAAGTCTTTTTTATTTTCAACTCTCTTTCGTAACTTTCCTTTCTCTTTTCTAACCAGAACATGCATTTGTGCAGCTACTTAAATACCCTGTAAGAGCACATTCTTTAGACCGTGGCTCTCAGCTTTTGTTCCCTGATGCAAGATTTCTATTTACTCAAAAGAAAGCACTGACCCTACATAAGCATGACTTGAGAAGCGAGGAGAAGAGGGAAAGGACTCTTAGGAGGGAAGCATCTGAATCTGTCAGGAGTACCAGATAAGAAGGTAAAGAAAGGTCAGTGGTAGGGCAATGAAAGCTCTCTCAGGTGGTGCGAGTTAGGCTGTGGAGGACACGGCTTCCCCATAAAAAGCAGATTATGTCACCAAAAAAGCCCTGTCAGTCAGGCAGCAGGAGTCTCTGACAAGAGCTAGTTCCCACAGCCTTGGTGCACTTTCACTTCCCCTGCCAATAAATATCCTGGAAATCAGACTTTGGGACATCGCCTGTCCTTGGAGATGTCATAGGAGGTACCTCTTTCCACAGGGAGAAAGGAACAACACGTTTGCACCTCATCACCTGAAAGGGATCGCTGGCTCAGCTGGCCACTGACTGTTTTGTTTGGAGCCAGCGTGCAAGTTCCAATGTGGAAAGGTGCACACTTCCTCTTCTTAAAAAAAAAAATTAAAAAAAAAATATATATAAAAGGAAAATTAACAGCTCTTTTTGAGCTTAACTAAGCAGAAACGTAGCCCAGAAAGTAGCTGAGAGAAAGTTCCCCGCTCATAAACCAAGTCTTTCGGTCACCAACGACATCAACTCCTTTGTGGCTGAGAAGAAATGAGAATTTAAAGAGTCTTCGTGCCCCTGGATCAAGAGTGAAAAAAAGTTAAAACATCTTGAAATGAACCAAACACACTTCAGAAACTTAATGTTAGATTAAAACATCATGCTGAACCGGAATGTCCAGTTCAAAACCCATTCAACTTCACAAGAGCCCTCCACAGGTTATCAACAAGGCCTTTATTTTACACAATGCGAGTAGTTTCAGTCACTTTCAGTCACCTTTAAGGAATTCTTACCTTTACTGTGGCTGACACAGAAGAGACATTCCCGTATTGGACATGCTTGCGGAGGTGATTACAGATGGCTCGAAGTGTTGGATGGACTTCCACGCAAAATTTGCATTTGTAGCCAACCACCTTCCTCTCCTTGAGTTTTGAAACGTCTTCCAAGTGTCCAAAAGCCTGTTTGAGCACACAAGCATAAATCAATGAAGCAGGTTTTGTCACATCGTTCTTAGGAGCACAGACCAGACTTCAGACCTGACGTTATACTCGATGTCCAGTTCTGCAGAACTGCAAGGTCAATTCCTGTTGACATCATTAATTCCTACCAAGTGGACGAGACATCTGTGCAGAAAAACCCTTCAGTTCATGGTTAACAGCGGTCCTCTAGAAGACCATTCCACTTTAACCTGAACTGTGCCTTCTCCTCCATGACCCCATGACCTCCCCAACATCTGTGCAAAGCTTTTCCTGCGCAAGTGTATTTCTCAAACTGAAGCAGAAGGAAGGAGGAAAGGGGGCAAGAAATTGAGCAACAATTTGGTCCTCTAAGGCACTTGCCCAAAGCTTCTGTCACCAGACAGGTTTATGTCATGCTCATACTGAGTGCTCAATGAGAAAAAGGACTGAGAGAGAGAAGGTTGAGAAGCAAACTGATATGTTATTCAGAGGGACATGGAAGAAGAGGATGGGACATTTTGTAGAGAATCTGCGACACAGTACATGGCAGCCTTGCCACAAAAGAACAAGCGACTGTCAGACACAGATGGCCCTCCAGAAGCGTGGGAGGGAGGAAAGAAGATAAAGAAAATACTGAATGAAGCAGTAGGAAGGAACAAGATTTCCTACAGAACCTAGGGAGATGTGGGGATGGATGAAGAATTAAAGCAGAATGTGTAATTGACTTATGGAGCTCACTGGCACTCTGAGTCATCCATTAGCCTGTGGTCATTTGGCTGTCAAAGAGAACATGCAAGTGGGTATTGGTGGGCTCCCCAGAGGGGAGCAGGGGGCAGAGAAAGAGACCAGACACACAAATCCTTACCCTCTCTTGTTTGAAATCTGCAAAAGCACCATCTGCATATTTCTGCTTGCTCAAAAGCTGCTTCCTCCTCTCCTGACGTTTGGCACGCTTCTGGAATTCCTCATTGTGACCATTCAAGTGTGCAGTCAGCTCTGCCGTGCTATGCAGTTTTGTATCACAGTGCTTGCACTGGTAGACAGGGCTCTGAGAGCGGGTGCCGCTTCCAAGTATGGAAAAGTCCCTCTTCAAATCCTTGCTGTGGTGGTCAGTGTAATGCATGCACAGCAGCTCTGCCGTGCTGAAGGACAGCTTGAAACATTTAATGCACCTGAAGGGAAGCCACTCGATTTCCTGAGCCTCAGCCTCCACCTCAGGCTTTTCGAAGTCGTTCCTCTCCTCGGCTGGAGCTGGTTTTTCATGCTCATCAGCGTACACGGCAGTGAAGTATCCCCCCAGCTTGCTGGCGTGCTGCTTCTTAGGGAAGACACCAGGGTGACGCTTCATGTAGTGGGAAACGATGCCCTTCTTGCTGAAGGACTGGAAGGAGCAGAGCGAGCACTTCTTCTTCTCTACAGCCCTCCTCAGCTCCTCACTTAGCTGAGGAGTGTCATCCTTGGGAGGAGATGGAATGATCACTTTATTGGGTTTGTCGCTTACCGTCCTGGAGGCTGCCAGGCAGTGAGTGTAGTAAGCATCAATGTCATGTCTTTTCTGGTAGTGTGCTGCAAGCCCTTTGCGGATGGGGTTGGTGTAGGAACATAGAGCACACTTGAAGAGGTTGTTCTTGCCCTCTGGCTGTGCCCGGACATTGTTATGTTTGATGCGGTAGTGCCTGGCTATCCCCTTCCGGGTGGAGCAGAAATATTTGCAGAGCTGACACCGGAAAACTGTGTGAGACACTAAGTGAGAACTGGAGAAATGAGGCGCTGGCATGGAGACCTCTCCAACATCCTCAGCAGCAATTTCTGGGGAGGCCTTGATTTCAGTCACCATGTCTGGCTCCACTGAGGCAGACACCTTTGGTGGCGACTGGGCAAAAACATCAAATTCAGGTTGATTGTGGTACTTCTCGTAGTGGATTTTCAGCTTCTCAAGGGTTCCGTGGGTGTAAGGGCAGAGTTTGCACCGGTAAGCACCATAGCCTTGCTTGAAAATCCTGCTTGTCTCTTCCACATCGTTCTGAGCAATATCAGTCGACTGCTCCACGTCATGCACGAAGTCTTCAGCAGTGACTTTTACTGATGGGTGCCGCTTCTGGTAGTGTGTGAGGACGCCATGAATACGTGTGTTAATGTATGGGCAGTGTCTGCACTTATAGACAGCCCCTGGGTTAATGTCTATGTCCTGAGCAAAGTCTGCTGCTTTCACTTTCATGCCAGGATGCTTTTTGCCATAATGTGTCAGGAGGCCATGCAGGTTGTTGTACTCAGACTGGCACACTGTGCACTGATACGGAGTGGAGGAGATGGCAGGATTTGCAGAAGCCAGCTGGACAGTTTTTTCATGGGAAAGGCTGGGATCCTCTGCACACTCGGCATCCTGATCCATCTGTGATGTTGCCATCTGGTCTTCAGAATCCATTCTGACCCCACCTTCATCAGGCTGTGGCATGGTTTTCTCAACAGAATCTTTCTCCTTAATGATATCTAGCAACACAGACTCATCTCCATTCATGGCCCAAGGGTGAAATGCTTGGTAGTGATTAGTAATATCCCAAATAGAAGATGCTTCAAAAATGCAGTCTCTGCATTTATAGGTCTTCATCTCTGTTGGCATCACTAGGGCAGGAGGGGAAGGATCAGGACCTGCCCAGAGTTTGGTTGCCATGTAGGTATAATCAACATAATGCTCGGGATGTCTCCTTTGGTAATGCACAAGCAAGCCACTTGGCTCAGTGTGTGAATAAATGCACCATTCACAGTGATAACCAGCTTCTATCAAGCCATCCAGAAACGCCCACCTCAGTATGGATGTGACCGTGGCCTTCAGATTCGGGTGGTCTTTCTTAATATGCTTCCTCAATGCATAGAAGTACGGGGACGTGTAGCTGCACTGCCTGCACTTGAGGGCTCTCAGCTTGGACTTGTCCCGCTCGGTGCCGGAGGTGTGGGCAGGCAGGCTGCCAGCTGACTTCTTCTGGCTGCGGTCACAAAGGCTCCTGATGGTGGCCGTGTGTTGCCGGATCACATCCGCGTTGGCTTTGAAGTCGCGATGCTTCTTCTGATAGTGGATGAGCACGCCCTTCACGGTCCGGTTCCCGTAATCACAGTGCTGGCAGAAGAACATTTCGTTCTCGGGAGGGTTCACGGAGGTCTCGGATCCGCCGCGGCCCAGCTGCTGCATGGACACCGGCGGCCTCTGCATGCCAGGTGGCAGCTCCCCTGCCCGCATCATGGCTGCGGTCGGGGGGGCCTGCCTGATGTACTTGGCCGTGACCTTGATCTCTGGGTGCCTCTTCTGGTAGTGGACAAGCACCCCCACCACAGAGCGGTTGCTGTAGGAACAGTGTTTGCAGTAGTAGAGCTCAGTAGAGAGGTCTGGGGGTGGTGGTGGGGGAGGTGGAGGCTGAGAAGCCAAGTTGGACAGTTTTGGGGAGATGGGAGCCCCCAGCTCAAACGACATTTGAGCGAGGGCAGAGCCCCTGTCGACAGAGACTACACGCATGGTCTTCTGGATTCTGAAATATGAGGCTTTCTCTTCGGGGTGCTTTTTCTGGTAGTGCACCAAAACTGAGTGCATGTTAGGGCTTGCAAATGAACACACATCACAGTCATAAACAACCACAGTGTTGACTGAAGGTTCCTTCTGATTTTCACATTCAGGACTGAAGCTCTTGGTGGCACTTTTGTTAAAACCAGCTGGCACACCAGCCCCGCGAGCCACGGGGGTGGAGGTTGCCATAGTTTTTGGAGCAGAATTCAAGATCTCTCTCAGTGTCTGAGACTCCGTGTTCAGCCCTTCTTGCTGCTCAACAACATAGCTTGAAAATATCATTGCATTGTTAATTTTCACTGTGGGATGCATTCTTTGGTAATGTGGCATCAGGCTTCTAACATTTGGGCTTGTGTAAGAGCAGAAGCGGCAGCGGTAGATCAGATCAGAATGATCAAAGTTCAGTACATTCATAGCTTCAGGATGATGCTCTCCATAATGCTGCTGCAGGTCTTCAAAGTTTGTGTAGTCAATGTAGCACTCAAGACAGCGGTACACTGCACTGTGATCATTGGGATCCAGGATGTACCTAAAGCTGAATTTTATGTAGGGATGCATTCGCTGGTAGTGGGTGCTAACACTCCTGGCAGATTTGTTGCTGAAATCACAGTGTTTACAATAGTAAAGCCTGCCAGAGTCACTGAACTCCGAATTCTCATTGTTCTGGTCGGTACCATACATGTTGGACTGGCTCCCCAGAACAGAGGCATTAGGGCTCTGATGGTCCTTCATGCTGACAGCAGAGTAATAGTCCTCCTCATCCTCGGACAAAGTAAGCTCAATCTCTGCCCCGTTGGTGGAATTGTAGTCATGCTGCATGCTCCTGAAGCTTGCCTCCTTCTGGGAATCATTAGCCTCTCTGCCCCACATTTGCTGGGGTGCGTAAGAACTGGAAACCTCTATCATTGGTTCTGTTTGCTCTTCTTCTCTGTCTAACTCCACCTCTATCTCCACCTCATTGTCCTCCTCCTCTTCCTCATCATCCTCCACATTAATCACAGCATCCTCCTGCTGTTTGTTTTGGCTGATCTTGCTCTGCAGGTTGCTCGCTATTTCATCAATTCTAGTTCTCTTTTTCACGGGAGAGAGATCTAAGGGGAAGTCATTTGAGACCTTCCTAGGAGCTTTTGCAACAAAGTTATTTTTAGATGAGAGCCCAAGGATGGAGGTCTGGCTCTTCTTCACCGTGCTGGCAGAGGGGTGAGCATCTGCCTCGCTCTCCTGTGGGGCGTTCGATGGCGGCCCATCGTATTTTGGCAAGTTGTCACAGAACGAATGCTTGTGCTGCTGATGAACTCTGAGGCCTTTCAAAGTGGTGGTGGAATAGTTGCACAACGTGCACTTGTATGGATGCTGTGAATGGGGCTGGGGTGATTGCTGCTGTGGCTGCTGCGGCTGCGGCTGAGGCTGAGGCTGTGGCTGCACGGGTTCCATCATCCCAGCTGACTTCCTGCCATTGATATTCCCACTCTCAAAAGACACTGTGCTGTCGTTCAGGGACGAGGCAATGCTCTCAGCCTGGGAGTTCATGGTGTCCCAGTCGGATGTTGCTCCTGTGTGACACTGCTTGTGGGCACCGAGCTTCAGTGAGCTCTTGCAGGTGAAGGGGCACTCATCACACTTGTACACCGCCGTCTTCCCAGACAGGTGGATGTTCTCGATGTGACGGGAAATACTTCGGCGGTGCATCGTCAGGAAAGGGCAGAAAGGACACTGGAACCTGTTCATGTATCTTCTAAAGGGAATTCCCTTTGTTTCCAATAGTTTGTTGCCATCAGATCCCATCAGCTGCTCTGCAGACATTCCTGAGGTCTGGTGATCCATGGAGTTTAAGCCATTCTCGCTGTCCATTTCATTTAGCTCTTCATCTGAGCTGGAGTCATTTAGCATACTGCTTGTTTCCAGGTCAGCAGAAGAATTCGTCATATCAGCAATTCCATAGCGGGATCTGTCAGACAAATTAACCATGCCCGAGTTGTGAGGTGACTTAGGCTTTATTTGAGGGTAAGACACAGAAGAAAACTTTGAAGATGTAGAAGAGTTGGGCCTGATAAGAGAATTGCCCATTGATCCCCTGAAGTTTGAGACATTAGCATTCGACATCTCACGTCCTGTTGTGTTCATGGAGATGTAATTCGAGTTTGGAGAGGCACTCTGGGCACTCTTACTCTGCAGCTCGGGTGCACTGGTTCCATCCTGCTGCTGCCTCAGGCTCGACAGTATTTTCACCATGCTGCGGTGCTTCTTCATCATGTGGTCACACCAGCGCTCCCTCCGAGGTGTCTGGTAGCTGCACCACTCACAGCAAAAGTTGCCCCTAGACTTGGTCAGGGGCTTGACCATCGACTCCAAAATGCTCCGCTCCACCACCTCTGCCGGCAGCTCCTTGCAGGGTTCCTGCACTGGCACAGAAGCAGACGATGATTCAGACACAGCAGCAGCAGCAGCAGCAGCAGAAGAAGGAGCTGAACTCTCTTTCAGGTTGTTTTTGTGATACATTTTCTGGTGCTTAATAATCCTTGCACGCCTGGGTGACTTGTAGGTGCAGAACTGGCAACTGAAAACTTTACCAAACCCTTCATGCATCATGATGTTGTAATTTAGGGAACTAGAAGCTGGTGGCCCCACTGAGCTCCCCCCAGCCTGTGCTCCATGAACCTTCCGTGTGTGCTCTATGAGGAGGTTTTTGGAACGGAAGTAACGCACACAGAACTTGCACTGGAAAAACTTGCTGGTTGGTTTAGGATTTGGAGCCATATGCTGCCCATAGAAAGTCTGGCTCTGGCTATAGTAACTTCCAGTCCCCATCTGACTTGTTGCATTTTGCCCTAAAATGAGAATTAAGGTGTATATGTAAATAAATAAAATAAAATAAAAAGGCTTTTCCTCCACCCACCCCGTATGCTTAAGAATGTAACCACATCCTGAACTGACAATAACCACTCCAGGATTCCCTCACTTACTTATGGTAATATCTACAGACGTGGCAATGGTCAGAAAAGTGACCACTGTGCATGTCTACATATAAATGACTGTGGTGTACAGTTTTGGGTGGATAATTACCAATACTACCTTCTTGGGGGAAAAAATAAAACTAGTACACTAACAAAAGTTGAAAATTTTGAGGAGATTCATGGTAGTGAAGAACAACCATGAGAAGCTGAAAATGAAAAATCAGTATGCAGAACCCCATGAAAAGAAGCTGGGAAATAAAACCATCCTCCATGCTTACATTTGCGGGGGGAAAAAAAAAAAAGCCATGGTCAGAACCAGTATGGCTGATGCTAGATACCTGCTTTGCTGACATAATGCAAATTTTTAAACCACATTAAAGACAGAAACTAAAACATATTGAAATAAGACAAATGTAAAATAGGGGGTAAGAGCTCAGATCTTAGAGTTGAGACCAGTCTTGGAGTTGAGATTTACCTGCTATGTCATCTGCAATTGCGAATTCATCCTTTACAGAAGAAAATTCAACCTCGGTCTGGTTGCTAGCATTGAGGGAACCAGACCTTGGCTGGGTAGGACTCTCCTCAGAGACATCAGTTGGCTGCAGAAAAGCAGTGTGAACATCCTGAATGTGAGCTTTTAGGTCTTCGTAAGATGGAGCTCGAAAATCGCAGCCATCACACTGCAGGACCTCCATGGTTCAGGATGATCTTTTACATTAGAAAAATCTGCAAGAAACACAGGGGAAGGAAACAAGAAGAAAGATATGAGTTTACAGCAGTGCTTTTGGAACAAATCCTGGAAACACCAAGGTAACACCAAGCTTCTGATGACTCAGTCATTTGCAGAGATTCCACAAACACAGCAGCGTGAAACTCAACCTTTCCTTAACCTATTAAGAAGCGTCTACTCAGATCCACAAGAAGTCCTATCTGGTAGCTCACAAGCTGCTGACTCAACTCCACGAACAGTCGAATCTCTGACAAGTGACTACTGATCCAGTGGACTCTGTCCTCTTGGCTTTTCCATTACATAGGGCTGTTATTCAGAACTTGGTCCTGTTCAAAGACCACAGCCCATGTGAAGAGAAATGGCACATCACTCCCTGTCATGCACCGGAATTTACCAACAGAAGACAGGAGCTTCTGCCTTCAGGAGACACACCCTAACCTTCCGGGAAGTTGACAATTCCTGCATCATTCACTACCATGCATCAAAAGCTTTCACAGGGAGAAATCTGCCTTCCTTCACAGCATCCTATCAGTCCTGATATTGGTGGAAAACCTAGACCTAACAGCAAGGTTAGATGCAGTGACACCAACCCAAGGCAGAATACTTTCCTCTGCTGTACTTCCACCAAGCTTTTAAGGGTACCTCCACTCTTGTTAAAATGTTTACAGTTTCATTTCAGTCTATTCTAGGGACAAGACCTTTGTGCCTTAGCAGTCTGTGAGATGGAGACAGCCAGAGGAAGAAAAGGACAGCAACGGGAATAACCATACCGAAAAAGTACAATGGAAACATGAGTTACAAAGACTCAAGAGCCATTATGACTTCCTTGATTTATCCAAAAACCCTGCATACCTTCAAATATAAAGCAACATAAAATACAGTGAAGGATGGTGGTTCACCTCGTGACAATCCTGCGACAGAGAGCTGCACTGCCATGAAGGACAGGAGACACAAAGCACAAGCCAAACAAAAGACTTAGACCCTCCTACCCTGTGCAGTGCTTAGACACAAGAGCTACCTTCCTGTGCTAATACAGCAATTGCCTCTCTAGGCTTCTATGCATGTGCCGGAAAAGGATGACAAATCGAGCATTTCAGCAGCCCAAGACACAACAGCAGCCCAAAGCAATTTAAATTCCTTGCATCTGTTGTATGTGGAGTATGAAGGAAGCAACCTACCAAGTGAGGAGAAAGCTCCAAAACACTAAGGCACAGAAACAACAGAGGGTACTGCACCAGGATTTTAGATGAAAGAATGCTTCTTCTGATAGCCTGCTAAAATAAACTTCTAGCAAGTCAAATTCCGGACAGTCTGAGCACAGAGGCTCTCCACATATTTACCTGCATTACTTTGCAGGCTGCACCGTGTGCTTTCTCTCCCCCCACTCCTTCTCACCACCAATAAAGAAAATGAACGCTGCACCAGCTTCTTTTCAGCTAACAAAGTTACAATAATCGAGATACTCAAGCCTTTATGTGCAAGCACCAGACCAAATTGTGTGGAAGAGGTTGCTATCTGCTCTGGATCAAATTACAGCAGTCAGTGAAGCCCCACCCCACGTCTCCTTTAGCACAGTCCATTAGACCTGAAAACAAATTTTTCCATGGAGCAGACGACTCCTGCATTTAGAGCACTTCACAGAAAAGCAGATCATCCAGTTTTCACTACCCATCCCCCAAGCTTAGTCCTTTCATCTCAGCCAAACAAGCCACAGCTCTGCTGAATGTGTTTATCACACTTTCAAGAGATATGAGCCCCTGCGTCACTGAAGCTTTAAGACTCACTAAGCTGCCCTAGTCCTCTGAGCTTTGGGAGCAGCCATTTTAGCTCAGACAACTCCTGCACTCAGAGCCTCAGAGCTTCTTGCCTGTGCACAACATGGCCTCACTTAGCTTCAGCTCAAGCACACCAGCCTTTTTTTTTTCTCCTTTTTTTTTTTCCCTTTTTTAACTCCTCCTCCTTAGGTGATGCTTTAAAAATCACCATCCCCCAGAACACATCTCCCTTTCTCCTGCATGGCTTGCCTTCCAAATTGTATCGCTGCTCTCCCCCTGCCCTCCTCAAAGCTGCACCTTCTCTCCTTCACCAGAGGCTTGGGTTTCCCCAAACCATCTCCTCAGGGTTGGGTTCCCCTGTCCCATGGATGACAAAACGTGACGGTTCGCTCCACAAACGCTGCATTCACAGCATCAGGACACTGGTCCAAGCTGTCCTACATGCAGAGGCGACACACCGCTGAGCCTCCCAGGAGCAGGAGGAGGAGGAGGAGGCGCGGGGGAGTGAGGGGGGACAGCAGGCGGGGAGCCTCCAGCCGGGCCTGTCCCTAGGGAGCTCTCCTGCTTGGCGCAGAAGACACACCACCCCACTCCCCTGCCAGATTCCAAAGTCTAATGACCTTTGTTAATCACCAGCCAGCCTGTCTGCATCAGCAAACCCTGCCAGCAGACACACCCTTCACACAAAGGCTGTAGCTATGCCTTTTAAGAGAGGTTCTCTGAAAGCTCCATTGTGTGGAAGAGATGAAAAACAACGCGCACACAAAAAAACCTCCCTCTTCCCCCCCCTTCCCACAGCCCTCCCCCTCCTCAGACCCCCGAAAACTTCAGACCCTTTAGAAACATCACCGCAAAACGCTCTCAGCTCTGTCTCTTTTGGAAAACTTCAGGTCAGCTTACGAAATAGAAAACCAGAAGGGAGACCAACGCTGAGAATATGAAAAAAAGACAATCCTGGCAGCTTCAAGAGGTGAAAACCACCACCATGTTCATCTCCAGCACAGGCTGCTGCTTGGAGAATGCATCCTTAAGGATGCTGCTGTCTACACAAGCTTAAACCAACCTTTGTGTTGAGAGGGATCATTAATAGCTGGTGATTACAAAACTGGTGGAGACTCTCTAACGGGTTCCAGCTTGAATCTCAGCAAGGTCTGCCCCACAAAGGCAGCACCAAGTCCGAGAAGAGGTTAATCTTAC
The DNA here is from genome assembly GCF_000738735.6 of Corvus cornix cornix. Taxonomy (NCBI): domain Eukaryota; kingdom Metazoa; phylum Chordata; class Aves; order Passeriformes; family Corvidae; genus Corvus; species Corvus cornix. The sequence continues at coordinate 72,445,023 of NC_046357.1, forward strand.
TGCTTCCCGTGAGGAACAAACATCAGGTACAGCTGAGTGGACTTCAGTGTGATGTTTTCACCATGCATCACCCTGACAGTGGGATGAAGCATTCTGTAAGGAATTCTGCTCTACCATTTCCATGTTCTTCTTTAAAATCCTGTCATTGCACGAGGGCTAAAAACAGAAACTTCCAGTTGGAGCTCATATATCAAAAGAAACTGTAACACAATGTGCATCTTTCTTCCTTTTTTGTCTGCATGGGACCTGACACCGGGAGAGACCCACCTACCAACCAGCAAAGAGCGTTTTCAAGTGCCAATGGTAATACACTGGCAAGACACATTCCAAGCCAAGGAGACAAAGCAAGGTTCTCCCATCTCCATCATGGTCAGCTAAGGGAACACATTCCATAACCATCTACATTTTCAGTAAGAAAATTTAGAGGGGAATGGAGGTGGAGTGAGACAGGAGTTACCAGATCTACTAACTCAACAGCAGAAGTGTGGGAAGAAAAACCCGAAGCAACCAAACAAAACCACCATTAAATGAATCCATAAATCCCACAAGCCCTTGAACATATTCACAAGCAATCTCTTGAGACCACATTGCCTATAAATAATATGTGATTTCTAAAATACTTTTACTAATGCAATGCTAACCTCACGAAACATTATTAAAATGCCATTGTCTGGCTAATTTGCATTTACAACCTTTTCTTAAATACATGGCCTTAATGCTTAAATACGGAGGTATTCTCATTTTTCTTATGAGCAAAAAGCTTTCAAAACATTGGGTAAAAGAGATTCTCAAAGCCACCATTTTAAAGACAAAAGGTGGTCTCAAATTGTCTTCAGCATCCTTCTCTACACTCATAAATGCCTGAGAACATCTGAGACATAGTTGCATTAGATTTCGAGGTTTTTAAAAATCCAAAACAAAAGATAATTGTGCTTGTTGAACAACAGTAATTACAGAATTTGGCAGCAGCCAAAGTAGTACAAATCATTATGTTTAAGTTTGGTTTTAAAGCTTCAAAATATAAAATTAATTGTGAAGCCCAAGGCACTGACCTCAAAATTGAGCTTCTGTGGTTTGACTACCCATCTGTTATATTTTGAGATGGAGTCAGCAGAGCTTCTACAAGTTAAGAATATGCACACGCACAACCACAACTAAAAAGGTCAGTCAGACCACACAACACTCTGTGAGCTTCCAGCTCAGCATTAGTAACACTGCATGTGAAACAAAGGCATCTCCAGCTCTCTAGCCCTTCCTCTGGTCAGAGGATCTGGGGCATCTTCATCCCTACATCACACAACCCAGATTGTACACACAGTTTTCATTTTACTCAGTGAGAAGGTGGAGCTGAAGAGAAAATTTCTTCCCCCTTGCAGGGACCAGGGAAATGGTTGAGTCACCCTCCCTGGAGGTATTTAAAAGATGTGTGGATGTGTACCTTGGGGGCACGGTTTAGTGGGTGAACATCGGCAGTGCTGGTTGATGGTTAGACTAGATGGTCCTCGAGGTTTTTCCAGCCTTCTGCACCCTTCCAGAAATTAACTACCAAACACCATGGAACTGCAATTTGCTGGCAAGTAATTGCTTGATAAGACAAGTTCTCAAAACTCCCATGAGTAACACCTCAGGCATTTTTCCTTGCTGGAGAAGGCTGGGTTTTATACCAGTGCCTACAGCTGTGCTGAGAACATTCCAACTCAGCCCTGCTGCCTGGGCTCCTGGCCAGGTTCAGCCCATGTACAGTGGAGCTGCTGCTCTGATGTCTTTGGATTTGGGACTTTCTTTTTTCCCTCGATTTTTTTTTTTCTTCAACACTTTTTATAATGTAAGATCACAACAGAGAAAACGAGGACTGAACAAATACAATTATAGGAGTAATGCAAAAACTTACACATTGAGAAACTGGAAACCAGAAGGCTATTCCAACTGGAGGAAGCCAGCCTCATCTTTCATTTATGAAAGGAAACCCCATAATTAATTAAGAATTCAGAAAATAAATTCAGCTCTCAACTGCAGTCAGGCAAACTTACTCAACTCATGGGTCTTTTTCAATGACTGAATTCCAGTCAAGCTATTGGAATTCTTGGTCCTCTGAGGACTGTCTTTGGAGTTACTTCTCTGAGCCGGTAGCAACATAAACTAAACTGAAAGACCATTTCTTTTTCCACTTTTTTTTTCTTTTCAATTTCATAGAACTGGATTTTGATGGAACTCCTTGAATTGGGTTGCAACTCTGCAATATACATCCTTTGTGGTTCATATTTTCTTGTAAAGGAATTAATGATAAAATTTTATCACCTGTTACAGCTTTAATTATCAGTATCTCCATACATCCAGTTTGGGGTTGTTTGTTCCATTCTGAAACTCAACACTTAAGGTGAAAGAGATCTGTTAGTTGATACCTATGATTCCATTCTTCCACTAAGTATTTCCCTTGACTTACATGGGAAAATGTATCAAAATTTAATGTATTTTCAGGAAGAACTTTACTATTAGAGATTCATAACAAATCAGTAATAATAACAATCTAAACTGAGAAGTCACAAACTCATTTTCTTCCAAAAATGTCCTTATCCAGCCACCTGAAAAGGTGTTTGAACCTGAAGTGGGCTTCAGATCTGATTCCACGAAAGGAGGTATTCCTACTACACATTCTTAGTACATTATCTTCCAGACTTTTCAGAAATCTCCCTGTCATGGACAATAGGATAGCAAACTTTGTTGATCTCCATACAGTTCATATTTATTTATGTTCCTGAATACAGACATTTAACATACCTGACACCACACTAAGTCTATCACACCTTGCAAAATCTTCTACGTTTTAAAAAAAATATAAACCACATTAATCTTAAAGCTCATGGAAGAGATGCTACTAACTGCTGCCAGAAGCATGGCTGGGGGGTTTTTTTCAGTTCAAGAAAATAACAAGGATTCACAGAACCTCTCACATAAATGACATGAAATGAGTCCATACATTGCTATCAACTCAACTGGGTCCCCAAGACTATGACTTCTCAAAAAATGGGGGTGGAAAAAAGTCAAAACAAAGAAACAAAAAATCCAAAACTCTAGAAAAACATGATTATGGAGTATTAATACCTATTAGCCATCTCACTGTAAGACCCTAGCAGGATAAAGGCACACCATGGATTTTCGATGAAGGTGTGTAAGGAGAATCAGACAGTGGCACCTGTCTGCTTCTGCTGGGGCTTTACTGATTCAGGCTACCTACCGTGCCGATCACGCCTTCATTTCTCACAAATAATGTTTCTTCTACTTTTTTCTGTCCTGGGGTCTACATATATATCTGTTCTGTTTAAAAAAAAATACATTAGGAGGCCATCCAAATGACTGAAGGCTACTTTCAAACTTCAAACTTTTGAAATAAAAGCAGATTGCAAATAAAATGCCACAATCTTATTAAAAGACAGACTGTCATGCAAATTACAATTCTGGCTTTTTTTGTCCTTCTTTCCTTTGGCTTAGCTGTGAGGCAGTACATGATACAGAGCATAGGCAACAGAGTCTTAGGATAAAGAACTTCCCTTATGAGAAAGGCTCTCAAACATTAAATGCTCTTGCTCCAAGCAAGGCTAGGATGAGTTCTTCTGATCTTCTGAATTACTTTCATGGCAAGTTATTAATCCCTACAGAAATCAGAAAGACACTAAAATTATATATAAGAATCTGAACAACTGGATGGTCAGAGTAGCACTTTCTTCCTTATTAAGTATGATACTTAATTTGCTGCACAAAACTAGTTTAAGAGGGAGATGAAACAGCATGGGGCAAAACTTTTAGAATAGAAATGTGGTTTTGCCACTTGGTTTCTGTACTAAATGCTCACAGGACATGAGCCAAGTCATCCACCTCCCTGACACAACCCAGCCCTTCAACGCTCTTGTGCACAGACACACGTGTCGAAGGGGCAAGTGGGCTGGCCCAGCCGGGGAAAACAGACACCAGAGCCAAGCAGCTTGGCTTTTGTACCCTGCTCATTAGTGCTCCCCATATGGCACAATGGAACTGAATGCGCTGGGTCTGGGGTTTCTAATTTCCAGCCAAGAGTGTATTGTTAATCACCTCGAGTAATGCTGTTGCTGTGAGTTAAGAGGTGCAAACCCCGGTGTGCGTGGAGTTGAGAGAGAGAGGGAGATGTCAGTAGGTGGTGCTGAAGAACACGGCAGCACCGTGCCTGGGTACTCCAGAAACAACCTAATTCCTTCTCATGCATTGCAAATACCTTCCAGGAGCTTTTACACAAAGGATGCATTACCAGCCTCACCCTGGAAGGAGCAGGGGAGGAGCAGGCTCCTCAGTTTGGCACAACCCCAGCAAAGATCTCTTCCCTGCCAAGAAAAGTCAGAGCTGTTTTAAAGGGGGTCCTGCCAGGAGCAGATCAGATGCGACAACTTGCACCAGAGACTCTGATGGACCATGGACAGAAAGAACAAAGTCACAAAGTCGTGTCTGAAGAGAAAAGAGATTATCTCCTGTTAGCCATATGCCCTTAAAACACTCTCTAGTGCCTTTAGAAGTAATCTTGCCATTCACCCTGAACTCCATGCTCCATGCCATGGTCACTGGCAGTGCTGTGGCTGGTGAGCTGCAAACTTTAAAGACCACATCTCAGTCTGCAAGAAGCACGGTATTTTTACAGAGGCTAAATGCAGCTTTATAAACTGGCGACAGAGCTAAACCATGGGAACACAGAAACTGCTGGATTATTTCAGGTGCCACAGAATTTTAATCTTAAAAGATCTGAGATTAGGCCAGCCAACACAGCTGGTTTAAAACACACACAGGCACTCAGTGTAGTCACAGAGGTGAAAATCAAGTCACTAGCACTCAGAAACCACAAATGCAAAGGGCAAAGTTCTGCTTTGGGCCTGCTACTGAAAAAATGTGATGCCAAATAAAGCCACAGTATCACTAGCTTGAAAGATGGATGTGAAAAGTTGCTTTCCTGGACTCACGTTCCTCCTTTAAGTGCAGAAACTGAACCGGACCTGATGTAGCTGTGGTGACAGAGATTGAACTTGGCTGGTGAGAGGAGTAATCTTCCAGCCAGGGATCATTTCCCTAATTTGGCACCCCATTACCCTGTTTGGTCATTCAAGACTCGCTAAGAGAAGTTCACAGGGGCAGTTGGGAACCAAAGGAACATTGCCTGGATCAGATCCAAAGAAGCCACAGCCCTCTGCCCGTCTTTCATCACCCATAAGAGCTCAGCTGAGTAAGGACCCTTGGAAGTAAGGAGCCCTCTCCCTCAGTCCATCCAGAGATCTTACATGCTCCAGAGGTACTTTAAAAGTACAAGAGAGCTTGTGGAGGGGATGGAAAAGGACATTCAGAGGAATGGTTTTAACCCCGCAAAACTGAAGCACCAGAAGTCATGTTCTGTACCAGCAAGCAAAGCTGAGTGCAACAGCACATCACCTCATGCAAACCAAAACCCACCTCGTGCATGACTCCAATTATAAAGCAAGATCCACTGCTGAAACCCTGCTGGAGGATAAGAAAATGCTGATTAATGAAGTCTGAAGATTGTTCAGCTCTCCCAGCCTACCCCTCAGAAGCACGTTTGTTTGAGGAGCTCCACTGACACCCTAGCTATTTTAACACTGCCTTTGTCTCCAGCTATCCCTCCCCTTCCCCCAAGCTTTCTGCTATATTTGACATTTGCAGGGCAGCAAGTAGAAGCTTCTCTGTCCGCCAGTTCATTTCCTCAGGTAATACAAATCCATCACTGACCCATTTATAATACCAGACAGAATACACAGTTTTATTTGCCCACTGACTCACACGCAGTATGGCAGCCAGCATCTCTGCCCCAGGTAAAAGAGCACACACTTTTCCAGCACTTGACAAATCTCAGACCAGTGATTACCATTAGGCTGCCACCTTTTTCCCTGCCAGCCCCTCCCAAGAGATCTTTTCCACCTGAGAAAGTGAAGGTCCTCTGTCTGTTTTGTGGTAGTGGCAGCAAGATGCTGGTGCTGCCACTGATGGATGAGATGGGATGATGCAGAAAAGGAGGACAAGTTGCTGCTAATGTATTGCCCAAAATACTTTGTCCCAAACAACCTCAGCTGTAGATAAGAGTCGAATTACATGTTGAGATGCACTATGAATGCAATATCCTGGGTCCAAATGAGAAACTTGCTCCTTTTTGTCCCCCCTTCAGCCCCCATTTCCACTCACTTACTCCTTCCAGGAATCAAATTTTTGCAGTTGTTGTGTAATAATACAAAAATCAACTACAAAATACTTAAAATAGCACTCTGGCTCATAATCATAATCATTAATGTGATACATAGATGGCAGATGTGCCCTAGAAGATACCAAGTGTCTACAGTGCAGTTCACGATGGGGGGAAAGGGGAATTCTGAGTGATCCTGGGATTACGGATCACAACATTTGTGAATCCACCACAGTTAATGAAAGTTCTCCAGCCAGAAAGTGTTTTAATCAAAGAGGAATTAGAAACTATTAGATTAAAACCAGGAAAAAGCTGTTATTCCCTGAATATTAAAAAAACCCAAACTTTGTTATGCAGGTAATAATTAAGAACAATCTCCCATCCAAAAAGAAAAACAAATAACACAACCAACCTCTTGTTAACCTTATTTCAATTCTTTCCAGTAATAAACATCTCTTGCCCCTGACTACTGCAGATGCATTCAAATTAAGGAGAAATCTGCTATTAAAACTTGGTTGTATCAAAAATGGTAAGAGGTTGAAGCTCGTAATGGAGTTCTTCTGCCCTACTTTAATCCTTTTTTTGCTTTAAATAAGCTGTTTGAGGGTCAGCCACTGAGATCCAATTTCTTTTTCTTCCTCCTAAGAAATACTCAAACAGGAAATGGATCATAACAAATAAAAAATAACTAAGACTTTCTTTATAATAAGGGCTGTGATTATAAGCAACTGCATCCTTCAAAAGCTACAATCCGTGCAAGTATGTAGCCATTACAGAACTCTTAGGAGTTTTTTTCTCTTCTGCAAGTCCATTACACAACACCTTATTTTTTTTTCAGCTGTTGCAAATGCTTTGCATTTGACGACTTAAAACTCAGCATTGTCTTCAGGCATTTAAATTCATCTAGGAAGGTAACAAAATCCAATTTTAGAACAAAATCGTCAGTCCCCGTCATAAAGATGACTCGTCTTGAAGAGCCATTCTCACTTGACCTTAAAGATACGGGGGATGAAATCTGATAAAAGAGAAAGTGGCTGCCAAAACTTGGCTCCAGAATATGTAAACAATTGCCAAACTACATATATAGCCCCCAAGGTCTCTTGCCACAAGGAAAGTTCAATTCAAGACTAGTTTATCAACATAAAAAGTATCTCTTGGGATAAAAAAAAAAAACAAACAAACCCACCCAACAACAACTGAGTAACCTGGAATCTGCACTCAAGTATTTTATTTTTGTAACAGGCAAGAAGAGACTGGAAGAGATTTTGAGTTTTCCTGGCCTAAGAGAATTCTTGGGTAAATTCAAGGTGTCAGGACTTTTTAGAAAGCACTTAATGTATGTCCCTAGTAAAAATTTGGACCTTTTCCAATTAGGAAAAAACAAAATGCACTTAAAACCCCATCAAGATTCTTAGACAAATTCAAGAAAAGGCAGCCCAGTGGCAGCTCAGGCTTTGTCAGGATTTTGGTTTGGTGCATAATAAGCAATAAAGAGAAGCCTCGGGAGAAGCATTAAATAAACAGCCAATAAATGGTCTTCTAATAGGACCTGTCCTCAGAAAAACCCTTATTTTGTTGCAAATGCAGTTACATTATTGAAAATTGGTGGGACAGTGGCTCTTCAGGACAAGTATTCTGCTTTTGGCAACAACTAGAAGGCCACCCACACTTGGCTTCAGAGAAGCAGGGTGGGCAGCAGGTCAGTTCTCCTCTCCCCCCACCAGCACACTCGCTTTAGAGAGCACCTGAGGGAGAAGCTGCTCCAGGAATATTCCCTCTCTGGAATGAAGCAGACAGATCATCTGGGCTGCCAGCAGCTCCACGGCCAGAACACAGAAACACAACCCAGTGTCTGCCTGTGTGAGTGTGGAGCAGATCCTCAGGTTCATCCTGCACATCACACCCAGCCATGTGTGTGAGCAGGGACACAGGTGAGGCTGTACCCAGAGCCAGACGTGCTTTGGGACCAAAAAAGGCTGTTTGGAACTGCAGTGCCTCTGTCTAAATAACTCCATGGCTTGGAAAACCTTGACATTTACTCTGCATGCAAGAGTGGATAGAAGCGGCTAAGATATTTTAAGCTAATAAAGATGGAAAAGAAAAAAAAAAGGTTTACAAATATGCAAAAGAAACTCAGAAGATTCAAGTCCTGTGGTGGTGTAAAATCCATCTGTAAACCAAGCAGAACCTTCAACCTGATGAGATACAAACAAAATTAGGCAATACAGCTTGCCTTTTAATCTGGAAAGTTCAGAAGTAATGTTCTGAAAGCACTGGCTCCCAGTGATTTCAACAAAGAGAAAGTAAATTCACCTATGATAATGGCAAAGACACCTCTACTGCATTCCCAGTTCCAAAGCAAAGGGGTACATAATTCCTATTATCTTTACTGATTATTGTAGAGCCACTTAAAAAAAAGGAACCAAAGTTTGACTTAAAGGGAAGGCACTTAAAACCTTCCCAACTTACTGCTTTTCCAAGACGTACATATAAGTACTTCCAGAAGATCGAATGCCATTGAATCCTCCAGCTCAAGGAACTTTTAAAATAAAGCAGGATTAAGTTCAAAGCAGAACCACATAAAGAATTCTATTTTGTTCTTATTGAAGGAATAAAGATGGAAACAAGCAAGCAAGAAACAAAAACAAACAAGCCAAAAAAAACCAGAAAACAAAACCTAAAGTATAAAGACATATGTTAAACTCAACTGTTTAAAAAAACAAAAGTTTTATGGTGGTTGAAAGGGACAGGGTACATATTTTCATTTACAAATGGAGAGGAGACAAGGACAATCACATATATAAACAGCACATTCTCATTTCATTAGGAGTCCAGCTAAGTGAACAGCTCTTCAGACACAGCTTTCAGCAACACCACTTGCCAGTCAGTCAGGTGGATCTCCTCCCCGTTCCTTTCATCCCAAAAGAGCCATACATGAACCTGATGACACCAGAATTCATACAAAGAGTATTCTGAGACATTTGATTTGTTTTTAGCCAACATCCTTGAACACTAAGGAAGAGAAGAAAGAATGTAATGCGGTTTGCAGTCCACGCTGGACTTTTTTCCGTTTTAAAAGTCATTTGAATAAAAGGCATTTGCGCCTTTTTTTTTATTCGTTTCTAGCAACAAACATTCATTCAGGCGTGGGTTCTTGTTTGCAGCAATGCACGCAGAGTCAAAGTTCCACATTAATTTATGACCTCATTGACAATGTGTCTATGGGAGAAGTGTACAATCAGTTCTGCGCAGATTTCATTTTCCCTTCTGCTGTTTATGGAACACTGGAGCATGACAAAAGACAGGATCATATGTTTCAGGTTTCCATTCATTTATCACAGACAAGTCATTAAAGTCAGCAGAAGTCACTTGCTGCCAGACAGAGCAAAGACTGAAGTATCCCCCTGTTTTTCAAATGGCTTTAAATTCAAAACGAAATCTGAGGGCTCACAATTTTAAACTGCACATAAGAAACAAAAAGGCAGATTTAAGTATTTCAGGCAGCAATACTGACAGTCTATTCCATCCAACCACAACCTATTTCTTTGACTCATGCAGTTCAGGCCACACTTGTTGGTGGGCTCTGTCTGTGTGAAAAGCGAGTTGAGTGAGTCTGCACCACAAAAAAAACTTCTTCCTTTACCTGGTAGTGGAGAACCACAAAGAAGTGCAGCAGCCTGGCTCCAGGTCACACAGTTGGTCTGTGGCACAGCCAGCAGCACAAAGTGGCTTTCCAGACTCCAGTGCTTGCTTGTTAGGCCATGCTACCTTCCTGTCCCTGGAATCCCAGTGCTAACTTCCCACAAGAGGAAGAAATGAAAAAGCTCCCCAGCAGAGCAGAAGTTAAAATTCCAGAAGCAAGGGTAAATCAAAACACCACACACAAGGGTACAACTGATGCTCTTTATTTATCTTTGTGTTTACTTTCTAACTGGAGTTGCCATTTCCACCTTTCTGCACAGAATCCAGGCCTTTTGCTGAAGAATTTAGGTCAACTCGGCAAAATGTCTGCAGAGCTGCAGAGAAGAATACCAGTGGAGACAAAGTTCGGGGCTGGTGAACATGGTCTAACCCTCATAAGACTTGACATTGCAGTGGAGGAGGGACTTGGAAAAAACACTGGCCTGTTTTTTCAGGAGGGCTTTATTTGAGGGTGAAGAAGGATATTTGGTTTTCAGGGCTGGCATCTAGAAAAAACTGAAATTCTCAGTGAGCTGATAGGCTTTTGTTTTAATAGGACTTTGCCCAAACTGCTGAGCCTTTCTACTCTATTCCCAAACTCTTCTAAATAATCAGCAAAATAATATTAATTCTGTTCTAGCAAATATCTGGACAAAACTCCATCAATACTTACTAGCAGTCATCAAAGAGAGTCTCCTTTATAAAGGATATCTGCAAGAGGAACTCTCTGGGTCTTCTTCAATGTCTTTTTTTAAGCAGGAGATATTCAAGACCATGGAAGAGGAAGTTTGATTTAATCAGACCTCTCTTTCACTCATGCTAGCTGGAGCCACAAAGCATGTGCACACTTCCACTCCACCCTGGCTGTCAAAATTTATGACAGCAAACCAAGCAATTAGTTTTCACATGCTGACAGTTGGCACCTATCCTTCATTGTTTGTACGTCACCACAAGCAAGATACAGGTATTTTATGGATTTCTTGCAAAAATGCTTAGGTTGTAAGAGAATCACATCCTACAAAACCTTTAGGCTACACATCACCTTCGGCCTATGTTCAGCCAGCATGTGAAGGTACTGTGGTTTTTTTGAAAATGTAGTTTTTCAACAAAATAAGTGTTCCATACTGAGAGTCTGGTGTCTAAGAAAACACATCTTTCCAAAAGACTCTGTGCTCAGAGCCATGTGCAGCCTACCAAGGACTCCTGATCCTGTTTAATGTGAACCCAAACTCTGCAAAAGGAGCTTACAGACACAGAGCAGCCTCTGTAGTAATCCAAGATACTGCTGGCATTCCTGCTGAAGGAAGCACACTGAGCATGCTTCATCCTGTGTCTGCAGAGCAGAACCAGCCTGAGCTCTGCCAAAAGCCAAGTGTGTCATGGGCAGCTGTGACTGCTACTTTGCCTGGGCAGAGATGAGGGAAAACACCTCTTCTTTGGGTGTTTATTTTCCCTGCCTGTAGCTGTCAACTGAGATACACAAAGATTCTTGGTGCAGCTGGAAGACACCTGGCTAAAAAACTCAGTTTGCATTTGCAAGGTACATCTGGGCACACCATGCAGTAGAAAGCATGGGCTCCAATCTTCCAGCACACCTGAGGTGGCACACGGGCTGTGCACAGGTGCCTGTGGCACTCAGTCTCTGACAGTGTCACCCCAGAGAAGGACAACCCCTGCTGCTTCACACCCTGGAGGAACCCTGGCTTCCCACCCTGGTCAGCCCAGCTCACAGTTGCCACGCAGAGCCTGGGAGTTGGTGTGAGATCAGCACTTTGGGGAAGCAGGCAAAAAAGGGTTAAGTCTTTCACTGTCTTCATCCCTCTCCACATTCATAATTAATGAAGAATTGTATCCTCCTAGGTTCCTAGACTTGTTTGTCTGAGTAGAGTCACCTTTTCTTTCAAAAGACCATTCCTTTCTAAGATAATTTGCCTCACTTTCCAAGCTGTGTTCCTGGCATTAAACTGCACCTTTCTGCTTTTCTGTCACAAATTATTCTTCCTGGTCTATCCACTATCTCCTCTGTATGCCTCTCATCCTCCAGGTCTTCTAGAAAGGTGATCTGATCATCTGCTATTTCTACAGTCCAACAGATAAACATGCCAGTGATATGGGTCTGAAGCCAAAATAGTTGGTCCTCCCTTTCTTCTGAAGGTGTCTGGCATCCCCATCACTCAGCACTCAGCATGAAGTAAAAGCCACTGCTTTTCTCACTTAAGAAAGGAGCACATTCTCAAAAAAGACTGCTCAGCCCAGATCCCTTACTCAGTAGGGCAGAGAAAATGAGGGAGAGAGAAGGGAGTGCCGGGAAGGGCCTACAGCAAACATCACCAGGAATGACTGGCAGCTGTCTGTCCCTCAACCTGGTGCTGCTGCTGCTGAGGGGCCTCCCATGCACACCAGAAACTGGCATCTGAGGCTACAGAAGCCCTGATATTTCTTCCTCTTTCTTTTTGAGGAACAAGACTCCCTTTTTGGTTCTCATTGTCTGCTGCTCGGGGCTCTATAACTGATACAACCGTGGCCAGCCGAGGTCCTGCATATGTGTTGTGCGTGTGTGTTTGCTATGTCTGGATCCTCAGGAAGGCAGCCTGGTATTTTATTTTTAAACTTTGGCTCCTGTTGCACAGCCCCACATATAATGGCTCCACTCCTGAAGGTTGGATAGTCTTCTGCTATCAGTTTTCAACGAAAAACAGAGCCATCCAAGCCAGTACCACCAAGAGGACAGGAGCAAAGTTCTCGCCTGAAGATTTTCATTCTCACAAAAAAAAACCCGAAAAACAAAAAACCAAGAGATTACAAAAAATATTAAGCCATCACTGTCATCCCAGCTTCATGCTGCTGTATTCTTGCAAGCTGTAGAATATTGTGCAAGTCCCAGTAACTGCTGTGGTTTCAGAGACTTCTCTAGGTTTTTATTTCTAGAAATTTGCTGGAGTTCTGCCAGTTTTCCCCAGCTGAGGACCAGACCTTTACGTGGATCAGTACTCACTACAGCTTTTATGATGGAGAGTCAAAACAGGAGTTTCTCCTCACCTGAAAGCAGAACCTGCAATGGATCTCCCAGGTCTCAGAAGCTGAAGGAGGCAGAACCCAGACATGATAATCAAGGCCTGGTGCTATGGTTCACCCTTCCTGGAGCACCTGACCTTCAGATGTGTTGCAAAGCTGACAAACTAACTGATATCCTATACTTCTAAGCCACCTGCAGTACAAGATCATTTAAGCAGTGAAGGTTCACTGTCAAGAAAGAAATCAAGAAGAAGGAGGTTTCATTTTCAGCTGAGCACACAGGGTCTATATCTACAGTCCTGATTACTAGAAGAAAGGAAATGTTCAAGTTGAAGACAAGAGAACTTGCACCCATGCCTGGGAGAAAAGATTTGACAAAGGATATGGGAGAGAAATGGAGAAAAAGTGGTTTGAAAAGAGGAAGTCATCTTTTTATATCTTATCTTATCTTATCTTATCTTATCTTATCTTATCTTTACTTGCAGTTCATGATGGGGCACCACTAATCAGAGTGTTATTTACAGGTTAAAATAGTCACTCACTCCAAAAACAAGGGGGGAAAGCTTCAACATCTGTCTCCTTCTTCATTGCTGACCACCTTTCTTCTCCCATTGTCTTCTAGCTCTTTCAGTCAGACTACTGCCATACAGAGTTCTGAATCTGGAAAGAAATCTTCCAAAACTGAAACTACAAATTAAGAACTGAAAACAGTCTGCCAATTAGGGAATCAAAATTCTCCTTCATCCTGCTGTAGTAATTGGTTTATAAAGTTTAAAAAAATAGCATTTACAGTGAGGCCTCTACTGCTGACCTTCAAAGCCAGGCTAATGTACTATTTTTCCCCTGAAACTGACTTGGTTTTTCATCAGTTATCAAAAAAGAGGATCTAATGGTAGTGCTTACTGTTAAAGTCTTTCATAAGCACAGATGATGAGTTAATCTCTAGGTTGCCTAGATTTATCACCTTTAACACTCCAAAGGCTAAGATTTTGAAAGATGACTAACAAAAAAAAAATGAAACCAATTACTACTGAAATCACTGAGACCCTGAAATCTACTGAAATGCATTCACAATAATAATACTACTACTAGTAATAATTTCAGATGGCTTAGTTGGGCTACCTAGAGTAGAATGTTAGGTTACCCTAGGAGATTGGCGTGTTGACAAATTATGATTGGGTTTTTGTGCGACAACCTCTTCTATGGTAACTACAGGACAAAAGCCTCCAGTTCCCATCTGTAAAACCAGGACTAAAGTTTGGGGTGACTAAAGTGCTGCTAAGTTCCAGAGGAAACCAGAGATCTTCCTTCTGGGGGATTTATTTATCCTGTAGAAATCACTATGTGAAAGTCTACAGTAGCTCTGTCAGGACTATTAAAAAAAAAAATCTATTTCATTTTTTCCTCTGCTGTAGAGACAACAGAAAAATGCATCTGACTGTGAAGAGGATCAACTTCCACCCACCTTCTGCACAGATTCCACTTTTCCACTTGGAGAACAAAATGCAAATCACTGGTCCATAGTTTTAAGCTGAAAACGGGGATATGGAGGAAAACCCACTATAGATAATCAAGCCCAAACTGATAACTACAAACCTACATTCAGCCTTATCATTTCACTCAGTTTGGTTAATTTGCTTCCCATTCGTTTGCCAGGTGAGAAGGAATCTTCTTGCATGTTCTGGTAGAACACAACCACCTCCTTGGACTCCCTGCAGCTCCACATGGCAGGATTCTCATCAGCTGTGCTTTAATCCCTAAACTGACACGAGATAACAGCACTGGGACTCATCTTGCTGAACGTTCAGCTTCTACAGCCACACAGTTTGTCCACAACCAACCCAATCAAGCCTGTCTCCCACCACAGCATCCGAAGAGAAACTACACTTGACCCCTTACAACTTCTGACAGTCCATGAGAAATTCCAGTACCTCTTAATTTTTTTGCACCATTAAATTAGAAATAAAAAATTGTTTACATAATGAGCATTTTTCTAGTCTCATGTTCCAGCCACTGCATCTTTATACAGCTTAGTACAGACTCCAGATTCCAATAATCCTGGACACAGACTAGCAAATTGTCTGCTTTTAGTCCTTCAAATGTCACTCCTGAAAACCTCTGAAAGGAAAGAATGGACTACCTGAAAGCTTTCATGATGAAGCACAATTTTCTAGACTTCAAACTGTTACTATCCCCAGCATTTCAGCCTAGTCCGCTGTTCTAACTGTTTTAAATATCTACTACTTTGCAGGATCACTTTTTTTGTATTTTTTTTTTAATTCAAAAGGAGGACAGGACCCTCTAAGCCCACACAGGCTACAAAGCCAACACATTTCTTGAGTGAGTCACAGAGCTTTTTCTGTTCCACATTTCCTATCTTTTGCAGATACAAACTGAACAATGAGCTTTTACGTCTGACACATTAAAAAATATAAATTACTGGTGTAGAAAACAGACAGAAAAAAAGGAAAAGTCTCTTTAAATCCTGTCAGATACCCTTCTTGTCTGACCTGTGGGATGCTTTTGTTTTGAATGGAATGGGTCCAAAATACAAAGGAAAACCCTTGCTTATCTCTTTGGGATCAAGGGTTCTCAGAGGCACAGCACTGGTGTTATTTGTTTGATACATCAAAGCAAGGTCATTACTTCAATCTTGGAAAGAATCAAAAGTCTTCTGATATGCCAGAAAAGCCAATGGCCAGTGGGATCTATGACTCTCCTGCACTGTCTGCATGGAATTTTCTCATCCCACAGTCCCTCTCTCCTAGAGCTGCAAAAAACAGGTGCCTCCATCTGGATGATCCCTGAGGCACTGACCCAATTCTCAATTCCTTTTACTTGGGGGGAAATAAACCAAAACAGAAACAAACAAAAAGCAAACCACACAAGATGTCAGACTTAGATCTAAAGATGGTACAAATACATGTTTTGATCATTTGTCTCCTTCAGCTCAGCTCCACTGTGAACATTCAACGACAACCCAAAAGTCTGTTGTAGTCTTTTGAGTGCAATGGATGAATTCCAAAATTCAAGTTTTGTCCACAGGAACTTCAGACATCCACTCTGCTTGACCTAAGAGATGCCTGAGAACCCAAGCACACTGCTGTCATTCATGCAAGCCACTCCTCCATGCTTCCCATGCTTCCCCTTTGATTTAGGTCACAATATAGCTGCTTTTTTTTTTTTTTTTTTTTTGGCAAAAACATTATCTGCTTTATGATTGGCACAGTGCTCTGACTTTTCAGAAAGCAGTGATTGGTCCAACTGTCTTATATCTTAAGGAGATCTATTACTAAGAAAATAATAAAAATATCCCATAAAGATAAGATCTGCCTAACATAAATTTGGTAACAGCTTCAAAGGATGCTTTTCTCAAGATCTCCAAACCTAGCCAAGATCCTCTACTGTCCCTCCTACTTCTTGAAGAGGTGAGTATGCAGAAGATAGTGAGAGATCATTTTGCAGCCTTCACTGATACACAATTGACCTTTTAATCTCTGCTTAGTGGCAGGCTGATACTGTTCTTTCACTTTTAGACCCAAAACTTTATCACTTGAGAGAACACTCCTTTTTTTTTTTTTTTTTCTTTTTTTTGGTGAGATTTATATGCACCCATGAGATTTTTCCCCTTGTCCTCACACTCAGGCATGGATTGAAAGCTCACTGATCTCCTTCCACAGGACAGTTTTGGAATATAAACATTTTTGATCATCTTGTCCAAATAACACTGACTTAGTTTAGACACAGTTTGCAGCCATGGTTGAATAAAGGAGCAATATTGTGGTATTATTTCCTGTCCCCAGTATTACTCCCTTCAGGTCAAAGATGCTGGAAACTCATGCTGGTGGTTGTTGGGACAAATCCAGTATGGCACATCCTCTGGGATGGCTTTTTAGCCTCTGCTGAGAATAAACAGAGGGAACAGTGAGGTGGATTGAGAACTGGCTGAAGGGCAGTCTCAGAGGATGTGACCAGTGGCACAGAGTCCTGTAATTAGTGGTGTCCCCAAGGTTGGATACTGGGTCCAGTATTGTTTAATGGCTTGGTATAGAGTGTCCCCTCAGCAAGTTCACTGATGATACAAAACTGGGAGTGGCTGATGCCCCAAAGTGCTGTGCTGCCATTCTCAAGGGCCTTGAGTGCCTGAAGGGATGGGCAGAGCAGGACTTTTTGAAATTCAGCAATACAGGGTCCCGCACGTGGGCAGGAATAACCCCAAGCAGCAGCACAGGCCGGGGTGATCTGCTGGAACACGGCTCTGCAGACAAGGACCTGGAGGTCCTGGGGGACAAACAGCTGTCCCCGAGCCAGCAGAGTGTCCTGGGCACAAGGAGGCCAATGGGATCCTGGGGTGCACTCAGAAGGGCATTGCCAGCAGGTCAGGGAGGGATCCTGCCCCTCTGCCCAGCCCTGGGAGGCAGCTCTGGAGCGCTGTGTCCAGCTCTGGCTCCTCAGCACAGGAGGGACACGGAGCTCCTGGAGCAGGGCCAGCAGAGGATACAAATGTGATTGAGGCACTGGAGCATCTCCTTCATGCAGAAAGGCTGGGAGAGCTGGGGCTGTTTCTTGAAAAGAGACAACAGGAGGTTGGACCAGACGACCTCCAGTGGTCCCTTTCCAACCTGATCCTTGCTGTGGTTCTGTGTGATTCTGCAAATTTTCACAATTGCTTTTGGATACTAAACATGCCAATCACGGCAGCCCAGCCATCACACATTTGAAAGTGTCGACACAGGCTTCCAGTCAGGAGAGTCTGATGACTTTCTGATGCGCTTTTTTTTAAGTGGGCTTCTAAAGCAGCAGCTTCATTCCCAGTGCATGCTGATGATGGACTGTCAGCATCCTGAGGAATTAATTATGTCTCTTTTGAATTGACAGACTCTTCTAGGCTGTATGTGGGGGGAAAAAAAGGGCAGAAGGGATCTTGTGGATGGCCAAGACCAGTTGTGTTAGCACAGATACAAATCTAATCTTCATTAACTCAAAGAAGAGAAAATAGCATGTTTGCTAAAAAAAAAATTACAGCTGTTGATTCCTGAGCCAAGGAATGCTCTATTTTAAAGAAAACTGGTTCCATATGAAAGCCTTCCAATCATGGTGCACCTAACTGCTAGCAATTTCTAGTCCCAGTGACCATGCAAAAAGGTAATACACAGAGATCTAACCAGCCGGGTTACTGATATAAATTCTACACCCCTCCCTCCGAAGGATTCATTTCTCAGCTGAAATACCCCTTGAGGCTGGAAGTCATATATTATAGTTCTGAAATGTGAAGTAACCCTCAATTCTATGCAGCTTATCAAAAATTCCTGTCCTGCTCTCACTCTTCTCACATTTCCTTGGCTTCATTATGTTTTTAAAAAGGGAGATTGCTACTAAAATCCCAGTTGGGTTAATCTGACAGCTGGAGCAAGAGAAACCACAACAATCTCCCAAGGAGAAGGTTCTGACTGTCCCAGCAATTTCATCAGTCCAGCTCTTCCTATGCAAAAGTCCCATCAGGAACACAACTGAGAGGTATCCCAGAAAACACAGACAAGCTATTTAGGGGACACAGGGAAAGAACAAAAGGGGAAAAAAAAAAAAAGAAAACCACAAAAAACCAAAAAGAAAAGTATAGAAAAAGTCTCAGCTAGGAGATCATAGTTCAGTGGATTTAAAGACCCGCTGAGTATCCTTCAAGGTAGGCTTGGTCTCATATTCCAGGCCTGGAACATTTCAGCAGTTTCCTAATTACAGATCAGATTTTCTATGCAGGCTACAGAAGTGAAAGTGCTCCTTCAATACCAGTAGTCCACTGCCACATTTTCCTGCTACAAGCTTGTCAGCCTGCCAATGCAGAGAACTTCTAGAACTCCTCCTTGCTCTCTTCCCACAGAACACAAAGCAGCATATTCCTTCAGAAGCCCTATTCAAACTCCCTTTCTTCTCCATGAGCCTGCATCTTTGAGACAATGGATAAGAGGAGGCGGACCACTTCCGCCATTCATTTGCTCAGCCTGCTGAAACGTCAGATCTGTCTGATCTTGCAGCAGAAGCATTATCCTTTGTTCTGATCAGGTTGCACAAATAGCTGTGCTTGTGTCAGTCGCAGAGCAGAGATTTTTTTTTTTTTTTCCTCCTTTTTTTTTTTTCATGACCAGTATGATTTACGGCTCACACAACACATTATGTCCTGCTAAAAATGTTGCAGTTTTGTTTTCCACCAGGCAGCTCTCCTACAAAAAAACTCAGTTCAGTATTGCACACTTAAGGAAGAAGGGGAAACTGCACAATGCTGTTGCTACATGTATCCTAGACAAACCTGCCGAAATATTCCCAGCCTCACACAAATGAGCCCGTAGTCAGAAGATGCACCTAAACGGGCTCAGGTTGAAGGACTTAAGAGAGGCAAGAGATGACTGTGACTCCCACCACTTCTCTGAAGGTTGGGCACTCCTCCTGCCCATCAGCAGCACCTGCATGTCCTGACAGCTTACTGCATCCCACACAGACAAATCAGCCTGGGCCCAGCCCCCCCCACCGCTGTGGTGACATACCTCTGCCCAGAATTCACACCTGGACTGCTTGCAAGCCATCTGCAAGCGAAGAGACAAAGGTTGGCCACTGCCAGGTTGTGTGAACACACACCGTGGAATTACTGTCTGGTGAGCAGTTCAGCTTCCCGCACACTCGGAGGAAAAACAGATCTCCACATCTACTGATAGAGTGCTGAGCTCTGAAGAGGTTACAAAATGTGGCTTTAGCTTTCCCTTCCCCCTGTTCTACCATACTTGCTTATGAAAACAGTCGTTATCATACATCCTTCCTCTTCCTAGGGCAGAAAACCAAATCAACCAGAAAACACAGCCAGCAAGTTCTTCAGAACTTCAGCGTGTCACAAAGCCTCGTTCAGGCTGGAGGTTGAACTTTACCTACTACCTCCAAATTCCTCATATTTTTGCCTAAGTGCAAGTATGTGTGTGAGTATTCTGTCTCTGTTATCAGGTAAAAGCTCTAATACCCATTTCTGGCTTCTAGCCAGCATTTAAAAAGGAAAAAAATTTGCTAATCCAATGGTTGCAATGGAAAAAACACCTACCACAGGGAAAAAATCCTCCTGCCTTTAGCCAAATCTAATCTAATCTTTTCTCACAGCTGTAATATCACTCTGAATGCTTCACTACCTAACTTTAACTTCACATACGGAGCAGGGGGAATTATTGATACAAACCTTTTGTACAAGGCCAGCCTGGGAAAAAAAAAAAATTACATGAGTGGCTGTGTTCAACATTCCTGAGTTTGCCATCAGAATCAATACAGCTCCATGAAGATACTGCCATTTTTAGTAACTATGTCCAAAACGCAACAGCATTATATGATTTCTGTCTCATAGAGGCTTTGACGTTCCATCTATTATCCCAGTCTTGCTTTAGCACATATTTTATATTAGAATGCGTTCCAGGAGGCATATGGCAATAGAACTAGGTCAACCATTAACCAAATAACAGGAAGCTGCTCTGCAGAGCACACCCTTCAAAGCTTGCCTAATGAGCTGGCTCTTCAGAGTGTGTCCTTCAGTAAGGTGGAAGCTAACTGTTCCATGGGATTTTCCTTAAAGACACAAGGTCGCCCAGGGCAGGTGACTTATGGACATGACAGACTCTGAAGAGCCATCCTAGAAGTGTAAAAGCATCTGGGTCAGATTTTGATATGAAGAACAGTCCACGGTCACACCTGGGACATCAAACATCAGGAACCAGCTCCAATGATTTCCTTATCTTATGGAGCAGAGCCTGTTCCATCATTAATCTGCTCCCACAACTTCACAGGGAAAGAGCAGAGCCTCTGTAGAGTTTGTAGGGAAGGATACCATCACTAGATAAAGATTTAGCATCTCTCTGTCCAGATGAGTCAATTCCAAACTCTTGCAAGGTTTGGGAGAAAAAAGGGCTGATACTAAGCCTTGCAAGTCAGTCTTTGACTAAATTCTTTGAGAAAGCATGTTTGCTTTCTGATTGATCTCGTTGAGATACATGGATTTAACATCATCTGCCAAAACCAGTAGAAAAAGAAGTCCATCATAATTGCTGATATCTTCATTTGTTCCACCTCAATCTTACCAAGGGCCTCCACTAAATATCACATTCCACACTTTTAAGCAACCGCAGGTGCCCAAGCTTGAAAGACAAGTTTTTAGGACTGAGAAGCACCAGGCACCACAGAGGAGAATCCATGAGTAACATGGAAGTTAGAAAAAGTTCTGACTCATATTATACTGTCAACAAAGCAGTAGAGATGGCCTGATCCAGTTGTTTTTAGACAAATAAAAGGTGAACACTTGCCAGCACCCTCATTGAGAGGAAGTTTGCATACAGCAGCCACTGATACCCATCACATAACTGTTGCAATAACATGGTAACTCAACAGCCACGTAGCACAAAGCACTGTGAACTTTTCAAATTCAAAAAAGACACCATCGAGCTATGTGACTACAGCTAAATCTTCCCACTAAGTATATTGGGATACTAATATTAGTTTTCTACACTCTCATAAAAAATGGATACAGTCTCTTATCTCTTTATCACAGTCTTCCTTCTGGACAGTATCTCTACGAAACAAAACATTCAGAGATCCTGAGGCTGTTATTTAGCCAAACAAAGCAAACAGTAAAAAAAAAAATCCTCTCTACACCATTACCAGGGATAGGCTTGTATTTCTCCATAATTTACAATAGGAATGAGTGCTGTAAACATATATATATATATATCTCAAGAGTTTCCCCAGTAATTCACATCTATCCTTGTGACAAAAATAAAAGGCAAAAAGCCCATGTCTAACAGACATTCTTCTACTAGAGCTTCCATAACTGCGAACTTCTCTGCAACCAAATCTTTGTGAGGTGGGAACTCAGGTCCATCTTTCTGGTGGTGGATCCTGCTGGTTTACCAGACAATAATTCCAGTTCCTAATTACAGACACAGGAAATGATAAGGCATCCATGATGACTGAGAAAACAGTCAGTGTGTGTGATCATATGTCCCTGCAGATTGCTTTGTATCTTAAGCGACAGCTCCTTGCTGAAACAGGCTAACTCAGTGGAAGACTGCCAAGCATGCTGTGGTGAGATTATCATCTTAGTAGTTATTTATAATAAACTATCTTCAGCAAGTAGCACCTTTTTCAGTAGGAAAAAGTCAAGGACAATGCATTTTCTTCGCAGTACAGAGATGGTGTATGAGAAAACGTGCAGACAATTATCTGGTGGCATTGTTCATTTGCATATGAAGAAGAACCTCTGATGAACATTCCTCCAGCATGTTCTGAAAACTGTTCCAACGCCACTAGAAAAGGCACAAAACAACCAGCCACTACAAAATACAACCTGCAATGGAAATTATGTGGATAGACAGAACAGGGTGGCCATACTTTATTTTTAAAAAATCTTTTGATTTGCCTGCATCCCTAAGACTTGTGATGATGAAACAGCCACACCATGGCATATCTATGGAACCAAGAGAGAGTTCTGCCCTGAGAGATGGTGTTCAAGTCTCAGATAACTCCTCAGTGCCACTTCTTTGCAAGAGCCCTATGCAGAAGTGCCAGAGTCCCATAGCTCCAACCAAAAAATCTGAATGGGGCCAGTGGGGCAGTTTTAAGGATGGAGTTACTGCAGAACAGAACAAACAGTCTTCACACACAAGCCATGTTTTATGTGCATTCCCTCCTCCCATCACCAAGTTGCAACTGGGAAAACATACCTGTGGGCTGACTACTCCCACACTCCCACTCCAGTTCTTAGGAACACATGAAGGAAGTCATGCTTCTGCAGGGCTGCCACGGAACGGTGTCTAAGACAAGGATTCATTCAAGGGGATCTGTAATATATTCTCTGAAGATCCTGCTGAACAAGCAATGGAAACCATGAGAGCTCTGATTATGAAGTTCAGCTCTGCTGTGTCCATCAAGAAGCAAGCTCTGGTATTCTGGAGTTTCCCAAGCTGCAGCTACAGGAAGGTATCTCCAAATGGTATGGGTGGGAAAAAACCCTAGACCAGTTGACCAGTGTGTGGCTGAGCTGACAGAAGACATACCACCAGATTTTTTAAGTCCATTGAATGCTTAGCAAGCTTATTTAGAAATCTTCTTTCTGCAGATTTAGATAGACATGTAACAAGATTTGGCTCTTAAAAAAAAAAAAAAAAAAAAAAAAAAAAGGTGTCATGGCTTTAGCCAAATAGGACAAAGGCATTCTAAAAGTGCATTTCTGCTAAAAAGAAAGCAGGAACAGTTACAGTAGCTTCCTAGAGTTTCTGAGTAATTACAGCGTTTCAAGGTCTACACAGTATCACAGCATTCCATACCTTCTGCATTTCGCAGCTGCAGTTCAACGCTCCCAAATGGTTACAGCTTTTGAACAAACTGTGTCTGCACTAAAGCCAAAAGGATCTACAGTGGAGCTTCATCGGAAGCTCAGGACTTGCACATGACTGAACGCTTCTCTTTCTCCAGCTCTGCTTAGCCCTTCAGCCTCCCCCCAGCCCCTTTTATAATCCATCTGACATGCCTCTGGAGTGCACTTCATTGCTTTGTGTTTGGTTTGGTTTTTTTAAAAAGAAACATACACACAAAAACCCAAAAAAAACCCCCAAAACAAAACCAAGGATAAAAGCCCCCACAGGTTCAGAAAGAGAGGAAGAATGGAGCCCTGCTGGGCTGAAGTTTTCAGATGACAAAGCTGAAGGTAGTCGTTTAATACCAACTATGAAAGCAGCACAAAAGGACAAGATGCAGAGGGGGGAAAAAAATCTATTTGGGCTTCCTGCACTGGCATGAAATGGCTGCTTTCCTTCTTACTGCCAGCTCCCATGCTTCATGTTGACATTACACATCCTGTGCTGTAGATCCACCCCCATGCTGATGCTTGCCCAACAGAATTATCTCCTGCGTCACAGCAGTGGTAACAGAACTGCTGGCTCTGCAGATCCCAGAGCACCATTTCAACACTTAATAGATGCAGCAACTGGACACACCACCAGATATTCCGGGCTGGTTTATGGCACTCTCAGCGCTGTACTGCTTTGCCTAACCTTCTGTTAACCAGATGGTCTGCTCTCCCCTTGGGACCAAACCATTAAACTTTATTTTATTAATTTCTACCAAAACGCAGGGATGGTTTGGAGTACTTGTATCTGGTTTATCTCCAACAGGGTTGCTAAGATGGAAATGGCCTAAAAATAACTGGAAACGCTGCTTCACACCAACAGAGAACAAGATCTTTTGGAGTAAATATTTAAATGATCTTCCAGATGAGCCACCACAGCAGCATGAACCACATGGATGGGAACTTGCATTATGTACACACACGCAAAGGTACACGCTCCTGTCATTGTGGAAGGACCTAGGTTGCCTTTTTCCTGATCCAAAACACTTTTGTCTTCAACAAGCCATTACCATATTAGTATCTATTCAAGCCAATCCCTTAATTAAGAAGAAAAAAATGAGGCAAAATGAGGGCTTCCAAAACCACCACAGTTAATGATGGGACTCCAGAATGCATGAACATCATCCACAGGAATCACACCAACAGGAATGTTCTCACTAGAACGTCTGCAAAGTCACATGAAATCGTACTTCAGGGACACGCCAGCACTAATTGAAGTCAAAGTTGAGTATTTATAACATTCATGCTCCTACTGTCAAAATAGAAAGAGTGAGAATGAAAGAAGGAGCACATGAATGAAAGTGAAAGAATTATCTCATGCATATGCTTCCGCTGAATCTTGCAAATCTGCTACAGCCATGCCCTCACATGCAACCACAAATGAGCATCTCATGTATGTAGGTGGAAGCTGTTGAAAGTTAAGGGCATCCTCAATTCAAGATGTAATTTTCAAACGCCTCCCTGAAAGCTCCACAAGAATTACTCCACGCAGCGAAGGATCTGATCTTCAAATGTTTACTCACACAAGTAGCTGCAGTGAAAACTCAGAATCAGAGCACAGCGACTATTCACATGAATGAGCTCTTAGAGCACAAGGGCTTTAGCTCCCATCATCTATTATCTACCAAATGCAATACGGTAACATGAAAATGCAGCAGTGGTGAGGCCTGACCTCTTAAAAAGCCTTTGTTAACATTCCTAAAAGTGGCAGTGAGCAGTTATGAAATAAATAAATAAAGCGCACATGCCTGCACACTCAACAAAATCCCAGGAATGTAAGAAGAATCCTGTAAAAGTTGCAGTTTTGCTGTCTTCCAAAGGAAATAGGAAGCAAATCCACATAAAATCTAACTATAACAAATCATTAAAAGCTGTTCTTCATGGCTACCACCACAGTGCAGTGCTTCGAGAGCACGACTGGATTCACTGCTCAGATTGCTGCTCGCATAAATTTGTCTGAGACTGGAAATCATCAACCTAAAGCTCCAAATCTCTGCAGGCTGGGGTGTCAAACACTCAAAGAGGACGGCACTGCCACTATCCAACTTCCTACATGTGACTAACTTCTTCACACCACCTGGGCAGCTAAAATGTTCTTGTGGTCATCCATTACTAAAAGTCTTACTGAGACATGAATAACCCTCCAATCTGGATGTCAACAGATCAGCAGGTATTGCCTTCAGCTCATAAGCAGACTGCTTAATTCACCTGTAAAGAGGATTAGATGTCTTCAGCACATCAAGGAAACAAGCATGAGAACAGGCTGTGTGACATTTTAGCTCCATCTATCTTTAAAATTTCCCCAAAGAGCAAGATTTTTTTTTTAATGTCCCATTTAAGTTACTAACTCATCATCATATGACTGGCCTCCACTGCTATGACATACAAAACTTCAGTATATGGTGACAGGCCCCCTAGAAAGTCATTCCACAACCTGAAACATCATCTACCCTTCAAACACACTAAAAATAGATTCCTCACCCCCTTGAGGTCTCAGCAGCCCATCTGATATTACAGTACAGTATTAACAAACCTATGTAGACACGAATTCTTAAAATAAATATCTTCAGAGATAAGACCAGAATACCAGCAAGCAAACTATATTCCTGTGCACCACTGGTGAACCTGTGGAAGCACTGAAGAACCATGGAGGGCAATGACCATTCCATGTTCATTTTGCAGGAGCACAACTCGTGCAACCTTTGGTCAACCTGCCTGACACCTTGCAAAGCAGCTTCTGACTGTCTGAAAGACATTTTCTGAGTACAGCCTCAGCAGTTTTTTTATGTGGTTGCTTGGGAGAACAACACACTGAAAATCTTGTCTCCCCCCCAGCCCCTGCCCCACGGTGGGAGGAGAGCAGCACATTTGTAGAGGGTGTGGAATGGAAAATTCATAGTAGTACTTTATCACCTCTGCAATCTGATCCTTTTAGAATAATTCAGGTTTACTCATTTATTCATGCAAAGACCCAAACACACTGACTCACTCTCTCAGTGGTCCCAGTGAGTAATAGTTATGTCCTTGGAGCCAGAGATTTCAGGTCTCACACATGCACGGGGTGTTCTGGCAGGAGAAACCCGCATGCTCTTGAGCAACAACAGCTTCTTCTCAAACCTACCAGGATGGGAACACACCAGGAGCCAGGGCCACTGAAGGGTTAAACACACCCATCCTGCAAGCCCCGAGGTGCCATTCACCATCTATGCTGAGAAGAAATGTGGCCTTGGGTCACATTTACCTACAGAAGGGCTGCTGGAGTGCTCCTCTGCCCAGGCCCTGGTGCTGTTGCACACTGGGCTGTTTCACACCATCTGCTTGATCACAGACAAGAGAACTTGGCCTCTAGGTGACCTGACAGAGCTGAAAGCTGATACGCTTTCTCCCCACTGCCCTCCCCCAGCAAAGATAAAGGTCATTTAGACCAAAAGAAACCTGTCCACACTGACTTGAAGTTACATTAATTCAACTTTTGGGATGCACTCCTGGCCGGGAACCCAAACCCTTTCTCGAAGGGCTGCAAGCCACAGCCATATGACGGGGCAGGAACAATTCAGCAGTCAAGGAGCTAATTAACTAGGCTGAGAGCTGTCTGGCTGCTCTCAATTTTCCATCAGCCATTTGTTACATTTTTTTATACTTGTCAAGCTATTTAGAAGCTGAGCAGGATAGAAGCAAGGCTTCAGAGCCCGCCAGTCCTGGAGGTCCCACATCCAGGAGCCAGAGCCACCCAGCTGTAGACAGAAGGGAGGGGAAAAACTGAAATGCAAAATCAGAGCTCCCAATCAAATACTGAGAGAAATAATTCCAAATTTCTTCACACTGAAGTTTTATTTATTTATTTGTTTTCACAGCGCCACTTGTCTCACAACACAGAAGAAAACAAGAAGATGACTCCGTTGGCCACCGTGCCTTCCAAACTTTGCTGCATCACCAACTAAGCAGGTACTGTGAATATATGTATTTGTCCATACTCACCGCAAGCAACAACACACTTGAGAAGACAGGATCAGTCAGAATTACAGCAGTGACACAGAAACAAGGTGGCAGGTAACCACATCTCATCTCTCAAGCGCCTGCCAAGAGCAGAGCAGGTTTGCTCCAGTCTCACACACCAGAACCACTCATGAAAGGAGGCTTTTCTTTTCTTATCTTGGTTTGTTTTAACACACACAGCAACAGAATCCAGCACCAGGGTCTTAATTTCCAATATGGCTGTTAAATCCTAATTATGCCTATTTTACTGGGTAGGGGGATAGATGGTTGAAGGAACAAAAAAAATTAAGAGCAAGATTTCAAGGGCTAGACAGCAAATCTTTGGTCTCCTTACAAAGAGCCTCATGTCCACAAATCTAGCTGAGTCTGACTAGAACTGAAGAATCCAAGTCTGAGTTAAAATAAATAAACATCCATGGGCCTCTTAAGTTCTCTCCAGAAGCAGTTTGCTCAACTAGAGATGAGTACTCATCCTTGACTCACTGCAGCCCCCTCAAGACCAGCACTCCTCAGGCTGTTCCAAGTTTATCCCAGACTGCAGTTATCAGTTTGTTTAACAAAAACATGAAAACTAAAAATTTAAAAAAAAAAAAAAAAAAGGAAATGACAAAAAAGTTGTTAAACAATCACCACTGACATAAACCACTTTCACCAATCCTTCTGGAATTTCTGACCTAGGATCTATTTCAGCTGCCCTAATATCAACAAGAGGGAGGCAGAAAGGAAAAAAACAAACCCTTTTCAGCATCATCAGCCAGCTGAATTCTGACTTTTGGGCCACAGCAAGGCCTTTATTAATGATCCCTTTCCCAGCTGCACACTCAGTTGAATTCTCCAGCATGTCAGTGATTAGAAGGTAAATGGACCACCCTCCACATCACCATCATGCTGGACCAGAATCTTCCAGCACAAGTAGTCTCCCCTTAGCTTTGCTGTTTATTTGACAAATACGGAGAAAATTAAAAAAAAGTGTGCCTGCTGGAGCACAGGTTCCAAGCGTCACATGCCCCCATCCTGCTCTTTTCTTTGAGAGGTCTGGGGACAGTGTGTGGGAGGAATGTGTTTGCCTGGCTCCTGTGATAAGTGGCCATTGTGCTTTGAAGCATTTGCATGACAACAGTCCAACCCAGGATGACCCATCTTCTTCCCAAAAGGAATATCCTATGATGCCTTCTTTCCGCAGCAGCCACCGATACCACCCCAAGCCACTGTTTGAACCTAAGAGCTGCAGGCGGAAAGGAAGGGTTTGCTCATCCGAGCAATGCAAAAGAAGCCCCCATTGTCCTACCAGGCCACGGAAACACTGACCACATGTGCATCAGAAGATTCCATTTTTAGCATCTTTCAAAACAAAGTCTTCTCTTTCACATTATCACGAGCACACTGAATCCTCAGTCTTCCTATATCATTCTCTGCAATGTCTGCTTTGTTTTGTCTTGAAAAATCGTTCTCTCCTGCCTCTCTACCCCATGCCATTGCTCTGTTAGCAGCAAGTTTCCACTGCACATAATTACGGCATGCTTTAGCCTACTTTTTTTCTGTTTGCTGAATAGCTCTGCCTATTTTCTACTTGTGCTGATGCTACCATTTACTTTTCCTGACGCTCTAATCCTTGTATCCTTTGAAGGCCTGACTTCCTCCACACCATGACAGCAGCTGGGGTTCTCAGGCCCCTTTCCAGACCTTTTTAATAGCAACAGTAATGCCACTGATGAACATCCTACTTCCTAATCTTCAGGTCAGCATAGAGCCTGCATCTGTAACAAGTGCTGCAAATACACCATCCAGGGCTGCTGAGCACCCATTATCTAAATGACTATCAAGTTATTAATTGCATATTCCTGGAACTGGAAGGAGAAGGAAAAACACAGCCACATAATGCAAGCACTTAGCTTCTTCACACATAATCCCAATTAGAAGGTCTTATTTTCCACCAGGAAGTAACAAGTGACACACTTCAGGAACTGAATACTTAATATAACTGGTTCAAAACTAATAGAAGTAGCCCAGTGAATCAAGTGCTTTCTCAGAATTATTCGTCCTAAACACACACTGGCCTTGCAATGATTTCTACCCTAATAAGCTCTAAATAAATCCTTCCTAACCACTCAGTACATTGATGCTGTGCCTACAGCTCTTTATGCTGACATTATTAAACAAGTATTCTTAAAGAAATTGTGTTTGACTCCACTCAAGAACAATTCCTGAACATCCTGAGATCTCCTGTTTCCATCTTCCTTCAATTGCCAGCTAAACTAAACTAAATTAATTGCTTCTCTTGATGGATCTTACCATCTTCTACCTAAGAAGCTGATTTTAGCCCAAGCCAAAACCCCACTGTACTTCCCCTAGACAGCAGCTGTGGAGGTCCATCATTATACCACCAAAAAATCCAGCCAAAAGCGATGAGACTTTTGATCAAGGTGAAATATAATATACAGCACTGCTGCTAGGTCTGGAACAGATGTCCTGAAAACCAACGGATCTCCAGAAATGACTGCTACAGAGCAGTCAAAACCAATGATAAGGGAAAGCTCTTTCCCAAACATTGCTCAAAGAATAGTTCCTTCAAGTATTGATTAGGCCAGGATATTTTGAGTTACTGCAGTAACATATGTTGCCTCAAGCTGACCAAAGCAACTGTACCAAGATCTTCAACTCCCAGAGAGCTGAAAAGAGCACAGGAAAAAAAAAAAAATAATTACGTTGTACTTAAAATCGTATTCAACTATAAGGCACTAGACACAAAGATTCCCCTTTCGTCATCTCAGACTCTCTCCTCTCCTTCAAATCCCTTTAGAGATGTATTTGTGCTGCAACTCCTGGCACGGCTCAATAAAGCTCAAGAGATGAGGGGCAGACTTTTTAGTTCTTTGGCATTGTTTTTAAAGTTAAAAGAACAAAACGGAATAGAACCCAAAAGCAGTCTCAGTGCTTTTGTATTTACCTATGTTCTGAACTTCCCAAGCACAACCTGAGAGCAGAAGAGTACTTCCAAAACTCAGGACGAAAATGAAGAGCACATTCTATTAAACCTGGTCCTCTTAGTTTGGAGACTTCTACTGATGCCCTTTTTTTTTGCTACAACCAACAAGATAATTATCATAAGTCGATCTATCTCCCTTCCTCCCCCCTTTTCTTCTTTCAGCACTGGCATACAAACCATGCTATTTTAACTTCTTTCCTGTTCTCCCAGTTCTTCTGGAACATTTTATTTTCAACAGTCAACTCATTTGGAGAAGTGCCATGCTGAAGTTCAACCGTTTACAATGTTAACTGTGTCTCTGCCAGCAGCTGAGGACTTGCATCACACCACCTTCTCCAGCACCTCTTGATTAAACAATTAAGAGTTCCTCTCTCTGAGAAGTCAGATGTTTAAGCAACCTTCACTCTCATCGCAGTCCTATTTTTTTTCCCCCCCTCAAAAATTATTCTCACTCTCTGAAGAGTAAGATGGCATTTCTCATTCTCTCCTCAACTAACACTTAGCAGACCTCCTGCTCACCTCCTATGGGCCCACAGATTTCTTGGTTATTTAGTGTTCTAGAGTGAAGCAACTGTTTGACAAGCAAGCAAGCATTTGAACTGATGAAGTTCAACATCTCTGCTGAAGCCAGCAATTAGAAGTTCATACTTGAACACATCTTGGATCAAGAATGCACCTTAAGCAAATCATACAGTTCTGGCACAGGTAGCAGACCATATTCATCCAGAACAAGTTCACAAAAATATATAATCTTTAAAGTAGAGAAATATCTGTTAAGAGTCAAAATAGAGAAACATATGATGTTAAAGGAGAATTTCCATTATTTTTCTCCTACAATGGATTGGAACTGTAACAAAATATAAGGAAAAAAAAGACACATGAAAGGACACAGACATCTTGGCCTTCGTAGACCTTTCCTGATCTGTGAAAAACAGGACCTCCTTCCTCTATTAGCAGCTTCTTCAGATCACTATCTCACTGGGGACTTTTGCATTTGTCCCTAAGTTTGCCTGGTGAAGCTTCAACATGGGACAATATTAGTTAATAAACAGTACACAACTGTTCACCAATTTCACACTTTTAAGTCCTTTTTATGCGGTTTCTTACTTCAAAGCAGTGTTGTTCTGCCCAATTAAGGAAATTATCCACAACACCACACAGAGAAAGTGTTACAGTAAACTGAGGTAATCTCAATTTATGTTGTAACTCCACACATGTTGCTTGGAATAACGGGAAAACCCAATAAGAAAAGATGATTTACACTGGGTTTCTGTGAGTTCCAGATTTCAAGAGACATCTTTTGAGCTCTTCTGAAGTAACCTCCCTCAAACTGTAAGTTGTACTATTATAAGACTTAAGTTCTTCCCATTTCCTTTTTAAGGCTAAAATTAAACTTGCCCATTCCTTGGGGCCCAGAGGAACATCTGCCAGATGTCCAGACATCTATGTTGAACAATAGTCATCTACTTGTCAACTCTCTTTTTAATCATCCTTTTATCGGTCTTCATAAAAGTCAGTCCTCTTTTAAGTCAAAGTTCACAACACTAACAAATTTGTTATAAAGGTTACTGGATTGGAATAATCATATTTTTATCCGTTTCCACTTGCAGTTGCCCTACTTTCCCTTTCCAGCACCCCATTATGTCCTCATATTCTTCACAATCTTAAGCACACACAATTGTATTTTTAGTTTTCCTCTTGCAACAAAATAGTATTTTTAATTACAGAAGGAAATTGTAAACATGACATCTTAAGTTTCTCAACAACATAACCTGGTATGAAGCTAGTGAAAATATGAAAGGAAATCAAGTAATTGTTTACATATTTTTAAAGTAGTGGTTCATAGGCTATGTCTAATAGGTGTGAGAAAAGTGATTAAGAAAAGCATATTTAAATACTGGAGAACAAGGTATCAGTGCTTATTCTTTCTGTTAGAGCTTGCACCATGAAAAGGTTCTGTGTGCTCCAAACCAAAACCAATTGAAAGCCATTGTCTGAATGAAGAAATTTATGCCTAATTAGGAGAAACATCCATGTCATCACCATGGCATGAATTAAGATCTTCTCTCTGGAGCTTCTTTAAAAACCAATGGGTTTTCGGGTTTTTCTTATTTGTTTCTTTGTTTGTTTGGGATTTTTTTGGGGAGTAGAATTGTCTTGCGTTGTTTTGGCTGGTTTTTAGGTTTTTTTTCAATAAAAGTTCTTCAGCTAGTATTGTAATAGCAAGGTGAACTTCAGTCTGTGTGGGCAGAACTACAGCAAAAAACACCATTAACAAGAATATAATTCTCTGAAGAGGTTTCAGTCTCATAGGGAGGAAACCCAGGAAAAAAAAAAAACAACAAAAAACCCCCAAACAAATAAACAAACAAACCATTAAAACACCACCATTCTCACTCCAGCTCAAACTACTGCAATGTTGTTTGGTTTTCTAGGGTGTAAGAGGCCCTCCCATAAAGGTCCTGATCTTAAATCTCAGCGTTGTTCTTGGATTGCACATGCCACGTTCAAGGGCAGTGTGTCTGCAGGGCACGCCGTAGTGCCAGCACTGGGCTGACCTCCCCAGAAGTAAGAGGAGAGATTCACAGCTCTCTGTCAGAGAGCCACAAGCACTCTGCATACAGTCCATATAGGGGATGGATATTTGGGATCTGACCCAAATAACCAAAGGTCAGTGGGCAAATTTTCAATTTTTCTTCAATGGCTGATTTAGACCTGTGCAGAGACTGAAAAATGCATCAAAGAATATCACCTCAGGGGGAAAAAAGGAAAACCAAAACACCACAACAACAGCAGAAACAAACAAACAAAACCCCAAAACCAAAAGCAGTTAACCTATTTGTCAAAATATAAGATTAAACATACCTGAATGGTATGTTCCATGGCCCTCTTCTGAAAGATGGAGACAACCAGAGTATCTTAGTAATTTGCATCAGCAACCAGAACTTAAGAAATGCACAGTTGATAAAGCAATATCCTTGCACAGCATATTAGATTACGCATTAAAACATTTCTTCCACAGCAAAAATAAAACAAGGGCATTGATTTTAACGTTTAAGCCGGATCTCAAGTTCATCACCCATCACTGCAATCCTCAAATCTTTCTGGTTTTTTGCACATCTGGGATCGTGTTCTGATTCACATTCACTGGTCCCCATCCTGCCACTTAACAGCTTTCCATATTTGTTCTTAAATCCCTCAGAGTAACCAATGTAGGGACATTACTCACACCTTCCCATGGAGCTGTGCCTTCAAACTCAGCAGCACTGCACCCTGGTATCCCCCTCATGCATTTGAGGATGTATTTTGAACTTATTGAGGAGCTGCATCTACTGTGCAGCAGACGTGTATTTTTCAGCGGGTGGGAAAAGATCCGAGGCCTGCTTTGGGTCTACTCAAAATCGCTTCAGATTAAAAGGTGGGTTAAAAACAAAGCACACAAATTCCTGCTCAACTGCTATCTCACTTTAAAGATCTCAGGTTTCCATAATGACATTAAAATCACAGTAAGAATGTTGCTGTAAGTTTTCAGGAAAACAGAATATTTTATGACACCAAAAAGACAGCTGTGAAAACTGTTTTGCTTTTTCCAAGAGAAATTATGTATGTTATGATGCTCTGAGGAACCTACTAAACGCTTGCCAGTATCACTTTAATGCAACCTAGTGAGTGGAGAGAAATATTCCATCTTAATTTAAAACACATCCAAAAGAAGGAATGCTCTTGAAAATGAGATGTTAAAAATCCCAAAAAATTAGGCATCAGCACCTAGGAAAAAAAGAGACATTTCATGATACCCTCTGGAAGAACCTGAGCAGCCTCAAGCTGCAAGCACTTACCTCCAAATGCTTTCAGGAATCTATAAATATATGCTTATATACACTATTTACTTGGCCAACTGATCAACCTCCAAAATCCTGTGGTCTTTAACCAAAGAAAAATATCTAGAAAGGTGGCCTCCGCATGAAAGCATCAGAGAAAAAAAGCCTGAGGATGTGTTTCTCTGTGTGAAGGAGAATCTGAGCAATTTCCTCCAATCCTCATTTCCTGATAGCATGAAGACAGCGAGAAGACCCATCACAATGTTGTGCATTGAAAAATCTGAAGGAAACCTTAGGGGAAAAAATCATGATTAAGCCAGCTCCTGCCCAGCAAAGCCTCAAAACATGGAGAGACATCCACAATGTTAGGAGCACTTCCCATCTCAGCTTTGTCTACTCTCTCTCTCCTCCATTTTCTGGTGGAGCTAGAGAACATGACATGGCTTACCTGACTCAGATCACAGCTCTCTGCCAAACTAGTCACTTCCTCTTAGACATGCAAGCAGCTTCATGAGACAAACAGACCCCCACAGACGCGCACACAAAAGCAGGAGCAGAAAGCACTCAAAACTTGAAGGTCTTTCCCCTTCCAAACACCAGAAAAACAAATGAAACTTTTCCCTTTTTCTCCCCCAAAAGAGGGGAGGTGAAGGGAGGGGGAAGAAATCCTATCAGATCACAACTACATGAAGCTCCAGGAGGATCTCTCTGTGTGGAGAATAGAAACCACAATGCTGAGAGGAGCCGGGGGGGACGGGGGGGGAAGGAGAAGGTTACTCCAGAAGACATAAAGAGCCTGTGGACCGTGTGTGTGCATGTGTGCGAGAGCGAGGAGAAGCTTTGTGTTGTGGAGCCTGGACTGGAACCAAAGCAGACAGCTTGCAAATGGAGGACAGGGAGATAAAGAAAGGGAAAGAGGGGGAGAGATAGGGAGAAACCTGCTCCGGGTGGGTTGAGAAAGGGGCAGGGGAGAAAGCGCCTTCTCCCTTGCCTGGTTTAAAGGTAGGGACATCGGGGAACTGAGCAAGTAGAAGTGGGCTCCTTCCCCTTCCTTTCTTCCCTTCTCGCTCTCTTTTCTCTCAAAGGAGAGCACAAGCGTGTGTAATGGCTCCTGCTCTCCAGCTGAACGCTGTCCTCCTCCAAGCCACCTCCTGCGGGCACCACCAGCCCCCCAGCCCCGACGCCGCCGGGGACCCCCGCATCCCAACTCCAGGAGAGCCGCGGTGGAGGCACCACCGCCGGGGTGAGGGACCAGCCTCGCCAGCGGCGAGGAGGGCAGCGAGAGGGGACGAGGAGAAAGAGGAGGAGGGGGAGAGTGCCTGGGAGAGAGAAAGAAAGCAAGAAAGAAAGAAAGAAAGAAAGAGAGCGAGAAAGAAAGAAAGGAAGAAAGAGGTCACCCGATTGCGTGGGTCGTGCCAGCACGGAGCTTTTCTCTCCTCCGTGTGTCTCCCGTCTCTGATCCAAGTCCACACGCACAGCACCATCCAGACCTCGCACACACACACATATCCTCTCAGGCACCCCCCACCCCGAAAGCTCGGCTGGTATCTCACTTATCTCCCCATATTTCCCCCCCACCCCCCCGTAATGCAACAACAAAAAATTAATTAACCGCCTTCCTCCTCCTCCCACCACCACCACCACCACCACCAGCACCTCCTCCTCTTCTCCTCCTCCATGCAAGAGACTTCTCTCTCAAACAAAACACCCCGCTCTCGCTCCCCTCTCTTCTCTTTTTTTTTTTCTTCCTTTCTTTCTTCTTCCTTCCTCCGTTGACCGAATGAATGGATTTCAGAGGAAGGTGGTGGAAAGAAAGACAGACATAAAAGACCAAACAAAATAACACACGCACAGACACACACACACAGACACACACAGACACACACACACACAAACGAGAGATGATCTCTCCAATGCCAAACCAGAGATGGGTTTTAATTGCAAGAACTTACAGGAGCGTCCCGGCACTGCTGCTCTTGCTGCTGCCTCCTCTCCTCTCCTCTTCCTCTCTGCCTAGCTCTTCTTGTTATTGTTGTGGAAGTTGTTTTGTGAGTCTCATGTGCTCCTTGCCAGGTCTCAGCAATGGAGGATCGCCATCTTTCCCTGCTTTTCCCCCCCTCTCTCTCTCTCCCTCTCCCTCTCTCTCTCTCTCCTTCACTGGTTTGCTGCAGCTGCAGATGACCTGAGATATCCGTCTCTCTCTCTCTCTCTCTCTCTCTCACCCTCTGTGTCTCTCTCTGAATAATGAGCAACCAGAGGGAGAGAGAGAAAGAAGACAATCTCCTCTCCTACCACACAAAACGCAAGAGCACCAGGGGGTGCAAGAATCCTTTCTAACAACAACAACAACGTGTAGGGGAAGAGGAGGAAAAAGAGAAAGAAAAGAGAAGAAAAGAGAGGAGGAAAAGGCAAGAAGAAAGAGGAGGGAGGTGGAAGAGGAGGGGGGAAAGCAAGCAAGCGAGAGCGAGATCCAGCAGGCAGACAGATGGAGGAGAAGATGGTAGTGATAGAGGAGGAGGTGTTGAAGATGAAGGAGATTAAGAGGAGGAAGGTGGTAACAAAAAGTTAAGGTTTGGGACACTGAATCACTCACAGGCCAGGGAGGAGGAGAAGAAGGGGGAAAGATCTGAAGATCTTCCCCTTCCAAGCTGTTGCCTTCACAAAGCTTGCTGTGCAGGAGCACTCAGCAGCTCCTGCGATGCTGGGGGAGCCGCTCGGATGGAGCGCTCTGCTGGGTCATAGCTCTCTTCCAGCCATGACAAAAACCGGTTTCTGCATGCAGATCTGCCCCCGAGGTGATCCCTCAGACACATCCATCTAGAGGCTAATCTTCCCTGAGCAGGGTAAAGAACATAAATGGAGCTGGAGGTTGCAAAGTATAAAACCAGATCTACCACGTGGTTGGTTTTTAATCCCCCTTCCAGCTCGCATTTGATGTGGAGA
Organism: Corvus cornix cornix; assembly: GCF_000738735.6. Lineage (NCBI taxonomy): Eukaryota > Metazoa > Chordata > Aves > Passeriformes > Corvidae > Corvus > Corvus cornix. Next base: position 72,482,093 of record NC_046357.1, read on the forward strand.
AAGGACACTCAAATTGTCCATTTCTGGCACGTATTTTGAAGTCTACTCCTGGAAATAAAGACAGTCATCTCCAGGTTTTTTATTTCTCACAAGCGTTTGGGAGAAAAGAGAGCTTGTACTACTATCACCAAAATCACTTCCTACATTGGTGAAACGTTTTTTGGCTGCAAAATAAAATAAATAATTCCACTTAAAATAACTTTTATGCCTCCCAACACCTAGTTGTCTGCTTCTTTGTGACTGATTATTTAAAACCGTGGAAACTAACGATCAAGGCTCACAAAGAAAGGTATCTGGGTGATGAAGGCAAGCAGACAAAGACAAAGAGGCTGTAGCCTGCATTTTTATTTAGTCTCGTTTCTATTAAGCATTGTCCTGAGCTACTTCTTTTGCTGCCCCCACCTCAGCGCTCCCCCCCCCCCCCCTCCAATCTTTCCACAGCACCAGGTCAGATTCTTCCTGGGGTTATGTCTAGCGGGGAAAGGGGGATGGGGGTGGAGGGGCGGGAGGAATTAGGGTTTACGTGCAGACTCAGTGAATCAATACGCGGGAGTGAGGCAAAATCAATTTGAGCACAAGGGCATGACTGGTATTGGAACATCAGTGGGGTTTCTCGAGCTCTCAAGCTCTCCGCAGCTCGCATGGGCTGGAAGAGAGACTAGAACCAAGGAGCTCCGGTTCGGGTGAAGGGGGAGATCCTCCCCTGCTCCGAGGAAGTTACATATGAGTGTTGAACCTGAGGTGATCTCCTGGAAATTTTGAGTTCAGGTTTTCTGACTCTGGGAGAAGTGTCAGGCATGTTAGAACTTCATTGTCTCTCCCAGCTCAGCTGAAGACCAAATGCAGAAATACTAACAATAGCAGTAAAATAAAATAAAATAACGAAAATCGGTCACCCAGGTACTGGTCAAATATTAAACCCATGCACCCTCCGATCTTCCCATCCGCAAGAATGCCGTGAGTACAAAGCACACATGCGGGATCCCTCCTATTAAATCTTCTTTTTCTTTGAGCCGTGCAAGTTAATGACTAAACAGGAGAAAGATCTTCTCCCTCCTCCTCCTCCTCCTCTCCCCTCTTTCCGCTCCCCCCCCTCCACCCCAAACAAGTGCTGTGAGAAATGGGAGGAAGGATAATATCTGGGCAGGAGCACTGTTGGATTTAGAGAATCCTTCTTAAGGAAAAGGGCAAAAAACACCAAAACAGAGGATTCCTACTAAGACTACTGGTTTCATGCAGACAAACGGAGCGGACACCTCCTAAGAAGCTGATAAAAGAACATTAAGGAAAGGGAGGGACTGTCTTTACGGCTGCCAGAATGTGCATGTGTTCTGCCTGCAATTTTCTATAAATCATCCTCATCGCAGGAGCAGAGCGCCTGGGCTTTGCAATGTTGACGTACCATCAACGCCGAGGCAGATAATTCACCTCTTTGTCTCTCAGCGTTATATCTTATATTTAAAAACCAACCAAACAAACAAACAAAAGGGGGGAAAAAAACCCCAAAACAACAAACCCAAACCGAAAAAAAAAAAAATAAATAAAAAGAGACGGAGAAAGAAAGAGCAACCCACAACCACAAAACACGTTACTTCTGACCAGAAAGAAAGAAACTGGATCTTCATGGAGATAGTCTGGAAGTGTTTTCCCGCCCTATCCCCCCGCTCCTTCGGCGGGGGGGAGGGGGAGTCCCTCCCGCGGCGGTCCCGGAGGAGACCCCCGAGCTCTGGGGGGACAGCGGGGCTCCGGACACGCACCCGCGGTCCCGGCGGGAGGAGGTCGGGGCGGCCGGAGGAACCGCGGTTCTATGGGGCAGCGCCGGGGGGCACGGGGCGGGAGGCTTCTCCCCAGGGGTCCGGTGGTCCATAACTTCCTCCCGCAGGCTTTGTGACATCCCCGCCGCGCTCCGAGCGCCGCCGGGGAGAGCCCGCAGCGAGGTGGACACGCTGGGCTGTGAAGAAGCAGCCACCAGGGAAAGGAGAAGGGGGGGAGCCTCCCCGGAGACCCCTGAGCCCTCGGAGCGATGGTTTCGCGCAGGAACTGGCATTTCTGGCTACGGAGGCGAGGGGGGCGAGCCCGGGGGGTGCAGGATTCTCCGCGGGTGGTGGGAGTGCGGGGGGACCCTCCTGGCTGCCCCCGGTGCCGCGGCCGGCAATAAAGAGGTTAATCGTGCTGACAGACCCCCTGGTCTTAATTACCCCGGCGGATTAAGTGTCCCATTAAGGGCAAGGAAGACAGTTTGGTCCTCTCTGGGTGCTGGCATTTGGGTCTCCGGGGGACGTCGGGCTGTAGCCAGGATCTGCGGGGGCTCCTCTGACAGAGCCCACGGCAGCCCCGCTGCCCGCACGCGGGTGGGAAGCTAGAGAGGAATTTCAGCCATCGTCCATCTTCCCAGCGAAGGTGGTGTCCCCACCGCCGTGTTGGTTTGAAGCCACCGGAAAAGGGATGATCTTGGTTTCAAATTAAAAAATTAAGCCTTTGGTCATTGATGTGGAGTAGATGGTCGATGTTCCACCAAGGGAAAGAAAAGCCTGGGGTGAGAAAAGAAAAAAAAACGAAAAGAAACAAACCCAGACATTTTTCCAGCCTCTCAGATTGGCTGCATCTTTCCTCACCCAAAAAAATCTAACCAGCCTGAGCCCAGTCCCAAGCATTTCATCGCTAAAACTGGGGTTGGCTGGTGTGCAGTGGTCAGGTTTGCATGGCCGTGGCTGATACCTGCATCCTGCTCCTTCAGCCACAGCAGCCCGTGGAGGCTGCACAGTGAGCCCCAGGGTAGCAAGGCCACAGGCAGAAGCGTCAGCAGGCAGTGTAGAAAGATCAAGATGATGCTGTTCTGACTTTCCTTTTCCCCTAGCCCACTGCCTCCACCCAAACCTATTTCTCCATGGGATGGAGAAACATCATTTCAGGGTTTGGCAGACTGGAACATTTAGCAAGGTCAGTGAACACAGCCTTAGTGAGCAGGAGATACCAGAAAAGCAATGTGGAAAATAAGACACTGAGAACACAATCATTGTCCATGATCAATAGTGAGGCGCTGTTGTTGATGTCCACTGACAGAACTGGAAGTGCCTTCCCTTTTTTCCTTCCCGGATTTGGAAGGATTTCTTCCTTTTCCTACAAGGAGTTTGTATGAACTTCTGTTTATTCTCCTCTTCTTCATGACTGTTTTATCCTATCAGAGCCAGGCTTCAAAGTCCTTCTGCAAGAGGCGAGTAAGTATTCTATCAGCTGCCTGAACAACTAAATATCAGTCTGTCTGTAGAATAGTGTGTTCTGCAGCTATTGAGAGAACTCCACTTTCCTGTCTCTAAAAGATTAGTAATGTGCTGATCTGACCTTTACCCTGTCAACTCACTTATTTTTTTAACCTCCAAGAGTTTCCTTACTGTGAAAGGACTTTGTGGAGAAACTGGTTGGCTGGCAACACTGAAGTCTTGCCCTCATCTATGAAAGACAAGGGATATCTCATCAATAAAATTTTCTTTAAGCAGATTCTCTTATAGAAGACAGTGGATTTAAGAAGGTTTACTTGTAAATAGCCCAAGTCTATGCTCTTAAGAACTCTTCAGAAAATTCTCCTATTAAAACATAAAACTTTCAGCCTGCTAACAAAATTTAAAATGCTTTTTTTTACCTGACAGAGCTCAGACTGGAATCCGAGAGCTCTGACTGGAATCTCCAAGAGCCAGCTCTTCACTGGTGAGATCACTTTGCCTGCAAGGACACCCTAGAATGTAGTACACATGTTGAAAACGCATAGAAAGATATATTTTTATGTTGCTGAGAATGCTTAAGAGAAGTGCACTGGTGAGGACCATGCTGGGTATTGCAAGTAATTTCCTTCTCTGATAGATGCATATTGTGGCAATTATAAGAGAAACAGAGGTTTTTCTCCTTTGAGGAAGATGAATCTTTGGCAGTCAAGTGTCTGAGTAAATTCACAGTTAGGTTTTTACCTGCCCCCAGTATTCCTCAGAAATTCTTCACTAGGACCAGGACTCAAGAAATCACTTTGCAAAGAGAACCAGCCCTACTCCAAAACCTTTTAATTGAGGCATGAGACAGGAATAATGGATGTGTGGTGTTGGCAGGCTGTGGTAGACCGCAAGGTGGGTTTCGTGGGTACCACAGGTCACACTTCCCCAACCTTAGAAAGTGTCTAAAAGTGCAGGCAGCAGAAAAACTTGTGCTTGGAGAGCAGTGAAACTTGCAGTGGAGTTAACGAAAAATAATTCCTTCAGTGTTAAAATTAACTGGGTTGGAACCAAACAAAACACATCCCTAGTCACTAAAACATGAACCTCAAATGGCCCTAGATCTTTATTAAGTAATTTGTCGGCATATATCCACTCTTCAGTGATAAGTTTGATTTAATAAAATAATAGAATGAAGTCTAGTCAAAAGGATGTTTTATCCACCACTAGAAGACTAGCAACAAACTGACTTTGCAAAAGTCTGCAATTACCATAACAAGGATTTCTAAGCAACTAAAGGCACATCCTGACTTCACTTCTCACTGCTGAAAAGCAGTGACCATGAAGCTTAATCAAATTCAGGGGTTTTTTTTTCATTTTTGAAATCTTTAGAAGCAAAATATTCTTTGCTGTAGGTGCAAATTAAGTTTTATGAAATTCAGTCCTTCAAAAGACACAGCTGGATTTCGTTTACCTTCCGTGTGGCTTTAGATGGAGTCAGTGAGATTGGAACTGCAGTCATTTTACATCATCTGACCTCTGGACGATGACAACAGTTTGCTGGTTGGGTTATCGTATCCCAATATTGCATTATGCTCACTGCTAAGATGACTTCAGGAGAGAAACATTTTGATGTTGTCTTCAGAAGAGAGAGGTACTGAGTGATTTGTGAAATGATTTTGAATTTATGGGTTAGACACAAATGGTTTCTGGCTATATTTACTGGTCATTTTCCAGTGTGTGCCGCCCTCCTACTGTATTTTACTAGATGTATGCAATTCAATACAAATCTATTTATACTTGTATACCCTTGAGAAAAGCATTTCCCTTTTTTTTTTTCCCAAGACCTAAATACAACTCTTGCATCTCCTAAGGTCTAACACCTTAGTATTTTTAAAACTTAAGCTCTCAAATACCAGCCAAATAACTTTTATTCTGTGTGTCCTAATCAACTTGTATAATATACAGCCTCTGAAAAGCTTGAGTTCCCCTTTCTAGCCAGTTTTTCTGATACCTAATTTTTCTAGACACGCCATAAAATTGATCAAGGCCATCTCTGGCTTTGTAGGGAAGTACCTGGTACCACGGAATAATCTGTCTGGTGTATGCAGTTTGATGGCATTTTTATTGATACATTACAAAGTTAGCCCAACTTTCATTTTTTGAAGCAACTCCGGTAGGTATTTCCATTGCCTGTGGAAGGATTTCAGGCGTGGTTGATTTCCCATCTTGCATGCCTTTGAAGATATAAAAAGGAAACAATGTATTTTATCTTCTACTTTTTGAACTACTTCAGCTTATAGTTTATCTCCTAATGAAGGTGTTTCTTCTTCAGCTTCTGCTGAAGTCCCAGTGCTACCCATGGGTCAATTCCAGTTCATTTTCCCTGGGAGCAGAAGGATGCACACTGCAGAAAGTGGAACGTTGCTGAAGTGCCTGCCAAAGCTCTATTCTTCTAACAATTCTCATTTGTTTTGGGCACCCCTTTTCCTCTCTTTGAGCTTGTCACTGCCGCTGCTACTCTGGAGAGGTTTCGACAAAATCCCTCTGAAGATTTTGCTCAGGATTTTAAATTTGTGACTAGCACAAAATCAAGGTCTTCCTCATCCCTCTGCCAGCCATTCATCTTTGTTAAAAGATTGAATTTTCTCTAATCGCATATATTTATGGCATTTCTTTTTTTTTTTCCCCCTATTCTGCATCTCAAAATGATCAGCCAAATCCTCAGCTGATGCAATTTGGCTGGCTTCATTGACTCCAATGGATAAAGTGCTAATTTAAACCTTCTGCTTGGCTCATTCTTGCATCTAATTGGGTTAATAATCTTTACCAATTCCTTTCAGTAGTTTAGACATTTCTCTTTTTACTTGTAGGTGTCATGTATTGAAATTACATGTTTCTCTCTCCATTGGTGTTTTATTTATGATACAGTGATAGCTCATAAAGTCTTAGTCTCTTTTTGAAAATTACATTTTTTTCTGCTTCCTTTTCTGATCTCTCCAGAGTTACTGTCTCCTAATGCCCACCCTGACCTCCTTTATTTTAAACCACACTTTTGCTGAGTTTCTCTCTCCATTAATTTATTTTAATATGCTGTATTTCAAAGGTGCCCTTCTTCTGCAACATCTCACCCATACTCATGTTGTGACAATTATGCAGAAGGCATTTTTTCCAGTCTTTGTCTTCACAGCTGTTGTGTTCTCTAGAATAATTGAAGATGCACCATTTGTAATATGAGTTCATATTTCCAGTGATTACATTGCAGGCTGATCTAGTCAGGGGTGGCCAATCCTATTGTCATGAAATGTAACCTCATATTTAAGGAGAGAAGTGCTACACTGTATATTAAAAAAAAAAAAAATCCAAATATATTTCATAATTTACAGACATCCTTACCTGTCTTGCAACTGCACATAGTAATGTTTTTACACTAACACAGGGAAACAGCTGGATACATTTTGCTTCCTTTTTTGCCAGCGCCAAATATTAGGATTTTCCAGCCTTTTATGGAAACCTAGGCATTTGAGGTGACTGGGTGGATCCCGTTAATAGGGAGAAGGTAGGACAAAAGAAAGATGCAAAGAAGAACACAAAAGAAAGTCCATAAATAGTACCAGCACACTTGGAAAAAATCCTCACCTATAATTGCAAAAATATTTCAGCATCCCATTCTCTCTTCAGAAAGGTAACAATTATTTATACATATCAGTCGCTATGTAAATGCCACCTGTCCAACCAATATATTAATATTTGAATTAATTTCAAAAGAAGATGGCAGAAAAAAAAAGCCATCATTTCCTCAGTAATGAACTAATTTATCTGAAAATCTGACAACTGCAAGTGGGTGGTACTCTTTTCGGTGTAGTCTTTCAAAAGATATAGCTGCAATCAAGCTGGTACTTATTATTCTAATAGTAAAACATGCCGAGCATCAAAACTTGACATGGAATGTAATGAGAAGTGATATAATTGAGCAGAGATTTAGCAGACATGTTAGTGATATTATGTGAGCATGGTTTCTGCTCCAGTTCTTGAAAAGTTTATACACACACACACTTGATGAGTGAGACAATCTCTGGTGGAAAGTGGACCTTAGGGAAGGACCTGGAAGAGACAAAAAAAGGAAATGTGGCCAATGTAGGGACAACGCTCTGATATTAAATAGGCAAATAGAAGAGTTTATTATGACAGATGAAACAGTGGCTTGTTCAGCAGAGTCGAGGGGAAGGGAAGGGAAATAAGGCAAAGGGGTTAAAAAAAGGGAACAGAGGAAGAAACGTTTAAATTTTACTTGAATGCAAGTAGTAACCAGAGAAGAGGATTCAGGAGAGGGCGGAAATGTAGCTGGGAATCACGTGTTGATATTTAGTGGTGGTATCTGGGACAGATTGAAAGGGACATGGTGGGTGTCGGGAAATGCACCAGAAATGATTGTGGCAAAGGTAACCAAGCCAAAGTTTCTCAGAACAGCCACAAAGAAATCAATAGCTTCAGGGAAAAGAGTAAGGATTCATGTTTGGGCTAAAAAAGGTGTGGGCAATAGCAAGTTCACAGCTCTTCAGAAGGAAAACTAGATAAATTACATATGCATGGGGTATAATCAGGTTTATTCTGCAGCCAGTTAGCTCCAGTTCAGTTGAATTTGCACTGAAAATTGCTCCCTGTCTCTAGACTGGATTATCATACTTGTTGCTGCTTGCCTGTTCTGTTCTCAGTGGTTTTTTGCTGCAGGTGCTGTTGCCTGTGGAAGCTTCTCCCTGGTGCCCGGTTGTTCTCCAAGGCCCAAGTGTGCATGTTGTATAACGTGTTTCTAGTCATTGTGACTGCAAATTAAATTCTGATAAATGTGCCTCAAACACAGCTGATGCAGGCACTTCTGAGTCTGCAGAGAGCCTGGAGCAGTAGCTCCAAAAGGTTTGGACCTTCTCATTCATCTCAGTATGTTCTTAAATTGTCATTCTTCACATTCTTCTAGCTTAAATATCAGCTTTAGAGCCGGGCTCACGTGTTTAACTGTTTCCCTTTTGATCATTTCATAGAAGCCCTCTGAAGTTTTTATTCCTTAATTTCAAAGTGTTTCTTGTGCCCTCCAGGTGAGAAAGTCCGGAGCTGCAGTGATATCTATTTTCCCTCTTGACAACTTTCAAGCTACAAATGGGAATTTCCAGTGCAGGAACCTATGGCATACTAGAAAAAACATAGGGACTCCAATAAATTAATTGGTTTGCCTACCTACTAAGTTGTCCCTGGGATTAATGTATTGAGTGATTAATTGCCTTCATAGCCAGTTACTCACGGGTTTCAATATCTTCAGTGTAAAATCAGGCTGCCATGTAATTTCCCGGCAAAAAGAATGCTTTGGCACACCAACTCAGGTGTGGTTTGCTGGTGAGGAGCCCTTAGATGTCAAAATGTCTTTATTCACTCTTGATCTTGCACTCCTGGGGTTGGAGGGCTGGTGTTAACCAGTTTTGTTCCACCAAATGCTACCTAATTGCGCTGATCAAATGTCAATTCACAGCAGTTTAGTGCTCCACGAGTTTATTCAAACATCCATCCTCCTCTGCTGTTAAGTCGTTAAGTTAAACAATTGCTCTTTGTCCCTTGGGCATGGGGATTGACGGACACAAGCAGGGGAAGTGTGAGTCACAGGGGATGGACACTGGCATTCCCGGGCAGTGAATCCTGTCCCAGCGTTCACCATCAGAAGGAACCCAGTTTCCCTGCTGGAAACCTGTTCATCTGCCAAAAGCTGTTCTCCTTGGTCTTCCCCAGCAAGCAGGACTGAAAGCCAACTTTGGACTAAGCTCTGAGATAGCCACAGTTTAGCCTGATGGGTAAACCTGGCCAGCTTTGTGCTTTCCCTCTCTCATAAGGATTCCTTTGCCTTGCTAAGGTCTCATCTGCATCAGGAAACTGATGAGCCAAGCTTTAGCAGTATCATTATTTCAATATAACCAGTCCATTTCCTGTGTAGACAAGCCCTTCAGACTAATCTTCTTGCCTGACCCACAACCCCAGTTGCAGAAGCCTTGGAACATGTTTTGGAGCCTCGTTCCACTCCTAGATTATGAAGCCTGCCAAACCTTTTCATTTTGCTCAGGGCTTCCTGCCATTTCAGCGTTGGAACCCATCTGATTCCAGATCTTTTGCCCACCAGCCAAGAAGTTTCAGCCAAGCCACATACATCCTGCCACCAGGATGCTCCTACCGTGCCAAGCTCAAAATCCTCCTCAGTTCTTCTGTCCATGGATATCTAACCTTGTTCAAACTTTAACGACTTGAGGAGTGGACATTTTGAGGCCAGAACGCAAGTTTGGAGGTCTGTTCCTTTTCCTCATTGTTAGTTTTCACAAATGGATACAGAGGCACCTGCTCCTAGAGAGTTCTGTGATGTAAAGGCTGTCTCTAATGTTGCCTTACGAAATCAAGAAATTCCATCATTCCTGTTCAATCCTTTTCTTAGTTTAGCCACCAGACACTGATTTCATCAACTTACCTCTGTGAAAATAGCAGGCAAAGATGACATTTTTCTTCTGCACTTCTTATTTCATGCTCTTCTACATACCATTATTCTTGCTTTAAGTTTTTTTACACATTATTAAATTATATGAAAAAAAAAAACCCAAACCAAAAACCACCAAAACACCTAACAGATATGCAATGATGCAGATAGATGTATCTTATGAAGACACCTAAATGCAAGTATGCACCACGGGGTGAATAGGGTTTTTTTTACATTTTGTAGTTTTCAGTTTCAATAAGTCTCACACACTATTCCAATTTTTTTTTTTTTTTTTTTTTTTTTTTTTTTTTTTTTAATTATTGTTATTAGATTCCAAGCCAGACTAGCAAGAGCAAGCTTATGTGCAGTTTTTAGCATTGTGGGCATGCACTATAAAAAGAAGACTGCAACAGAAGCACAAGTTTCACTGTATAGCAGTAATTCTTCTTCTTGCTGTGTAAAATTCAACACTACAAAAGAATCCCACTGCTTAAATGCTCTCAGGTAGGAAGTGCAGTAACTCCTGCTCATCCCTTCACTGGGGGAAAAAAAAATCAGTCACCACATCAAGATCACAGTCTTGGCTGTTTGCCTCACAATTTCAACCTCACTTCTGCCAAGTTCTGTCAGGGCCTTCCACTGCTTACCTGAAATCCCCTAAAATCTTCACTGCTGACAGGACCTGTCAGCCAGGTCAGCCCTCTCTCATTTCTCCCGTCACTTGGGGACCACACTGAGGAGCAGCATTCCCATGTCCTTCGTAAGGATCTTCTCTCCAGCAGGGCTGGCTGTCCCCATGGCCCCAGAGGGACACACTTATCCTGCACTGGAAGTCGAGGAAGGGTTGTATCCCATCTTCCAGCCACGTCTTTCATCCTGCTATACCAGCCCTTCCCAGCTCATTTTTCACCACTGGGCACTCAAGGTTGAAATCAGGGCTGGGAAGGACCTTGAAGACCAGAGATCTGACCTGGAACAAAGTGTTGGAACCAAATGTTGTACAGAAATGTGTGTCTAGAGGGCCATCTAACTTTTTCCTGTCTCAAAAAAAGTGTTTATTGAAAGGTAAAAAAAGCACTCAGATTTTGAAGTGTGAATACTGTTGATTATGTTCTTTGCTTTATTAAGAAAAGCTCTGGCAGGTGAGGACAAAAATCAAATTAATCCCATTCCCTGCCACTGGTGATTCTTCCCTGTGGTCTTGAGAGCATAAATCATTCCTTATTCTCTCCTTTCCTCTGAAATGTTAGAGAACAAGATGCAGTAGCTTTCAAATAGCTTTCAATTGATCTTCCTGAGAAGCATGGGTGTATTGGGTCACTTCAGCCATGCTGTGGAACACAATTAAAGCTATTCTAAAGTATTAATAAACATGCCACAAAAGGCCATCAATTAATTCAGGCCCTTCTTATTTCAGGTGTCTTTTCTTTAATGAGTGTGTTATTTTTAATGGACACTAAGTAAAGTTTTCAGGAAAACACACTTTTAAATTCAAGAGAGGTTGACTATTTTTAATTTTTTTTTTTGTTGTTCTATTCAGAAGAGGAAGTAAAAAGCTCTTATGACTATTTCAATGTATTTTAAATTAATGGCTCATTTTCTGATTAAAATTTACCAAAGCCATAACAGTAGCATTTTGGTAAAACTGTATAAGTGTATATAGAAAACTGGCATCTCAAAAGTAATTTTAATAATTCTTTTGTGCTTCCATGCATTTTTCTAGCCATGAGTGCTAAACACATTCCAATTGACCCAATTTTTAAAATAATTTGTTAACAATATATAAATGGTATCCCAATAACTTACTTACTGATAGCTGGAAAGGTTTAAAAAAATAGTCTTCTCTAACAGAGGCTTGAATGAAAGTATAGTTGTACTGAAATTTATTAATATTTTATATATTTTTTCTCTGAGTACAGTGGTAATGATTTGAAAACTTTTAAAGCAGGGATTTAGTATTTTCACAAAACTTTTATCACTTTAGAAGTTATTAGCATCCTAGATTAAACAGATTCATTCCCTAGTGTGGGAATTTGGGAAAATTATAACCCCAGTCATTGAGATCTACAGAAAAAAATTAGGTGGAAGCTGTAATCCATTCACCTGGGCAAATTTTGTGGAATTTGCATTCCAGTCATATAAACAATTGTCAGGATAAAAGGGAAGCAAGCATCTTTCCAAAATTTGGGTAGGCATGGCAGATATGAAAGACTGATACTCACTGAACTAAAGTTTCTCAGGCAAGTGTTAACAAAAAAAAACCCAGCGTAATAGCAGAGTGTTCAAAATAATGAGAAGAGCAGAGCAGGAGGGTGAACAAACCAAAGTTTGAAAGACCACAATTAGGCAGATCTGTAATAAAGGTGAAGCAACACAAAGGCTAAACCGAACCTCTCAATACCAGGATTGCCTGGAGAAAACATCCAGTTAAGAGGAAAAAAGTGCCTTTGCTCAGTTTGAGGCACAGGTGGGTTCGGCTGAGTGAAGAAGGAAAGGCATAATCACGAATTACTTTATCTCTGACATCCACAAGCACCTCACTTCACCACCTGTGGCAAGGAGGGGCACAAACCACCCCTGGTCTGCACACTTTCTGCACAAGTGTGCAAAGCACCAGTGCCTGCTGCTGCCCCTGACACCTGGAGAATCCCTCGCGCACGGGTCCTGTCCTTTGGCAATTGGTGGGGCTGGGCGCAGGAGGCGTGCTGGAAATTGAATTGCCAAATATAGGAAACAATCTGTGGGAAAATGAATGCTAGTCGGATTTGATCAACCTGGAAGCCACGTTTCATAAACAGCAAAGCGTCCTGAGCTGCAGCCTTGTCCTATTTCCACTCAGAGATTTTCAGCCCTGTCGCTTTCTCACCCTCGTTTTTTTGCAAGGGTGAAACAACAGCAAGTATTGCTTGAGGAGGAGGTTTCTACCTCGTTATGTGTGTATTCCTTGTTGCTGAAGGCAAAGTAAGGTTTTCCTTGAAGATCAAAGACTTCCTGTAGTGTGATCGGTATCTAAAAAAGACTTCATATACATGATGAGCTTGCACCTTTCTGATTCATTCCTGTAACGGGGAACTGCACGCTCACTGCCCTATAAACAAGGCATGGCACCACTCATTAATATGCTCCACTCAAATGAATGGAAGCCTTTCCATCAACCACAAAAGGGTTTGACTCAAACCTTGAGGGCCTGGTGCATCTAATCTTCCTTGCTCCGAGGGGTGCTTCCCTTTGGATGTAGTCCCACCATCCTCATCCTCTCTGGCAGCCTCTGCCACCTCTTCCCCAGCTCAGGCACTGGCTTTTTTCTCTCTGCAGCAGCAGAGTGGAGAGGGAGGAGCATCCATGCATCCCTGGTTTTCAGTGTGGCCTTAATTTTACAGGCAAGGGAAGGATGCTTCCCCTTGCTCCTCCTCCAAAACCCTGCTCCAGGTCTCACTTAGCAAGGCCATGCTTCAGCACACAAAGCAGCAGGATAAGCAGAGCAATGGGCTGCCTGTTGCAATCGTTTGCTAGGCTTTTTGGTTTGGGTTTTTTTTTTTTTTTTGCATCTTCAGATGGTCCTCTTCAAAGGATTAGCCCCTTCCTGCCACACATCTAACCAAACCGAGAAAAAAAAACCAAAAAGGTGTTTCCTTCTAGGTCTACTTGCACTTTGCTCTTTTAATAGAAGAACTTGTCAGTCCTTCAGTTCAGAAAGGATTTTAAGCAGGGGAACAATGTCCCATGGGGCCTCAATCATCTTTCCCTTTGTTTTCCAAGGTAACAAGTGCCCTTCATGCCTGCAGAGCAGAGTGGATCCCCCACCCTGCAAAGGCAGCACTTGCTGAGCAGAACAGAGCATCTTGCCAGGGCTTGGGGCCACGCTAAGAAATGGCCTTATAAGGACAATTGCAAACTGCACCACTGTTTAAAAAGGAAGCTGTGCTTCTTTGCAATTGCCCTGGCTCATGCAGACACACAGCCACAAGCACATGCGAATGTGAAGGCTGCGTGCATGCGAGCACACAGAACTGCGTGAGCAGAATACCTGCGAGCCCAAACAACCTGTTGAGAGAGGGTCAGAGAGCAGACACGCCACAGACCTCAGCTGGCTTGCTCAGTGCCCCACCTGAAATGCTCAGAGACCCAAGTAATGCACATATATGGACCCCAAGTGGAAGAGAACAGAAAGCTCTTCAACCACTCAAAATGAGTTGATTTTGGCTGAGCTACTATAGAACATTTGATAAAGTCAAAGTTTTGGCAAGCTTCAGGCTCCTCAATCCAAGCTCAATATAGTGAGGATTGTTCTACAGAAATGAAGGGATTGCCTGTTCTATTTTGGCCAAATAGTTTGCAGGGTTGAGTATTAGTGGCACTGTGACTGTCATCCTCATGGTGTTAACTCCCCGAGGGGCCCTCAGATTCCTCCTCTATGTTTGTTCTTCCACTGCACAGGGAGCAGTCTGATGGATTTTGCTCCTGTTGTTTAGGTGTGTGCTTTATTTCATTCCCAGTTAAACCTATTTTGGAGGAGGGGTTGGGGGAGGTGGTGGTGTTCAAACGTGGCCGGGGCTGAAAATCCAAGCTGCGTTGCAGTAAAAGTGGATGACTTGATGAGGTGCTGTTCTCTGACAAGACATTCAAAGGCTGCGGTTTCAAAGCTCTGCTCTGGGGTGCAGCAGGTCAGGTGCTTTTTCATGGAGTTACTGGCCTTGTGAGCCAGCTGCTGCTCAAAGTGTGAGATTGGAGTGAAGCGACTGGAAGCCCCTTCCGGAGGTGCATGACATTAAGCACAGGGGCAATTACACTACCAAATTCTCACAGCATGCAGTAATATATTCAGGTTTGTAGAGGCTTATCTTAATTTATTTTTTTTCAGGATGTGAAGGAGTATACCATGAAAAGATCTCTCTGGTAGCTGTTCTGACCTCATATTCCTTCCTCAAGCATCTGCTGTTGGTCATTGTCAGAGATGGGACCAATCTGACCTAACAAGACGAATTCTGCATACCTTAGGTAATTGCACATTTTCTTTTTTTCTGCTTGACATTGCAGATGAATAGTTGAGTGGGATGGAGCCTTGATTTTGCCTGATGCTGCTAAATAAATAATATTAGTAAAGAAGGAGGGAACGGATTAAATTCGAAAGTCTTGGCACTACAGCAGCTCTACAGCATCACTTTCTGCATTAGGAGCACAACAGACATGCAAAAAATTATGTATATGCTAAGGTAAGCCAGAGTAGGCCTCAATTTTCCACAGAATTTACACAGGCTCTCTGATGCCTTGCTTTTTATTTAATCAGGAGTGCTAATGTTCCTGACTGAAGTCCTTGTTCTTAAACTCTTAAAACTGAAAAGTGTGTCTTCTTGTACCTCTAGGAGGCTGAGATGTGGGTCCCCAAGAGGAGTCTTACATTTTTATTTGATTTATTTTATTTTGTTTTGTTTTGTTTTATTGAATTTTTAATCTTACCAGGCCACTAACAAGCCTTTCAGAGGAGGAATCTGATGGAAACACAAGCCAGCTCTGCTGGTTGTAGGCACACACTGGCAGTGCTGTGGGGAACACAGATCTCCGTTTTTGTCCCCAAAATCCTTGCCCAGTAGGTAACAGTGTGGTGACAGTGGTTTTGGGGGAGCTGCGTTGACTTTCCCCTGCAGGATTTCAGATGTGTGCAGGCAGTCATGCCAGAAATATATAAGAATTTGTAATTCCAGAAAATTCCATAAGAGGAAGGCTGTATTTGCATGTCTTCCCTATAGATTGGTCATGAAACTCTGGATGTTAAGGACTGAAGGTTTAACTGCTTTGCTTTTCTCACAAAAGTCATGTAATGGATATTTTATAGGTCTCTCTTGAGTTTTTGATGAATTTTTTGGTATCAGATATTGACTACTAGACTGTCATTTTCATTCATGACTTTTTAATAAAAAAATGGAAATTCTACAAGATTAAGTTGTTCACGTGAAGTAACCACTTAAATCTAAACTTGTCAATCTTTGTTTACTATATTACAAATTTTCTCTATTTTCCATGAAAAGGTAGCCTTTTTCAGAAGAAAAAAAAAAAAAAGTGGGATATATTGTCAGTGATTGTTTCTTCATGAGTGAAAGAAAAAAAAAATTATGAATAGTTATGCTATAAACACATTAAAGACTTGAAATGTAAATATTCAGAGAAAAAAAAAAGAGGTTTCAGCTTTTCATTCATGAATACCAGAGAGCTAAACAAGACTGTCTTTATTTCATCTCGTATTACCCAATTCGATAGTGGGGCATGAAAATGTGAAGCATATATTTTGCATATCTTGTATAAACAAAGGCATCTCATGTATCATGGAGAAATTCTGGACATCTTTAAAAGAACAAATCGTGGGGAGAGGTGCCTGGGTGAGAGGTGCAGTAGAAAGACCAAAAAAAAATGAAGTGCCAGGGCTGTAAGTGGAGAAATGCTTGGATGGAGTGGTAAAAGTGTATGAGAACAGAAGCCTGAACCAGAGAAAAAGGATTTAAAGCTCCCTTATGCCCTCAAGATAACTCTCTTAATGAAGAAAAAGTCCTCCATGAGTGGCAGAAATAATGAATTTTGGTTTTCAGCATCTCTTTCTTATGTGCTTTTTCCCATCTCTAATAAAGGGTGAGGTTATTAGCCACTCTCGGGGAAAGAAAAAGGAAACATCGTACGCTCAATTATACGAGAGGCTTCTCTCTGGAAAAAAAGGGCTGAAGCTGCTGTAAAGCCTCTGCTCAAAGAGAGCAGAGCCAAAGCTAAGAGCACCCAGGAACCAAATAAAATATCCCAGTTAAAATTCTGGCCTGTTGGTATGGATGGCAGAGCTTTCCTTGACAATGCTGGGCTTTCACCCCTGTTTTTAATTATCTGCTGAAGGTAAACAGCTCTTTTTCTCTTCTCTCAGGGTAAGATGTGAAATTTTTACTAACCCTTTGGTTCTTGACTAGCCCAGCTTTCCTGGGATGATAAAATAAACCTAAATTTAAAAAGTGCCCTAGCTATGAGGCTGGGCGAGGACATCAGCTGTATCTCAGGGTGAAATATCAGAAGACTGCAGTGCTGGAGGAGAGGCTTAGCACATCAACTTTTCTGTTAAAAAAAAAAAAAGTAGTACTTGTGATGAGGCAGTGATAAAGCTAACATGGTTATGAAGGCAAGTGACTACAGACTTTCCAAGCTTAAGGATTAAGGTTTTAGGTTAAGCAGTCCTTCTGGACAGAAAGGGGGAAGGATTAAAAATCAGAAGGAAGATCAACTGTCTCTGTTCATAATATGGGCGATAGGTAAATTGGAAAAAGTGCTGTTAAAATATTTTGCCTTTGGAACATCAGGGTGGAATGGACGTTCAGGGCCACACAGCAAAGGGGGAGTCCTCACACTTTTAAATCCCAGCTGTGTGATAAGGAGTTTTCACATGACATGGGGCTAATCTGTTTACAGCAGTGATGCAGATGATCCCATGGCCTGTTTGTTTTTGCTTTTGTTTCCTTTTTTTTTTTTTCTTGAGGATAGTAGACTGGCATAATCCATAGATATGAATCTGCAAAACAAAAATTAAAAATCTCCTTCTGCTTCTCGATCTGTCAGGCATGTTCAGAGTTCCTCTCTGAGCTTCCAGCAAGGAAGCAATGTTCCTTCAGGAGAGAAAGTGAAGGAAATCTGCCTGACTATTTATGCCACCACATTTTTCAATGGTCAAAAGAGGACAAGTCAGGAATCTCTGTGGTGTGGGTGGTTAACCATTCTTCTTTGTTCTGCTACATGCACAAAGCCAACGCCCACCTGTTTTCCTCTTAAACTTGGTTTGCAGAAACTTGACATTTTTTACAGAAATTTATTTTATTTCCTTCCTAGGACTTTAAAAGCACCCAAGGTATGTTTATGTTTCACATGCCTCCTTGGTGCACAAAAGGTGCTACAGAATGGGGTCGGGGGGAGGCTGGGGAGTGTGGGAAATCTTTCCTATCATCTCAAATATTTGCAGGGCTAGAAAAATCAATGTCATTTGCACAGTGTTATAGAGAAAAAAAAAAAGGACAAAAAACCAAAACCCAGGACCATTTAAATTTCTGTTGCAAGACACAGTGAATAAACTATGACTTTTGGGGAAAAATAGAATGCTACAAAAGGCTGAGTTATAATCAGCTCAGCAGGGGTCATAGCAGGTTGATCCAACAGCCATCCTCATTGAGGTCCCAGTTCCACACAGCATTTAAATGCATGCTTAATTTTAATCACATTCGTAAGTCCTGCATGACCTTAATGTTAAGCACGTGCTCCAGTGAATTGCTGAAGTGCGGGTGGAGACGTGGTTTCGTGAGGGCTGGGAGCAAGAAGAGGAAAGAGGCCCTTGCTGTAGGTTCTCATTTATGGGCCTCAGGCACGATCAAAGGCTGCAGCATTAGTTCTGAAGCAGGAAATGTCCTCACAATGCTGTGAAGCAGACAACAGAGGTAAGCAATTTGTAGGGAAGGTGTAGTAGGAGCTGGAAAACATGGCCCACAGGTTGGCTGTGCACTCCTCTTCTCTCTGGGCTGCATCCAGCCCTGTGGCACTCATTCCACAAGGACTTTAGGAAATGCTCATGGTCTGATGACAATATCTGATGACTTCAGTGGGAGAAATTCAACTCATGCTCTGCTTGAGTTATTTTGCAAAATGTAAGTCTACACACACTGCTCGTTGGCACAAGGTTGAATTTTACTGTCTGCTCCCTTTTCCTCAGACTTTGCTGTCATTCTTTTGATTTTAAGGATGTTGTTCTCCTGATGCAAATGAAAAAGCCCACCCTTCTAATTCAGGATAAAAGGGGGAGAGAATTTTTCTTCCAAGAACATCAGGCCAGCATCCCAATGGCAGTCAGGTTCCTCAATCACGTTCACTTGCCAGTAGTATTAAACTATCAGAAGTGTCTTGATATTTATGCCTGGATTCAGTAGTTCAGCTGCTTCAAGAAAAGTCTTGGAATGGCCACTTCCCCTTATTTACTTGTGGAGTTCTGTCAAATAAATTGAACGCAGGGCAGATGTTAGAGGGAAGCATGTTAGATGGGGTCCTAACGTCAGTATTGTACTCACCGGGCCAAATTCTTTTATATTTGTTCATTACTTTGTCAGGAACACTTTGGTAGATAATACTGATTTAAACGGGCCAACAAGTGCATCAAACAGCCCAAGAAACTGTTGTATGAGAACAACCATAATCAAAAATGTGGACTCTCCTAGTGCAGTGCTCCGACTGGCGAGTTTGGCCTCTCTGGATTCCTTGGTGACTCTCCTGCACAAACAACTCTGCTCCTTCACCCATAGCTGGGGGGAGAAAAAGACTCTCTGCTCCTTATTTGTAAAAGCCAGCACAGTTAGGGCTATGGTGAGCGCCATAAAACAAATATTTTAGGTTGAGGGTGAAGGAGGATCAGCATGGTTCACAGTTCCACCACTGTTCCGCTGTGATTCTGGCCAATGTGGCTGGCAGCACAGGGACTTCTTCAGCAGTCCTGCTGTTTGGCCTCAGACAGAAAGTGTGTTCATGACTTGGGCAGATGTTTCTGCTTTTAGGAATCAGCCGTTTCCTCTTTTCCAGAAGCACATGCCAGCACAGTCAGTATCTGGAAACCTGCTGCTTCACAGTAGGTCCAGAGTCTAAACTGGTACTTTACTAGAAAATGGTAATAAAGCAGTTTGAATTCCTTTTATCCTTCATGCTCTTAATGGCTTTCAGGTTCATATGAGACCAATCAATTAATCCTGGTTCAGACCTAGAGGAATAGGATGTTTCTCACCCTCTGAACAGGAAAGAAACCCATAACAAAGATTACCAATCCACTTATTAAGACTTATGTTGGCAGCATAGTCTAACAGAGCCTCCAGCTGGGGTTGGGACTACAGATTTGCAATCTTGTATAAGCCTAATGTTCACTAGTCATATGCTAATTAATTGCTAAATCACAAAAGGCAAATCATAATTATTGTTTCAGGTTAGCAATTCTCCCTGACCTGATTGCATGCTTGCTGTTTGAAAGAATTAAGGAATGAGGCTCATTTAGGAACGCTCACCTGTGTAATCTATGTTTTTGGCTCCATTAGCTTTTGTTTCCAGGTGATGAAAAACTCTTTCTGATCTGAATTTTCATTTTAACTTTTCTTGGATGGATTCTGCTACACTTCATCATCCTGGGAGGTCAATCAAGTAGTAAGAATAAGAGAGGAAGAGCACAAAGAGTTGAAGTGATTATGGCTCTGGTCATGCAAAGATTTTCAGTGGGCTGAATGTGTCACACTGTGGCCAGCTACACTTGGCTAGGTTTGTGCAGACTGGGGTACTTGAAGTTTCCCATTTCAGGACTTCTTTCTGGAGGCAATTGGGCCACTTGTATAGCAAGCCCAAGCTCTTCTAGCTTCTTTCCTTATTTGCCCCATGTAGTGCTAGCACTTGGTAAAAACATTCCTGCTGAAGTTTTTGTTGGTGAACAGAGGCACAGGAATTACTTAAGCTGTTCCAAAAATCCCACTAAAATGAGAAGCAAAACTACTGTTGATCTCAGGCATACAGAGTCAAACTTTTATTTTTTTAAAAAATGTTAATGGCATATTTGAAAACTGATCAAAGAAAGCTTCCCCAGTTCTTTTGTCACGTGGGCCAGTGCACCCAAAACTCCCAGTGAAGGGAGTCAAAGGGTCATCAGGAAGCTTTCTGGCTGACAGTCAGGCATATTCACATGTGAGGGCTGGCTGACATGTGGCTGAAGTCATGAGGATGCAGAGGATACTGCTTTGGCTCAGAAAGCTCTTACTCAGCTTGCTATCTAAAACTGTCCCAACCCATCAAGCCTAACGTGCTTAGATCTCTTCCAATCGTTATCTGTTAGTTGTGTGGTGAGAAGGTTGACTTGGCAGCTCTGAAATGACAGTCCAGAAATTGGAGTAATTTCCCTGCTAGGATAAGGTAGTTCTGGCAGTCCTAAGAGTAACTGTGCAGGAGGGATGAGGCTGCTGCATAAATCCCTAGTCTGAGGATATCTCACCAACAGACACATGCTGATCTGCCCACTGTTACTAGTCAAGGTCATAACTGAAAGATTTTGATGGTTGCCCCGAGCTAGCCAAATCTCAGGGCTGTTGCTCCCTGCTGCCCTGTGTCTTCTGGTTCAAACTGGGACTGCAGAGGAGCAACCCCTGGCCAAGGGCAGCTGCATGGGTTCCTGGTGGAAAAAGGAAAAGCAAGATGAAAAGAAAAGAGGACTGTAGCTCCTGGGCAGTAGATGAGTCAGGAGCATTGGGAGAATTTTCTAGCAAGCAAGAAGCTGCTGCAGATGAAGAGACACTCCCTCCACCCTGCTGTAACTGTAGCCAGCCGGCCAAGCAGCACAGCAGGCATTCAGTGGCACTGGCCCCAGCCCAGCTCCCTGTGCCAGACTCCCAGCACACCTGTTGAGCATATTCCTTTCACCCAGCCTTCAGCTAACATTTCAACCGTGGCTGGTGATACACCCAGCCTGCTGCAGAGCTGCAGTACTCACTCATCACACCTCAGTGCCCACCACGGCGCTGGGATGTCCCAGCCAGGCAGAGAGCGCTGTCACCCTGAAATGCACAGGGTGATCCACCTGCCTGGTGTGGCAGAGGAGCTCAGGGAGCGTGGAGTTGCATTGGGTTTGGTCAGCACTGAGGAAAGGAGATGGGAAAACGCCCAGCACAAGGGCAACCTCTTCATAAGTCCTGCCTTCTGTCTTTGGTGCTCCGTCCATCCATCCATCCATCCATCCATCCATCCATCCATCCATCCATCCATCTGTCCATCCATCCATCCATCCATCCATGGGCTTGCACTGGCATCTCTCTGCCCAAGCCCCACATCCTGCTGTGCTGTCCTGCCTGAGGATGGTGAGAGCTCCATGGTCTGGGTGAGAGCAGCAGACAGGCATCCTGGCTGGTGCTGAGCTTGCTCTTCCCTTCAGGATGTTCAGCAGTGAAGTCTGCTCCCCTTCAGGGCTACCAGCAGCTTTTAGAGGTGCAGCTCTCAGAGATGTGAGGGTGGGGAAGTGTAGGATGAGGGGCAAGGCCTCAATGTGAAAGTGCAGGTTACCTGCCCTCCCTGCTGCTACTCCCTTGATCTTTGACTCCCTTGAAGTTAGAGGCTGGAAATAAGAGTTGGGTTAAGCTTATGATGAATTTCTTAACAAAGGAGGGACAAGGAGCTGCAGCAAGAGTAGGAAAAACAGCAGCAGATGTTTGAAAGGACAACTCGGGCCTCAGGTGGCTTTTAGGCAAGGTGTAATATCTCTACAGACATGTCTTCTTGCCACATGATGCAAGATTAAAAGGAGTGCAAAATGATATGGTACTCTTCTTCCTCTTGGTTTAGCTTGTCTCTTTTTCATGTTTAGAAACACATATGGATGGTGTGTGCCTTAGTGTTTCATGAGGAATTTCCAGGTGTGCCCTAGCTAGTTTTATGCAATGAAGAGGATTAAATTGCCTCCTCAAATAATCTCTGGTTTACCTGTCCACTGCTGGAAAATCCACTGGGCAGTTTTGTTAGAAAGTGCTCACAGCAATGAACATTTTCATGTGAACTTCTGGTTTAGAATCAGGGCTTTTGAAAACCTCAAGAAAAAGGTGTAGACAGGGAGGACTCCACATACAAAGGATGGTTTATTCCACCCCACTATGCAGATAGAACTGTTCCAAGTACTGTTCCTGAAGCCAAAGTTTGAGCTGTTTTCTACAAACCTAGAGATAAAGCCACAATTCTTGCAATACGAGACAACTCACACATAGTGATGGGTGAGGTTCAGAGCTGCTTCATTTCAGTCATCCCCATTTGACAACACAGCAGGAGCAGAGGGAGTTTTGGAGGTTCAATCTCTCCCCAAGAAACTTTAGAGTAGTTATGAAGCAGCCTTAAACTTCTCTCCTGATCGTGATCCAGCTGAGTCCTTGATCCCAACCCAAGTTAAGAAGGCTGGAATTGTCTCTAGGCTGAATGTCATTTTATTGCACTAGGACCTTTTATCTCCCTGTGGTTGTTTAGAGCAGTGGCTGTTCTTTCATGTTGAGAACACATTGTCTGTGTAGGCTTGGCTGTGGTGGAGTACAGGTCTCACTCTTTTCGTTAGCAAAGTCATGAGTGAGATGTTTACTCTTCGCAGCGCTCAAGGGCAGCACTAATTTATTTTTGTAGCAGTCCTTTTTAGACGGAGAAGTTGGTGACAGCCATAATTTATTCATGGTGCTTTGCAGCTCTGCATGGCATGTCACACAGGCCTGCAGCAACTGGAAGTAGTTATTTTCTTAGGAAAGTGTAGAGACCAAAACTGATAACACACAGCGACATACAGGAATCTGCTTATGCTTAAGGAAGATAATGCACGTCAGCAAAGGGAACTGCAGATGGATGAGACTTCTTGTTTTCCTCATGTCCTCTCTCTCAGTTCTCCTCACATGAGTGTGTGTTCAGCTTCATGAGACCATGTTTACAGCAAGCAGAAATTATTTTCATCCCTCCATGCTGGTGTCCACAGCTAATGCACTCACAAGAGCTGCATTTAAGGGCTCTCTCCATGATTCCCAAGGAGAGACGTGGAGATATAACCAGGTTTGCTCTTCAGGGACGAGAGCTCCAAGTCACATCTGCTCTCATTAGGTTCAAATTTGGCTATGCTGAACACATGCCATCATCACTGTCATTGCCATGGCAACCCGTGGCAACATCAGACTATCCCAGCCATGTGACAGGAGGTCAGGCTGAAAGGAAACCTGGGCTGGGAGAAACGCGGCGCTCGCATCCTCACTGGTATTAATCAACAAAACAGCCACCAGCAAAGTAAATTTGCTTTTGTGCAAATATTCCCTTCCTCAAGCTTGCCTGAATGAAAAAGCTGCTCTTCAGGGATTTGTCTGCTGCTTTGGTCTGGCCAGGGCTTTAGGCTGCCCATTCTCCTACCTACGGCTGGAGTGCTGGTTCCCACAGGGTTGTTGGGGGGGACTGGTGTCATTCTGCATGCCTTCCACCAAATTAGAAAAAAAAGAAGGAAATCTTTGGGAACCAGGCATCCAGCTTCATGCAGTTTGTGAGCATTAGCCTCTCTGTTCAGATGATGGAATGCCATAAATTATGTGCTTTATTTTTTTATAAAGTTGGCTGTCCTTCTATTCAAAGGGAGGGGGAGAAAAACAAAGCCTTAAGATTAAGGGGATTTATGAATAATTTGAGACCATGTTAGCTTTTAAGAACATCTGGATTAAACAAAAATTAAACTGGAACATAAGAAATTCAAAATTAGGATTGTTGTTCCTTCTCATGCAGTCTTGAAGCCAGTAAATGTTCTTCCTCTGACTTCAACGTGTTTTACCAAGACCTCCAACAACCACAATGTCCTGATTCTTCTCCATTAGAGACAAGAAAAGCAACAAGAGTATCACCATTTGTTACATCCAAACAATTTCTCAGCGCATGCAAGCTGAGAGTTTATTATGCCACAATCTACAACAAGTTTTTTCCAAAAACTTACCTAGCAACATTTTCATATTAGCTTCACCATCATAGTCCAAACATATGATTTAGTGTTTTGTCATTGTACATATGGGGAGAATCACTTTCAAAGTCAGTGCTGGGTCAGCTTCTGTTTTAAGAATTAAAGCAGAAGTTAATTAACTAGCATATTTCATATCTTTGTAGTATAGGTTACACTAAAATTAGCCAGAGAGACAAAAATCTGCAGTGACATAAAGGACAAGTTAAGGTGGCAAACACATATTTGGGGTCTTCAAAATCCTGTGTCTCCCTGTGATTTCTTGGGCAGTCCTTCACTTCTGCTACCATTTCCCACTGAAATAAGAGTGCATGGAAAATTATGAAAGAAACAGTAATTTACTATGGCCATACCCACTCTGTATGCATTTTAGAAAGGACAAGCGGAAAACCATAAAGATGCCCAACAGTCACTGAGAAGCAACACCCAACATGATCTTATTTGTAAACCACAGATACTAACAAAATAGGTTCCTTTTGATTTTAATCACTGGACTGGTTTTATAGTGCCTCATCCAGTATGATGCCATTCAAGATAAAAAGAGTTAATGTTTCTGCATTTGTAGCTGGGGGGGTTGAGGGAAAAAAAAAAAAGAGAAACTGCAGAAGATCTTTCTGGAGTACATTGTTTGAAAATCCACACTTACTCTTTATCAGCCTGCAATTTTTGTAAAATAGAATTAGTGTCATTCAGCCTTAGATAAAGCTTCATTAACGCCAAGATAGGAGGGAACTCTGTTTACTCGTTTGCTCAGTCCGTTGTGAAAATTTTAATATCATTGTGCTCTCTAAAACCCTAGTAGCCTAAATACGTAAGATAATAAGTAGATATAGATTTACAGAATAATTTGGGTGTAAGGGAGCTCTGGAGGCCATCTGATAGTTCAATATCTTACTCAGCTAGGTCAGTTTGCTCCAAGTCTTGACAAGTTAAGTTTTTAAAACCAAGGGGAAAGGTCCCATGAGAATGCTGGGCCTCTGTTCCAATGTTTAACTACTCATATTGTGATTTTGTTGTTCCTCCATATGTAGACAAAACTCAGCTAGCTGCATTGCCTTTCACCCTAAGAGGAGTCTGGCTCTATCCTATCTCTGCTTCCTGAAGGGCTGAAATCTGCAATAAGGTCCTTCTTTAGTCAGACCTCTCATAGCAAGACGCAAAAAAACCCCCATAAAACTGAGCCACAGGAGAGCTCTGGCAGAAAAAGTTTGTGCAAAAATCACCTTACAGGACATCTACTCAGCATTGTTTGCATGGGAGGAGATCCTAGGAACACCAGTTGGAGACTGGTGTCTGTGCTGGGCACTGAGGAGGAGCTGTAGCTGCGTGCACGGAAATGTTTTGTAGGGATGGACAGACAATAAACAGACCAGAGGGGAAATGAGGAACAAGGGAGTGAAGCTGTGACCCCATTAACACATAGAGGAGCAAGGGGGGGGCAGATTATCTTACATGTCATTTGAATGTTCCTTCTGAAATACTGAATTGCGTTGCCAAGGTTATAAATTCTGTATTCAAGGAAAAAATAGGAAGGCCCTGCACGCATCAGATGTCAATATGACCCTCCCCTCCTACCTTTATGCCAAAGGTATTGCTCAAAATGTTTATTGGCATCATCAATATGTCAAATAATATTAATGACATTACTAATATGTCTTGGCCTAAGTGTGATTGAACAACTCCAGGCAGCTCTCTGCTCTCAGAGCACTTGTAAGCAAGTCTGGCAGCCTCCTATTGGAACTGGCTGTCTACAGAAAGGGGTCTTGTAATAAACTGCCAGTGCCACTGGAATTAATAAATTCCTCTGTTGGGTGGGCTTTTTTTCTTTTTTTTTTTTCCCCCTCTTTTTTTCTCTTTTTTTTTCCCAATTTTTTTCTATCCCATAAGGAAGAACCAAAGAGAATTTTTGTCTCATATCCACAATCAGACCCATCAGGCAGATAAACCTACGTGGGAGGTGGAGGGCAACACCTTGAACTGAGACCATGAGGGGACAGGCTGTGTCAGACCTTGGGTTCTGCTTGCTGCAGCAGCCTTTGCCTCAGGGTAAGGAACACCTCCAGACATTCAGGAGGAGAACTGCTGTCTGCAGTATATCTTCAGCAGATATGTGTCTCACTGCTGGGCTACCGACTACAGAGAGAAATCTTTGTTACTGCCAGATCAGAGACCTCTGTTTGAACACTGAGGTTTCTCCCTGTGTGCAAACTTTTTTTTTTTTTTTTTTTAAAGCAGAGTCCAAATAGTCCAGTAGCCCAAATAAATGCATCTAAGTAATGAAATCCTGTTAGCTGAAGGGCAGCCAGTAGGTGAGAAGATGTTCTGTTTCCTCTGGACATCTTTTTGTAGCATTAAATACTAATGGAAGTGCTGAGCCTAAATTCTAATAATCTCCTGCAGGGGTTGTTTTAGTTATTATATTTATCATCTTCATGGAATTAACAAAAAAATATAAAACTAAACCTTGTTCTCTTGCCTTCTTCCACCCCCATCCAAAAACTTCTTTCCTTTTAGCTCAGCTTTTTCTGTAGAACCTCTTTGCAATTTATACTTACCTCCACACTTTGGAGGGTGTTTTTTTAGAGCACATTTGCTGGAGCAGAGGCATTATTTCTCTGTGCATTGAGCTTGCTTCTGCCCACTATGAAGAACAGAAGTTTCCACAGATGCTGAAAGTAGATTATTTCCTGTTTGGTCCTGTTTCTAAGCACTACAAGTGCAAGAAAACCAATCTGCTGGTAGAGCCAGGGCCAGAGTCCACTGAGGTAAGAGGCTTCAGAAATTGAGTGAATAACTTTTGAATGGATGGAGGAACAAGCAATCTAAGGCACTGCATGAGTCTCAGTTCATTTTGATACTAATCACAAATTATACAAAGTATTTAGTTGAACAGATGCAGGTGAGTTTATTTCATTTTTAAAGATCAGGTTCACTTTCTGGTCCTTGAAGACACTGATCAGTGAAACCCAGTTGCAGTTTCTAGGGCTGGATACTTCATTAAGCTGCTTGCTTATGTATAAGTGGTGGAGTTTTGCTTTCATAAAATTCCAGTGGTCTAAGTTACAACATCCTCCTTTGGCCCCTTTGCTTGGCCACAATGCTTGAAGATCTCCATGAAAATGGGAGATTTGACCCAGGCAGCCCTGAGCCCCGGAGCAATGCTGTCCATGCCGACTTCCCAGCATGAGGCATTGTTTAGAACCAGAGATAACGGCGGGCAGCGAGGTACACCTCCCTTCTGGGAGCTGTGTGCCACCTTTCCAGCACTTTATCTCCTGGAAGGAAAACAGCTTTAGAGTAAACCAAACACTCTTCTTTCTGCCCGGTTGCCTCACCCTTATTGTTCCTTTCTGGCCTGAGGCATCCTCTAAGGAGCTCAGGATGTTCCTTCCTCCACAAAAGTCCTGCTCTGAATCCTGCAGCAGCTTCTCTGCAGCCCCAGTCCGGTTTCCTTATGCCTTAGCTGATCCTGCAAGTAAACAAAAGCCACCTGCCAAGTAAGCACATCCTGCTCAGGGGTCCTCCTCACCCTGGAGCTTTGTCTCCTGAATCTCATCCCTTAGAGAGATCTTTTGCTTCTTTAGATGACTGCATTGATACCTGGCTCCTTTGTTCTGGCTCCAGGAAAATTCCACAGCCTGGAGCCTGCCCTCAGCACGGACTTACGGCCTCAGCCTTCCCGTCGAATTACCGATGCTTCCACATAAATGGAAGATGTTTGTTAATGGTCTCCTATTGTTAACCATGTGTCACCCCCACCCCGTGCAATCTCAGTTTAAAACTGTGGTAAAAACAGGACCAAGAGGGATAATTGCCTACTTTCAGAGCCGGGCTTCCAGTCCGTCAAAGAAAGTCCTGCATTTTCAAGGAGAATTAGTGAAAATCTCAAGCCGTTTTCAGATATGCAACTGTGCCAGTAGACTTTGGTTTACTTGATTTCAGAGGTTTTCTGATTTGACTAAAGGTCACACAATTAAGTTAATAGCTAATAATCCATATATGTAGTTTAAAAGAGGTTTTTAACAAATACCTAGATGAAGATGATAAAGCATCTTCAAGAAATTTAATTAGGTCTGAGTCTTCAAAGCTGATTTTTAGTATATTGGTGTATCATAGCTGGAAAGTGTCTTGGACACCCCTTCATATCTTCCACAGTTAAATAAATATTAGGGCTTTCAAAAGCTATTTGAGACTGAGATAACCAAGATGAATTTGGAGTGCACCTTGGAATTTACTTATTAAATCTCATCAAGGTCTCTTCTCTCCACTGAGCTCAGTTCCTTCCTTCATGTCTTTTAAATGTTTCACTTTTTTTTTTTCCTAAATTAATCCTTTGGACAAACTTTTAGGCCATAAATTTCAGAGCAAATGATTCAAAATCCCCACCGTGAGTTTTTCAAAATTGCAGAGTGTAGGCCAAATGATGCTTTCATTGAAGTAAGTGGTAAAAAACGTCAAACAGTTTCAAAAGAAGCCAGCACAAGAGTCCTTATGAAAATACCACCTTTATTACTTTAAAAAGGAGGGGAAGTTTGAAAGGACTAACTAAGAAAATTCAATGCCCAAATCCCATTGTAATTCAATAGGAATGGGGCGCCAAATTCCCTTAGGCTGCTTTGCAAATTCTCTCTCAACAATGGATGGCAATCCACTGCCATTATGAGCCGGTCATTCTGCAGTGTCAGAGGGTCAAGGTGATCGCTGGGTGGTGTTACCTGGCCCACAGCTGAAATAACGCTGTTGAACTTTGGTATTTTCGCCACTGAGACAAAATCATCTGGACCAGGCCAGACCCAGCTGGAGGCTGCAGATGGCTGGGGCTGGTTGTTGTGTTTTAGAGGGTCATTAGGCATCTCCAGGATGCTTCACCTCTACTTCTAGGACCCTCTGAGCCCTGGAGAGAGAAATGGGACAAGGAACTTGCAGGCAAGCTCACAAAGGCCTGAAGCATTTGATTAAGAAATCACCCAAAAGAGCAAATCCTGTTTCTTATGGTTGTCTCTCCAGATCAAGTGAAGGCAACACTGCAGCTCCTTCCTCTGCCAACCATCCCTCAGACACATGGGCCAAGAGATGTCAAATCTTTCTCGCTGCTTGCCACAGAAAAAGCATTTCTGCTGTAGCAGAGGTTTGGGAAGCAGCATCCAGGAATGGCAGAGCCTCCATCCCATGCTGAGACCTTCCACACCACCAGCAGCCCAGCTTTTGGCCCTGCACTGTCTGCAGTGAATTCTTGTTGTTCACAGCCTGGTGTGCCAGCTCCCTCTAATGCTCTGTCTGCATGTGAGAATATTCACCTAGAATAGCAGAGGGGTGCAAACAGGTTCTTTGGGACAAACAGTTCCTACTGACTTTATAAATTCATACAAAAGGCTTTAATTTCTCGGAAGAAAAAAGGCCAACAGTGGTTCCTGCACTGGCACCAGACAAGAAATCTTTTTTTACTGAGGCTTATTAAATCTTTTTTCCTCTTCAAAAGGAGAGCCCTGTCCCAAAAATTAAAATAAAACCATCCTCTGCCCTTTCAGTCATTGTTAATATTGGTCCGCTTCATGGGCTGAACCAAGAGGTTTATAAGGTTTCTTTCATTGTGTAAATTAATTCCACATACTTTTAGATTCTCAGAGGTTTTTCTTTTTCAAAAGACAGAAGGCATATTTTGTTTTGACAACTCAACTTTTTAACCAGTTACATCAATTCTTGCATTTAGATGAACTCCCCCCCCTTTTAAGCTCAAATTTACCTACCAGAGACCAGGGGAAACAACCCAAGAGTGCTGTTGAGATATCATTTGTTTCAAGCTCCCTTCAGAGCTGTGTTCCTCCTGCCTAAATTATATCTCATGGTGCCGTTTTTAGCAGGCAGGTTCTTAGATTATGTATGATTTGGGTTTATTGATGGAGCCAGTCAGTCTGCAGGCACTGTTTCTTAAACAGTTTTCAGAGAGAAAAAAGAGATTTCCAGTTTGTTGGTATTATCTAAACCAGAGCAGGCTGCTGTCACATGTAAGGAGGAGCGCATTGTATATCACAGGGATGTGGTTTCCCTTAGCAATGAGATTTCAGAGGGGTTCCAGAGCAAAGCCCATGAAAGCCTAAACACTCCAGTTGACTTGACTGGGCAGATTTGAGCACCAAGGAAAACCCACAGAGTTAACAACACCGTGATTGAGGGCACATTTGTTGATTATGTTTCAATCATTCTCTGTTCAGGTTTCCTGAAAGTAAATATGCAAACTCCTAAGACACTAAAATCACTTTCTCTCTTTATACATATATATATATATATATATATATATATGTATGCATGTATGTATGTATGTATATATAAGAATTTTCATGCTGTTCTCCCTGTGATCTTCAGCCATTTCTGAGTCTTAGTCGAGATAACACTGAAGTCAGTGATGTGTGAAAGACGTGGTGGATGGAGCTGGCTTAGCTTTGGGATTGCTTGTGGGGACTGGATATAATTCTGAACACTGCATGTTTTTGGTGGGCACATCACAGCTCAGAGAGGATCCCATATTTGAGCTAATTTAATGTCACAGCAAATGGTTTTTCTGTAAAAACTGCTCGCAAACAAATATTTGAGGTTCATTCTTCCTTTAGGTGGTGAGGGCTAGGAGTTAAGAGGTGGGCAGAACACTCAGTTCATCTCTTTGGTTTTATTACTGAAGGAATATTTTTTTAGAGTGAATAAGACCGCCTTCCAGTAGTTGCTTTCCTTTTCCTCCTCAGGCTATTAGGAGCTTCTGTGCATGCAACTATTCCAAATCAACTCCATGCAGGAATGTTTTTCTTGAGAATAAGCACTCATTTTCATAGTTTACTTTAGCCCACTTCAGGACCAGCAAGGCATTCCTGACAGTGGAATCAAGGAAATCAGTGCCTGTGTTTCACAGAGACTGAGAGGCCAATCCCTCACCCTCTGCTTTCTAAACACAGAGAGCAAAGAGTGATTGCCACTGATCTGCTCTTCTTCTAGAGAATCCTCCTGTCCACAACAGAGAAGGCCTCAGGTGCTCAAAAAAAAAACCCCAAAAAACCCAAAAAACCAACCAAACAAAAAAAACCCAGTTAAAATTCCTAGTCTGAAAATCATTGTGCATCAGGACCTTGGCAAATTACACCAAGCAACTTTTCCCCCACCATTTTATCAGACATTCTTGATTTTGCATTGCAGTGCCAGCTGTATACACATACTGTTATATTATGCTTTGTATTTATGTTATTCACCAGTGATGCCAAAGAGAATACAAAAATATGCTTCAAGTACTTCAAAACTGAAACTAGGGCTCTCAATTCATCTATTTATGTCATTTGAGGACAAGCAAGCAAACTCCTAGACAAGAGTGAAATGTACATTTGTTAATGTATTTTTTTTGGAGGGGGGGGAAATTGAGTTCTTCATAAATGAATCCCTGGTGATGCATAAAGGCAGCTTCTTTTTTTTGTTTTTGCTTTTGATGCCATGTAGATTCTAAAAACATTATCCTAGTAAGGCTGCATTCTGGACAAGGACCACTAAAATTTGCAATTTTAGTATCACCAGACATTCCCTATCAGAGAATAGCCAAGCTTATTGGAAGTGTCATATGTTTTAAAATATTACTCGCCCACACTGGCCTTGACTCGTTCTGTTTTCTAGTATCAGTAATCTCTGAAGGTCTTTTCACGGTGCTGCAGTCTGTTAAGTAGATACAGGAAGTATTTTTCCTCTGAATGGAGTAATTAACCTTTCGTCAGTGTCCTCCCAGAAGGCTTCCTTGTCCTTCTCCATGGCCACTCAAACGTCCAGACAAAACAAAACTCCCTTCTTTCTGAGGGTTCAGCAATATGGTTTTCTGCAGAGTTCTCAGAGGCTGAGAGAAGGAGTTGAAGTACATATGGAAACCAGGAGGTCCCAATACCTTGGGCATAAGCTTCCCTCCACTGCTGCTATACAGCACAAGCAGAAATCCTCTGTGATCAGAGCTTTCAGTGAAAGCATTGGCAAGGCTGGAAGACTTTCTTAATCATCCTTTGTCCCTGGCAATTTGTTTGTTTGTGCTTCCAGTGGATGTTACAGCACACAAGGGCGAGCACAGTCACTTGTTTTGTGCCTCAGGTGATTCCAGGAGTCTCTCCCAACAACTTCTCCATTAAATCCATAACCTGAACTGTACATTACCTGTTCAGGCAGAATAAACTAGCAAAATCCTTAACCAGTCATTTCACTGATGTCCTCCCCCATATTTTTCCTCTAATTTTGTCATTCTTCATATCCCTCTCACTCAGCTTTGCTCTTTGCCTCTTCTGTCATGTAGAAGAAAGTATCAGAAGCTGGTGGATGGTGACAGACTAGCAGGCTTGCCTACCTGATTTTGCACGTGGCTGAAACTGTCATGATGCTGCCCTCCTTCCATGTGTCTGTGCCTCCTGCTTCCCTCATATATTTGTTTTGCTGCTCATGGCAAATTTCCACCTTGGGCACAGGGAAGAGGGGAAGGAATCCCAGAGGTTATTCCTTTCCTTCCTCAGAAACAGGCAACTTCGTTCAAGGGCTGCTTTGCTGCTTTGCCAAGTAAAGTCTTAAATGCACCTCTTTTCTTCTCCTGCTCACCAGCTTGCAAAGTCCTTCCCTCTCTTTTTTTGTCCCCACACGCAGGGAGCTACTTGCAAAAAACTGAACAGCTCCAACAGGAAAAAAAATCAAGGCTGTGATTTGATGAACACTGGCTTCTTCCAAAAAGGACAACTTGTTCATAGTTCGTCCTTTACCCTTCGCTCCTGCCCACTCAATCACACCAGCTCAAGTTTGTTGCAGCTGAACAGAACGAGGAAAATTGTCTCATTTAAAAACACC
This sequence comes from Corvus cornix cornix, assembly GCF_000738735.6. Taxonomy (NCBI): domain Eukaryota; kingdom Metazoa; phylum Chordata; class Aves; order Passeriformes; family Corvidae; genus Corvus; species Corvus cornix. Next base: position 72,515,172 of record NC_046357.1, read on the forward strand.
CTCCTTTTCCTTGCTTTGGTTTGGTTTTGGAGGCAGCTTTTGTGTGTTTTGTTTTTTTTGTTTTATCCTTAAGCCTGCAAGCAGTTGTAATAACACAACTGGGGAAGCAGCTAGGAGGGAGAAGAGAACAGCAGAAAGATGGGTGAGAGTCACGCCAGAGTTGCAAATGAACAAAAAGCTCACCTAACTGTGGCTTTAGACACCTCCACCTCAAACAGAGTTCTGGGGAGAGACAACTCTCCCAAAGATTTACAGAGGAAAGTAAAGGCATTAATTCCTCCATTAATTCCTCCTGAGTCCAAGCACCCTATTAAAAGCCCCCCAAAAACTCAAAGTGAAAACAAACAAAGAACCCTTTCTTAGCTTGGAAAAATGTGACAGAAACTTTGACATTTCAAATAACATGTTTTGGATTGAATAGAAAGTTTCATGCAATCTGGAGAAGTCTCTTTTTTTTTTCCTTCTCCCTTTTTTTTTTTTTTTTTAACTCCGGAGTTTTTGAAAGGCAGCTATGTTATCAAACAGATATGCTACTCTGTGCTCAGCAAGCCTGCATGCCCTGAACTGCTCCAGGTCCCGTCAAATGGAGTGCAGACACAGAGTGGAAGTTATTGGCTCAATGAACATCACTCAGGTCAGATCTGATATCCACCTGTGTCAGAGAAGTCTAACATTACAAAGCTGGAGCAGAATCCTGGCAGTCTGAGGCTTTGAATTAACCAAAAATGCATCCGGAATGACCAGCCCGCAGCGCTAACATGCAAACATAACAAAAATTTTTGCCTCCCAAAGGAACACAGCTGTGATTAGAAGGAAATATCATTTCATGAGCTATTCACCTGAATCAATGGGCATTCCCTGCATTGCTTCCCAAAGCAGGAACATCCCCATAGCAGGATCAATGCTTTGTAATTTTATCCCAAATTCTGCCAGTCAGTAAGGAAACTGTCTTTTCACTAGGTGTAGAAAAAGGCATTTTGGTCATGTTGGATCGTTCCTTACTTCTTGTAAAGTTGTTTAGCTCAGAGGTGGTTTGTTGCGGTTTTTAAATTTGTTTTGCTTTCGTTTCATTTTGGCTTGGGTTTTTGTTGCTTTGGTTGTTTGGGTTTGGCTTTTTGTTGGGGTTGGTTTTTTTTGTTAATCACCAAAGAGATGAGCCATAGTAATCAGGGTGCCTCCCTGTTTTTCTCTACAGGAACCTTAAATCACATACCCTAAACACCACTCTGTTCCAGGCTTTCCAAGGACTTTGCAAACACCTTATCGGAAGAAGGCTTTGGCACTGTGCCTGAACTGGAGGCAAAGTGTAGTTTTTAACACAGTTTTGGCTCCTCAGTGAAAACAGGATACTGCTTCTCCCTGTCAGTGTTTCAACATCTTTCCTGGTGCTGCTGGCAGTGTGAAGTACAGGTCATTCCCTCTCTCCCAGGCTGGTAAATTCCAGGGACAAAGAGCCCTGCTGCCCTCTACCAAGTGGGCTGCAAACGCCTCGATCTGGCTTGAAGAAATGAGTCTGTAGGGGCCACATTCAGGCACTGAAAAAAACCCTTTTTTCTTTTTGAAGGTTAAGAAATGTGTTCCTGGCTGTCTTTTTACTGTGAATTAAGAAATAGTTTAGGGTGCCTTGTTCTGTGACACAGGGCACTTGGCAGTGATGATGCCTAGGAAAGAGAAGTGATGGTATATATCAACATATCAAATAGATATGACAATATCTGCCATTACATATAATAAAATCCCAGTTGATTGGTTGCCTGCTCTCTCTGCGCCATCAGCAGTGCTGAAACACGATCATAAATTGTTGCTGAATATGTGAGATCGAGCTGCAAACCCAGGTGAAAACAGAATTTGCCAAAGAGCAGTTTCCCTGACGTGAACTGCTCAGTTATTTTTAGATAGGGACACCCCAAGCCCAAATGTTTGTCTCTCGGCAGATGCTTCCCACATCAAAAGGATCCAGCTCGTGTTAGAGGCAGTGGAACCTCCCACCAGGACCCCTCCAAGCTGGCTCGGAGCCCATAATGAGACATTCCTCATCTTCCACTTGGTTCTTTAATTCAGACTTGACAACCTAGGATGCAGAGTTAAATCAAACTACAGGAAAACTATTAATAAGCTGACAAATGCTGAGGATGAGAATTCTCAGCAAATTTAAAGCTGAGGGATGATTGCCAAGAAAATTTGGCTTTCACTCCCCTGTTGCTTTGATGCCCCTTGCTTTCAATTCTCACAGCCTAAGAAAACACTTTTTCCTTCCTCTCTGCTTTATCCCTAATCTCCCCAGGTATAAGCAGTGGAAGAGATGAAGCCTTCTTTCAACAGCTGCCCAAGACTGCCTCTCCTCACTTGTCAGCCAATTCTTCCTGCCTTTTAATGATTTTGGCAACATCTTACTCTCCACAGCTTGTTTCCCACCACTGCTGCCAGCCTGGAGAGCAGGCTGGACCCGGGGTGGGGACAAGGCTGGTAAGGCAGTGCTGGTCCCAAGGCTGGCAGCTCCACATCACGTGGCAGAAGGGCTGCTGGTGGGCAGCAAGGCAGGGCAGCCCCCTTCCAAATGCCACCTCTCCTTGGCTGTCCACCCTGCCCATAAAATTCACTCAGCAGGCACAAGGAAAGTGATAAAGGGAAGAGCAGAGTATAGGGGAAAGCTCTGAACCAGTTACACATTTGCCCTAGGAAACTTCAGGTGGCCACAAGTATTTACAGCTTGGGTCACAAGAACATAAATTGAACTAATAATTTTGGCTAGGGAAGGGGATGAGGGAGGAATTAACTTTTGTGGTGTTTTGTGTTGCAATATTATGTTCCAGCAATTTGATTACATTTTGTGTGTGTATGTGGGTTTTTTGGTTTTTTGCTTTTATTTTGGTGTCCCCCTGAAAACAAAAAAAAGGCTGATATAATTTGTTTTGACAGTTCAGGAAGGAGAAGATGGTGGATATTTTGTTTTGAATATCATTCAAAAAATTTACTATCAATAAAAAGGAGAAGGAAACCAGACCTAATATTTCTAAAATCAAAAAAGTTAAGCAAAAGCTTTTCTTCAAACCAAATATTCTGGATTAAAGCAGACTGAAATTTGTTTTTCCATTTACTGTCTAGTAGGAAAAAGCCAGTCTCTTAGAAAAAAGCTACTGGATTTGAATCAAAGCTTTCTCCCTCCAGTTTTTCACCAATTATGTGAAAAGCTTTAGTAGCCAGTGAGGTTCCCCAGCTTGGACATCTTGCTGTGAACTCAGGACTTCCCATATTCCGACGTCTGTACACCCAAGGATTCAGGGGATGGCAGCCGCTCTTATTTACAGCAGCCAGCCACCATGTAAACACCAGCCTGGGGGTAGCAGCAGGCCCTACCTCCAGAGGACTCTTCCACAAAACATATCTAAGTTATGGCTATGTCTTTTCCTATGAAGAGATCATTATCTCCCTCCCCATGCCCATGGCAAAACTTTCCTCATTCTCAATGGGACCAGGATTACCCTGCCAACATTTCAGTAACCAACAGGGCCAGCTTGAAGTGGATTTTCTGGCACTGGTGGGAGAGTTTCATAACCATGGATCGCTGTAAACTACACTGAGGAGTGTCTTCCTCCCTGCCTTTCTCTTTGTCTGTTTCCTCAAGCAACAGAGCTGCTGATGGGCACACCAGGGACAGGGCTGGCAAACGGTGGGAGATGCTGTTTCACTGGCAATTAGTGACTAGACGAGTGTGTATTTGTTTCTGCCTGCTTCCCATGAAATATTATGGATCCGAGTGTGCCATCAAAGAGTTGGAACTGTCAGCTGTGAAATCAAAAAACATACTGCAGGAATTGCAAGGCCACTGGAAGAATCTGCCTTTTCTGTCCCTGTGAAATGGGACACCAGGCCAGTTGTGCAGCAGGACGGATCCGTCCTCTCTCGCTCTGAGGGAGGCTGGCTCCTTGGCAGGAGTTCTGCTGGCACTGCTGAAAGCTTCAGTTTGACTGGGGCAAGCTGATGAGCCTTCCCGTCTGCTGTTCTCCTGCAGCTGATCTCTGATCCTGCTGAATCTCCCTCTGCTTCCCGCTGGAGAGTAATTCCTTCAGACACCTACCACTGCACAGACCAGACTGCCTTCGAGCCAGCCGGCTGAGGAAATAGTAACACCTAGCTCGGATGGAAAAGTTCAGAGCTAACCTATTCCTGAACTAAAAACACATTCTACCATCTTCAGGATCCAGTTATCCTATTATGTGCAAAGACCCTGCTCCAGCAAAGCACTTTAGCTCCTGAGTACTTGCCTCCTCCTATGCTTCGAGCCATTTACAGTGTCTTAAGAGTGCTTCTGGATCAGGGCCTGCTTTTCCTTAGCTAGCTCCTATCTCAGAGCCTTTATTTATTTATTAGATATTAGATGACTTTTCTTTGTAGTCTTTTTTTTTTTCCCCACCTTGAGTTCTTCAGGTCTTAACTCCAATTGGCTCTTCAGGTTCTTAATTCCAGTGACTTCCAGGGCAGCTGGTGGGGTGACTGTGCACATCCATTTCATGAGGTGCTGCATCTGATGATGCTGAAGGACAGAGTGGCACAATCCCTGTGCTGCCCCTTTTCTGACTGACCTGAAATGATTTCTGAAATGTCCTTTGACACCTTTTGCCAGATGCCTGTGAATAAAAGGAGAATGCAGAGGTGTATATGCCCCCCCGGGGATGCCTCTTGGCTTTACCCTTCCTTTCCTCTCTATCTTTTCTGTTCTGACCTCTCACAGGATCATTTCTTGTTCAGGTTACCCACCAACTACTTTTCTGTTCCTTTTTGCTCCTCCTCTTCTCTATATTTCACAACTATAGAGCATAGCAAGGCCACAAATCCCATGATGTGGGGGACAAGGAAATAAAGGGATTTCACTCAACACCACATGTGACAGTCAAATGCTGCTGTTGATCTGCTCCAGAGGGTGTTTATGGCCAATGTGAAGGACTGGATGACTCTCCAAGACACCTAAAGCATATAAAGGAAGAAAGAAGGAAAAAAAATAAAGAAAGGTAAAGTCCTTGTCCAGTTTTTGTCTCAAGTCAATCTTTCTTTTCTTGCTCTGACAGCCCAGCTTTACAGCAGAACCGTGGAACTCATATTCGTAGAATTTGTATTTGTCGAATCAAAATGTCACCAGCATATGACACATGTATATATAATTCACTATAAATAAAACTCCATCATTTTGCAAACGAAGGAAGGAAAAGAAACCAAAACATTAAAAAAAGGAAAGATTTTAAATGTCCCTATCTCTTTATATTTGCATGTCCTGAATACATCCTACTATTGTACAGCTCTATGAATTATCACACAGACCTATCACCACACGGAGGAAATATATTCAGCCTTATGACTTTCCTTGCACCATCTCTATGGTTAAACTAACAATTTGAAAGCAGATTCAAATTGTCATTGCTTTCCTGATTTGTTTCCTCTACGTTTGGAAAGTCCTCTGAAAGTAGCTCTCAATCAATTTGAATATTTCTCAAGATCCAACACAGGGCCTGTAAGGCTTTAAATGAGAGAGCATGCACCATGCAGTTCTACACATATTTAAACTCTAAAATGATGCATTTTTTTCATGATTTTTTTTTTTTTTTTTTTTGCCTATATAGAAGCTGACAGTGGTGAATGTTATAAACCCATTATTCATTCACGGAATGGGCAATTCTGGTGCCCAAATAGGCTTAGAATTTTCTGAAAATAATATTTCTGAAAATATTTTTAGAAATTCTTTCCAAGTTTCTTAAGACTTTCACTTTTTTTCTCTAAATCATGATGACAACATTTAAAAAAATATATTAATTTTTAATTTATTTCTCATTTTTATGGAATTATCGTAATTTGAGTCTAAGGTATTAGAAACTTCACTAAAAAATGTGGTGTTTGGAATTCTTTTTAAAAAAACATTTAAGTAAGCCCTTTCTTATTTATGAGAATTATCTTTAAAGGTATATATGACAACATTCCAACCACTTGCATAAAAACCCAAGGAAATATATTTCCGCAAATTTTTTTTTCCTGATTATTTCCTCATCTGCTTTTGCTTTTATGTGATATGGACTAGGAGTTAGGATTTTTCTGCTGTGCATGCATGGTGCAGAAAAGTTCCCAGGATCATGTTCCAGCTGTTTTGGAAGGAACCTTGAAATTGGTGTTGTCTTTTAATACAATTAATTAATACCAGTCATTATGGCCTGATATGATTAACTGTACAGCAGCACACAACCCTACAGTAGATGCCCACTTTTACCACAAGATAGATCATTTATGTAACACAATGCCTTGCCCGTTACACTTTTACTTAGGAGCAATATTTCCAATTTTAGGAACAAGATTTCCAATATTTGCTTTTGCCTGTGGTCCCCATTCCCACTGAAGCAATCCAAGTGCCTGATTAGATACATAGGAACAAGTAGAAGTGGGGTTGTCCTTTTCACATCCTTTCCCAGGTGGAAAATAAAGCTGGCTGAAGGGATGCTAAGGGATCATTCAAGATTATTTCCAATATGATACTGTATTAGTAATGTATTTGGGGGGGTTTTTTGTTGTTGTTTTATATGTTCATCTTGAGGGTTGAGATGATCTTTTAAAAACATGAAAGTGTAGCAAATACAATACTCTACCATGCTTTCATTCCTTCCTAGCCTTAGGTCCTCCAAGAAAATGAGCTGTGACATTTCATGATACATGTCTTAATTTTAACTTGGGAGAGAAAACAAATGGTTTTGAACAAATAAGTAAATAAATACAAAATCATCTCATAAGTATTTTTCGAGGCTTGATGGAAAGTTGTATCCTTCTGTTGAAGTAATGTTGCCTTTTCAGAGGTTTTACTGGAAACAGTTTGATGTGTTACACTGTTCAGAGGGAAATATTTAGGGAAAAATAAAAGAGAACTAGTAAGCTACAGCTCCAGATGCTGTCTTTACAATGGTCAGATCATCGGCTGACAGAGATTCCATCAATCACTGGCTCTTGCTGAGGACTTCTGCGCTGAAGATTTTTGTATGCGTTGCTGTGGGTTTCTCCATATGAAGGGAAGGACCTGAGAAAACTACTCTATTTTATCTCTGTTGCAGTAAAAGGGGCCAATTATCAGCTGCAGTACTTTGGAGAATTTCCTTTCTGGTAGTTCAGAAACTGCCAAAAGCAGGGCACAGAAGCCAGAAAGAACGCTCTTGTCATTGGCCCAAACAAACAAAAAAAGATCCCCAACAGAAAATAACTCCCCCTAAAATAAAAATAGTTCTAAAAGATCAACAGAAACAAAAATGGACCAGATTTTAAATGAGAGCCTGTGATTTACATATCATGTGGCTAGACATAGTTTTTGGAAGCTGTCCAGCTCAACCCACTTTTCCCCACCATCTGTCAGCAGTGGGTTTGCTGACTGCAGGAGCTTGGAAGCAACGGCGCGAGAGGCGAGTGTTAGACAATCGAGTTTAAACATGACAAGAGCAGGGAAATTCAAAGGCTTGATGATGTAATGTGCTAACACTTGGCTGTTGTGAGAAAAAGAGGAGGAGCAGCATAGCGCAGAGAAATGAGTTGGTCACCTTTAGCCCGAATTCTCTGGCTCTCGTCAGTGTGCATTGAGACCCAGGCATGTTTAAACATGCAGTAGGGAAGTGTTTAATTCACATTAGGCCAAGGAGGTTTGGGATGGTGATTTAGATGTTGGCTTCTGGTGCCTGCTTTAGGCCTGCTGACAAATTCTAGAGAAACTGAAAACTTCTGAGCTCAGGAGGTGAGTCACAAAGTGAGGGACCACCAGAAGATGAGCTGGCTGTGGGTTTTATGCCCTTGGCCCACATTGCTAGAAGAGCTGAGACTTCCAGCATCCTTACAGTTGCATTCATAGACAAGCATCTTTACCAAATGCCTTTTCCTCCCATCTTTGCTGTGGGTCTACAGCAAAGACCAAAACAGTAATAATCTGCTCACCTCGAGATTCCCTCGACCGAAATGGGTGTCCCAGCTCATCAGAATGAAGCTGAATAAGGAAGGGACCCTCTGGGTCACACGGGGCTGCTCTCAGGACACTTAATTTGAAGCCAAAACTCTGAAAAATGCTCAGAAGATTCCTCAAACAGAACTTGAGGAAATGGATCTGCTCTCCAGGAAAAACATGATTATGGTGGAGTACAATGCCCCTTGCAAAATGGGAAAATACATGCATCCCACAGTCCAGCCTTGACTGAAATGGAATTCCAAAAATTCCATCCTGAAAGGAACTTGATCGGAATGAAACTTAAAAGCTGCTGCACACATGATATAAGAGCATATTCAGATGCAGGAGACTAAGAGGTTGGGGAAATGCATGCTGCCAACAGAAGGATACACACAGGGCTTGAGGTGGTAATTGTAGGATTGGGTCTCATTTGTGTCACTGTAAAAGCTTCTCTGAGAAATACGCTTCTCATTTGGTCTTGGGCAGGCAAAGGGATTTCTCCAGCTTCCTTTGAACAGGGCTGTGTTGGAAAAAGCTCAGTCCAGCCTTGTTAAACTGGCTGCTAAAATTACAGCCAGTTGGGGAGCTGGCTATTAAAAACTCTTGAATGAGCTGCGTTTCCTCCTGATGCTCGTTGCTTGTCTGCTGGTAGAGCCTGTGCTTGGTCCAGCAGGCAGCTCTCCATTTTTCCCTCTCTCACCCAGGCTGCTCTGGCTTCATCCCAAACTTGCCAGTGCCTCACATGCATCTGATGCTCAGCTCTGGATCCACCACATCTGCCAGCCCCACCTCTGGCATTCTGAGGTGGTGAAGCCCTGCTTTCAAAGGCTGTTTTCTGTCTTTTGCAGTGAAGAGATGCAGAACACGGGGCTCCCCCTGTCCCACTGTGCCACCAGAGCCTATTCCACTGAGGGACAGCATGTGAGGGAAAGCAAGGACAGCGGCTTTTGTGTATTTTTGTTTCTTGGGAGAAGAAGCCAGCTGTAGGTTTTAATTGAACTGTCTGTGGATTTGCACTATTGGGCACGACAGCAGAGTCCAGCCCTGGGAGCTACAGGCTACCAGTAGTCTTCTGAGTGAAGTATGAGTAGGGGAATGGATCAGCACCTGTGGACTGATTATAGATTTTGATGTGGTGCCATGGCTAGGATCCATGCCAGTAAAAATCCTTATAAAACCCGTGGACAAAATTTACTGCATACCAGCTGTAATCAGTTTTAAAATCACATTTTTCTCGGTTTTCCTTGATTTTTTTGCTTTGTTTTGTTTTAAGAAAATGGTAGGAGTGCAATTTCATTTTTAGATCAAAGTTATAAACCCTCAAGAATCCATCTGAAACTTATAAACTCTCCATTTTGTTTTACATTGAGATAATTAAAAAATACCAAACTATATATGTATTTTAATTGGGATTTGAAGAATGACTCCCAGTCACATACCTTGTAAACTAAGTTTCATTGAGCAATAAAGCTTATAAAGCTCAGTTAAAACAGCTTTTGACAAAGGGGGTTTTTTTATTAAATGAAATACTTGTAAACTGGTGAATATTGTAATCAGGTAGAAATTGCTGCCTGAGGAGAAAAAAACAAAAACCTATATTTGAAAAAAGAGTGAAAGTTCTTTGTTTCCATTATTATATGTTCCTATTTTGTCGTAACCTACAAAAGTCACCATGACAAGTGACTAAAACAGAGAAAAGTGGTTCCACTGTTGAATCCTAACAGTTCTACATCCCAAAATAACTGCGCTTGGTTGCCTCTAGGCATGTTCATACAGCAGGTAGGGTGGCTCTTCTGAGCAAACCTTGTTCTGGAAGCCTCCCTCAGCATTTTGAGGGACATGTAATCAGTCTGTCTCTGCTGTCACCCAGCAGCAAACCACTTGCCATGGTCTTGAAGGGATTCGGAAATGATGAGGAAAAGATGCTCACCCCGGCGTCAGGCCCACCTCCTCGTGAATGTAACCCAAAAGCATCAGGAGTACTAGCACGCTCCTGAGGCTTGACAGCGAGCAGCTGTGAGTTTGGACCAAATTGGAGCGGCGTGGAGGTGGGGTGGATGGATCTGCCTGCGCCAGGCTGCACTTACAGCCACACCTGCAGCACCTGGGCCGCCCCTTCCTGAGGTGGAGCTGTGCAGAACTGACACTGGACACAGCTCCTGCTGCCCCGTGCAGGTCCCCCAGGACTCTCAGCTTTTCTGGTGGTGCAGTTCCTCTGGCTAGAGGCCCGTGAAGAATTCCTGATTCCCTTTGACATATCCCATAAATACAGTCAGCTAGCTGAGACCAAGTTGCGCTGCTTTACCGCGGTGTTGTGTACATCTGCGCTGTGCTTTACAGTTCAAGAGAGGCTCAAACAACTGTTGTGTCCCCTCCTACTGAGCTTTCAGCCCCTACCAAATTTCCCTTAACTTGACATATCCTGCACAAAACTGCTGAGCTCTCTGAGACCTGGAATATGGCCAAATATCATTTCATTGTAAAGCCACAGACAGCGACGCAGAAGATTCATACACAGATTTCTAAACTGTGCAATGCTCAAGTGGCAGAAGGAAAACTTTAGTGCTTGCTGTAAGTCAAGCCAGAACACTCATAATTTTTACTATTTATTTCCAGGATTTTCAACATTCTGAATTTTAATTCCTTTAATTTATTTTTTAAAAACATAATCACAGCTTGCGTATATGATCATAAAACCCAATAAATCTGGGGAAATGCCCAAGAAGTCAACAGAGGAATATCAGCTTGTATCTCTTAGGAATCCTTAATTGCAGCTCTTATGAGGTTTGCAAGACCTGCTGTTTCATTGTGATCATTATGAGGCCAGCTGAGGCTTCCTTAAAACTACCTGAGTGGTGGATTAATCTAGACTAATACAGAGTTTTTACAGAATCATTAATGTCTGTTGTGAAAAAAATAATCTTTTTTTCCCTGGTTACGAAAAACTAAGTGAATAAAAAGGCTTATCTTTTGTTCTGAAAGAGTGGGCAAAAGGGGAGTAAGGTACAAGGGTTAGCAAACATTAAAAAATAAAGACCAAATTGCTCAAAAATTCATGCAAAGTACTGTTGTAATGTGCAAAAATGTGAAGGATAAAAGTAAGTTGGGTCTTTTAGAACCATCAGGTGTTCTGTAGGTAGAGTGGTGAACCAGTGACAAACAAATCATCAGCATAAAGGCAGACAAACATTTCTGATGGATGTTATGTGTGTCATTTACAAATGCTGCTCACCTGACACTCTGTGCCTTTGTCCAGCTGGCTGTTTTGAGCTCTAGCCCAACTCTGACCACAGGGATTTGATGCACTAAGAATTCCTTGAGGCTACAGACCCCGTGCTGTTGTCACTTCCAAGCACAGACAGCAAGAGGAGGAGTTGTCCTGTTAGTCTGGTTACATCACACCTTCAAAGCATGGGGGCTAAACCAAAAAAAGCTGCTCAGTATCAGCATGGGAGTTTTTCTGGAGCAGTGGTAGGAATGAGAGAAACTTTATCTGCTGAAACACTGTAGAGGAGGTGAGGTGTTTGTAGGAGAGTGGTGGAAGAGAATAAGCCAGGTTAGGTAGCAAGTTTCAGATGAAAGGGGTTAAATGAGAACTGTTGGGTCACTTTTACACAACTTGCACCAGAAGGTTGTAATGGTGACCAATGTTCCAGTCTCTCTCTATATCAAGAAAATTTATAGTAATCTGCATGTCCCTTACTTTCTTCACCAGTGGCACCCGTCAGTAAAATGTTGACTTCAGCTGAGTCAAAAGATGTATGTCCAAGAGGATTTCTTTTCTCTTCTTCCAGTGCATCTTCTGGAGTGCAAAGTGTAATGAGAACTGAGTCAAGCTCTCTGGATCTGGCTGGGGAAAGACCACATGAACAGCTTGCAAATCAATCACTGGACTACGTCATCATCCCTCTCAGATTGTTGCATCCCAAGGGTTTTTTATTTTAGTGCTGTAGATGCAGGAGGCCTTGCTCCAGGTGCAACTGCATTGCTCTGCACTGCTTTAAACAGCACTGCTGTTCTTTGGGGAAGTGCTCCCGATCTACATGCCTGCATTGATTAGTGACTTAAAAGTCTTCTCAGAAGAATCAGAGAGACAGAGAGGAAGCAAGACAACTGCTCCAGCATGACAAAACTTACAGAAAATAAAGGTCCCAGGAAAATGCTTAGAAATTGAAACCTCTGTCACCTCAGTGCTCAGGAGGAAGTCAGTGCTCTGTGGCCAGTGTTAAATGCAGAGCCAGGCACATCTCAGCAGCTTTCTCATCTGTGTCCTTAGATGAAGGTCTTGGTGCTGGATTCTCTCACAATAAATCCAGGGATGAACTCAGAGGGAATCAGCGATGGCTGGGGTCTGCTGGTGATGCTGAGATATCAGTAACATCAAAAGGATGCATTGGTAAGCCACAGCACATGTCAAGAGATTTAGGCAATGGTAAGTATATATTTAAAAATACCAGAGGTTGAAATTTCTAAGGATCCTTACTCTGCTAGCTGCATAAACATGTACAAATGCCACAGCTACACCCTGGTATTTACTCCACGAGCAGACATGACAAATTCTGGGAAAAAAGTTGCATATAATTTAGGACCAATCCAAAAATACTTACAGATTCGTGTTGTTGACCAACCTGTTCTTCCAGGTGTGGCGGTTTAATGTGTTTTCCTGGTTGCCTTGCTGTGTGCTGCAACCTCAAATGCAGCTGCATGAACACCTCCTTGATATCCTGTTGAAGAGAGGGAGCCTTGGAGACTTCTCAGGCTGATTTGCCACAGAGGGGAGATGGATTTGGTTTTTGGGTGGTTGTTACAGTTTGAATGAGATGACAGTCTTGTGCTGTCTCGTATGGATTTATGCTGCTACTGTAAATAAACCTGGTACATTTTGACCTGCTCTGGCTGGTGCTTTCTGATGGCTGCTAAACCATGCAAATCAAAGGTGACATCAGTAAACGTGTTGTCATCACAGTGCACTGTGGGAACCGGGCCCAGAATATGCAGGAAAAGAAAAAAGACAAGACAAATAAAACACGTTCCAATATATAATACGAAATACATCCAACAAGACATGTGTTACACTAATTCACCGCCCTACATATCCACTGCAAGAGTAATGGTCTTGAAGGAGATTGAGGGCTTGTTTTTTTCTTTTGGCTTGAGTTTATCAATAAACCCACTTCTGGTCACTGAAAGGCACTGTCCAGTGGTGTTGTGGGGGTCCAGCAGAGGAGGCCAGGTGGAAAAGCCATAGCAGGAACATGGCCTTCATCACACACCTGACATGCACCAGCTGTGATCCCCTGGCCCTGCCTCCCAGCCACATCCCCTCTTCTCAGACAGCCCTTCTTGTTCTCTGGATGTGATTGGTGCCCTCCTGGTCATCTCAGCAACTTAGAGATTTCCACCACATTAAACAACAGCACAAGAGGAATTTTAAAGTCTGGGGGGCAAGTGTGTGCTGTGGTGTTCGGTGGGATGTGGGTGGCTACCAAACCTATGTGCTTTTGTGGTCCTTGTCTGGAAAAAGACATCACTTTGACCATATCCACAAAGAACACTGCAAACAGCCACAGGCTGGCACTGCCCAGACTTCGTGAAGCCTGTGAGACATTAACAAAGTACACAGAGACAATAATCCAGTGCAGGACACAAATGACCATGGGATGACTGCAATGACTGATTTGCAGTACAGGCAGGGTGAGCTGAGATCTGTCAGCCATGCCCTGTGCATATGGTTGTCATCCTCTGTGGTTTGGGGCCGCCTAAATAAACCATCAGGGGCTGAAGGAGCAGAAGGGAGAGAACTACAGCCATGTGCAGAGCCTTGCTGAGATACCCTGTCATGTTTACATTCATTTTCTGCCTTGCTCCTGTTTCTATCAGCATAAAGGAGAGGAGAATCAAGACTTTCCTTCCAGAGTTTTTAAAGCCCAAGGAAAGATAGACAGAAGAGTGGGAAGAAGGAAGATTTTGGAAAAGGGAAGGGGTTGCTGTATATGCAGAAGAACTGGGTGAGGAGTGTTGGGGCAGGGTCAAAGAGAAAGCTGGCAGCACAGCTCCTCTGGAAGAGGAGAAGGCAGCTCAGCAGCACTCCCTGCTCCATTTAAATGTCAGCAAGGTAGCTTCCACCAAAAGAATGCCTCCTGAGGGGGGAGAAAACAAGCAGAGTGTCAGGACCAGCTGGCAGCTTGAGAAAAAACAACCGTGCAGCTGAACAGCACCACTGGGAGCACTGGACGGCTGCCCCTGCCTCCTCATCGTCACTCTTCAAGGCCTGTCAAAAGAATAATAAAAGGTGCTATAAAGAGAAGACAAATCTCAGGCAGTCAGAGAAGCAGTGGGACTGGCCAGAAGGGAGAGCAGGCAGAGCTGGACTCCTGCAGCTGTGTGAGCATTTAGGGGCTTGCAGAGGTGGCTGGCTTTGGAGACATGCTTTCTGTCTCCAAAGGTGACAAGGCAAAGGGAGGGCCTGCCCATGACCTCGCACCATGCAAGGGTCAGGCCCTTCTGCTGATCAAAAATGCAGGAGGATTGGTCCGTCCCTTTGTTTCCTGGTGGTTTTCATCTGTCAGAGTGCTGAAGAAATGCTGGAGGATGGGACTGTGTCTGTCAGGCCCCTGGTCTGGAAACCTTCACAGGGCAGCCTCAGCCTGGTCCCAATCTTCATCCACCTCCACGCCTTCCTGCTGCTGCTGCCCTAATGTCCTGTGAATCAGAATGTGCCACCACGAGAGGCACGTCACCAGTGTCACTCACCACAGCCCTTCATTTTGAATGACCTCATCCATAAAAGTTACCTGCTCAGAGAGGAGTCGGAGATGAAATTTCACCCAGGCAGAGAGATAATTTTCACTGTCTGTCTCCAAAACAGGAATGCTCGAGAAGGACAGATTCCTCCAGGCAATAAGGGCTAGGAAGGAAATTGTTTTTGAAGGCCAAAAGCCTATTCTTTCCAGATTTAGGCACAGTGATAAACATCAAAAGGAAACAATGGATACCCACTTCTGCAGGTGTTTCCTTCATACTTAACTGCTCCCCTCCAGCCTGTTGGGAATACTGCTCTTGCCTATTGTTTGGTAAATTCCAAGAATCATATTTATATCCATCATGTGAAGGACTACTTGCTGGGTACACATTCCCCTGTGCGTGGCTACAGTGCTGTGCCAACTGGAGCACTGGGGAAGCCAAACCCCAGCCAGGTTCCCCAGAGCAAAGCCCAGGGACTCAAAGTCCTTGCACAGTTCAAGACATTCTCATCTTCCTCTGCTCAGAACCAGGGAAACACCAAGTGTTTCATCCTCTGGACATTCTGTTTTCCAGTACTGGAAAATGTTTCTTCGTGCTCATCTCCATGACACCAACAGCAGGACCTGCTCTAGATTGCTGCAGCTGACCTGAAATAACACGCCAGTAACAAAAGCCAAACATTTGAGAAGGCTACCCAAGGAGAGGGAGTTGGTCTTCTTAAGGACAGCTCGGCAATTTTCCTAACCAAGAAGAAATGTTGGATAAACACCTTAGGAAGATGAGCTCATCCATGTGATGGGCCCTCCTCCTGGAATTTTCTGTCTCCTCCTTCATGTGGTAGAGTGAGACAAGTAACAGAAGGGAAATTTCTGGAAACAAAAGTCAGATGAGCAAAATTTTTGGGGATATCCAACTTGGCACGTTGGTGCATACATGTCACTGGATTAAGCAATGCCTCTGGGAGGTGTCACTAATTTTTTGCTTGTTTATATGTGATATATTAATAAAATAACTATTCTATACCTTTTCCATGGCAGCACTTTAAACTTTCTACAGTGGGAGAAAGATATAAACATTGAAATTTTCAGATAGGGAAGCTGAATCTCTGAGAGATAAGAGAAGTTTCCTAAGCAGCATGGCCTAACAGCGGCACGACTGGAGGAATACAGACCTCACGTCTCTCAGTGGAGTGTTTTCCCCCTATATGTGCCCCAAGAGGTGTATGGAAACTAGCGTGCTTACTTAGACACCCTGCAGCCCTGAAAAAGGGGTTGACTTCCCGATGCAGTTGGTTAAGACACCACAGAATCCAAACCAAGGCTTGAGATTCCCAGTTTCCACCTTCTGAGATCTGCAATGCACAGCTTAGGTGAGCCACTGTGCTTTAAAATGACAAAAGGACCATCCATCAGCAGAGAGGAAATGAAATTAGAACAACAAAATCCCAAATACAGCTGTTAATTCGCTCTCCCAATTGATCCCCTGTATTAAAAAAAAACTTTTTTTTTTAGTGTGTGGGAAAGGAAGGCATTCAGCTCTACTCAGACAGAAGGTCTGTCTGGCACAGGAGATGCTCTCCATGATACAATCTCTGATGGCCCATCTGCGACAGGCATCAGTAAATATTTCATAGATGTCCCTCCAGAAGAAAGTGAAATGAAAAGTCACCATCCCTACTACTTGCCACTTGTTCTGAGAGCCATTCTCAACACGAAAACAAAAAAACCCACGATTTTTTCTTAAAATTCACCCCCAGCTGAAGGCAAAATAAAGCCTTTCATGAAGAAAATCAACTACCTAGGTAAAAGGGGTGTTTGTTGCAAGCAGTGAGGAAGCAGAAATGGGTTTCCATCTCAGAAAAACTCTTCAGTTCAGGTCCCTTTTTTTCCAGCTCCCTGTTTACAAATACCATTCTCCAAGTCTGTGTTGAGACCAAATTTTTACCTCAGTGCTTTTGGGAGGTGGTTAAACTGTGCATTTCCAATGTGGTAAAAGACAGGGGGCAACACATATTAGTTGGCAGAAGGAAACTTTATACTTATTATTTATAGCCTTTTTTTTTTTTTTTATAGTGCTCATCAGCCTTTGTCTCTGAGCACTTCCCAGAGGTCAGTCATGAGTAATGTCCTCGTTGCTGAGACACTGAGCAAAGGCCACAGGGCCAAACCTCAGATGGAAATGGGAACTGATCCCCAGACCTTTGGAACTCCTCTCCTTTGTACCGTGCAGATGACTGGTCTCCTTTACCCTCCCACCCCCACCCTGGCTTCTCCAAGCGTTTCACATGTCAATCCCACAAAACACTGACAACAGTCCTTAATTTTAACAAGCATGTGCCACCAAGCACAATAAGATCATTCACAGAGCTTGGAGTTGAAGCAGGTGGGGTGAGCCTTTTCCGGGTTGACTGTGTCATTTTGGCATGAGCTCTCTGTTGCTTCATAGAGCTGAAACAAGATGTGTGAGGAAGGGTGACTTGTTTACAGCATCTCAATAATTAATAACCATTGCTGGAAAATGTTTCTAGATGTACACACACCGAGTCCCGAAGCATGACATGCACTTTGATTCATGTGCGACACACGCTCCCTGATACATAAAATTCTCAGTGGCCTGGAGTTTGTCAGCCTGTTGATTCTGCTGAACCATATGTTGGTCTATTGAGGGAGCTGCGTGATGAGCAATTTCAAAAATGTCCCAATTTGGAAATGTAGCTGCAGACAGTGTTTTAGAGGAAGTGCTGTGTGATTGAAAGCTGAAGCTGCACCACACAGTTCAAATTAGATTTGGACATTGAGTGCACTGTCAGTTTGGAGAACTCTTCACATGCTTGCCAGAGGTTTATAGGACATATGGGTATGAGCCACAGATAACACCTAGTCCTCCAGCTTCTATTTAGTTTTAATCAGACACAAAGATCCTTCCGTTTAAACACAAGGAGAAGGAACCTTATATTTCAGCAGGGAGCATAGAAAAGAGCAGGGCTGGAAGGAGTGAGAGAACAGCTTATTCCTGCATAATCTCTGCTCTTCACATGATCCTCGGCCTGCTGATCTCAGTTAGTTCTGGGGAGAGCAGAAACCAGAGCTAGCAGGTTGTTTGGAGAAGAGAAATAAAACAATCAGTTTGGAACCAGCTACTTTCTCATAACCTCATTTGTTTCATTCACCAGCTGTTTTTCTGAAAGGTGGTGAAGCAATAAAACACACCCTTGATTACCCTTTCCTTCTCAAATCTTTTCAGTCCTTTTTTTTTTTTTTTTGAAGTTGCAGGAGTGTGAGAAAACCCAGTTGCATTCAGGGTCTGGTCCAGCACCCATTGCCCTCAGCAGGCTTTGAACAGCATCCACAGGCCTGGGTTTGCAGAAATCTGGATTCCAAAAGGCATTTAATCACATTAGCTGAAATCCTGCTGATTTCACTGCAAACTTTTTCCATCACGCTTGTTAAAGATGAGGGTGCTGTGAGCAATTTTCCCTTCACTGCGTACGTTTAAGTTCAGTCCGGCAAAGAAAGATCAAGCTGAGCTGGGGCCCAGTTGATTCCAATGGGATTAAGCATTTATTTACAGGCAGGCATGTGTTTAAGCACCTTCCTGGATTACAGCCTCACACTGACTCAGGTTGAAATGACTGTGCTTGTGCTGTGCTGAAACAGGGCTTTATTGTCCTTTGAACTGAGGGCTGTATGTCTTGGTGTCTTACTCCCTCTGCTTTGATGGTTGCACTGAAGGACATTGTGGGTTCCTACAGTAAATCTGGCTCCATGCAAGTCACAAGGAACTTTTTTTTCCATGGAGTTAACATTCGCTTTCTCCTGCACAGTACCATGGAAGAATTTAAGGTTGACTGGCATGATTGTGGTAAATTATATATATTATTTTTAAAAATAGCCCCAAACCACAGATCATTGAGATCCAAATCTATATTTGATATAAAGGAGGCCAGATCCTTTAACCTTTTTTTTTCCTGTGAGCAACTATTATTTGATAAAGGAGTTTTAATCAAAAGTATATATCAGCTGTGCTTCCATGACTACATTGGCCTTCTACCAACTACCTGTAAATTATAAAATTATGTGTAAATTGTGGAATATAATAGCATGGACCATCTCTCATCATGCAGACATGTTCCACAGCCCACTCTTCTGGTGGAACACAATGGTGCAAAAGTAAATCAGAAAAAGACAAAGAAAAGAAAAAAAATTCAAAGATGGCCAAAACAACAACAAACAACAACAATAATAATAATAATAACAATGAAATGTAACACCAGAATAAGAAGCATTTATTTGTAGCCTGACACAATGCAGACTGGGTTCAATGAGATCCCATCTGCTGACTTCAGGGAGAAAAGGATTATGTTGTTCTTTCCTATGCACGGAAACCAGATATCTAAGGCTGCCTGCCTTTGTTGCTCTCAGCAATTTAATATAATTTATCAAAATCAAAACTGTACCCTTTTTCTTGTAAGTCTCTGACTAGCAGACACCAATGAGGTTTAGTCCTTCCTTAACCCCTCAGCCTCAATTGAGCAGTACCAAACACAAACAGCTGGGATGAAGCAGAAAACTGCATCCCAGAGGAAAAGCCAAGCAAAATAATTACACGTGTGTGTGAACACATCCTCCTGAGTGGGAATACTTACATCCGAAACACAATGTCCACTGAGGAAATCCGGGTGAAGCCAAGACCCTTTGACTGCCTGAGAGTGGAAAGACCCTTGAGATAACTGGATGTATCTCCTCCGGGATTCTCAAAGCAGCCAAAGAAACAGCTGTCCCTTTTCATCCTCAGGGCTCTCTGACCCTGTCCTTCCACGGTGAGACCTTTGGGACAGGCATGGGGTTAGCTGACAGCAGCACCACCTTTTGCAGCAATGTGACATCTCAACCAAGATAAGATGAGCACTGCATGAGAGCCTGGACAGAGAGCCAGGAGAAAACAGGCCCACTGCTCAGTGTTGGAGGAAAAATGAAAGGACAAGTGCAAGGCAGGTGGGGGCTAGAAGCACATAGATTTAGGGCTCTGACTCATGCCTGCAGATGGATTTAGATTTAGCCAAGGCAGCCGTCGCCTCAGCTGTTTGCCCCAGTCCTCTGCCAAAGGTTATTCTGGGCCATCTGAAGGGACTGGGGACCCACTTGTGTCATATATGGGCTGAAGACACACTGCAGAGGCTGGGGCAGCTCAGGGGCAGGTAGATCTCCTGCTCAGCCTCTTGGTCTTCCCCACTTCCAGTGGTGAGTCAGAACCCCAAGCAACAGCACTACAGGAGGGCTGATGCCCAGAGCTGCATGTGTAAACCCTTGTAAATGTTCTATCAGGATCACCACAGGTATAAGATGGTGCTCAGGAAACATGCCTTTTTGAGAGGTGGGTGGCAAAGTTTCCCTGAGGATTTCTGAAAGCAATGTCTTTGGGAGATCATTGGATTTGGTATCCCTCTCACAACACCAAAGCACTTTCATAAAACAGGTGTGATGCTCAGTATCTTATGAAAATAAGGTATTTTAAACCCAAAGTGAATACCAGTATTTCCCCCAGCAGCAAATGATGCTCCTGAACCTACATACTGATAATTCTACCTAGTAGAATTCTACATAGTGCAGTCTACAGAAGAGTGACATCAAAATGTGGCTCTGTCTGCACAGAGGTGGCAGCAATTTGCACCCTGTCTGTACCTAAAGGGGAAAAAGCGAAGTAGGAGGTTGGCTGTGTGCTGTGCTCTAGCCCCCATGAGTTTTTGGGTGATGCAGGGAGGTCCCCTCTGGAGACACACATGAGGAGAGGTGTCTCCAGCTGGTGTGGAGTTGTCCCAGGGGTACCCAGACGTCCCCTGGAGAAGGGGCACTGTGATCAGCATCAGGTGCTCTGACTTTGCCCTCCCACGGTGGCCAAGGCTCCCATGCTCCAGCACACCCTGCAGGCTCCCCAGCAGACCCTGGGGCAGGTTTTGGGTGTGCAGAGCTAGCAGCCTGCCAGCAGACAGCTTTATAGCAAGAGTGGGCACATCTTCACCAGCCTGCAGACAGAGCAGTGGGTGACCGCACGGTGGACATACCTTGCAGCCAGCCACTCCAAATGCTTCATTATCTGAGGCTTTGGCAAGACTTTTTAGGGCCTCCACTGCATTTTCCCTACCTAATCAAGCTGAAGGCTAGGCAGGGACCTCCCTGCCAAGGCAGAGTACCGAGTGTCCTGGACAATGGCTCCTTCTGGGCAGCCCAGCCAGCTTTGCTAAGAGGGACAGTCCGTTTTGGAGTGATGAATGCCACGTTATTGGCTGAGACTTGTTAGACACGCCACATTCTCTCAACATGATCTCCTGACAGAGGAGGAGAGAATACAAGAAGGCTTGCATTTTCCTGCTAAAGCATTTATGGAGAAACACAAAGCCCTAGGAAAGTTTGCCTGCTGGTTCCTCGCCTGTGCTACCCACATTGAGCTCAGTGCTGACAGAGTTTGCTGAGATGTTGGGAAATAATGTGTTTTTTGGAACACTAAAACTATCATTGCCTCTGATTAAAACAATCCAGCTCCCAGTTTGGTATAGTCATGATCACATACTGCTCTAAACATATATTCCAGCCTCTCTACTTACGTTCCCAGTTTCATATCTGAAACCCATGATTTCGCAGAGGTCACTCATGCACCTTGAGTGAAGCAACATAAAATTACCTCCAATGTGGGTCTGGAAATAGCCTTCCCCCCTACTCTTTCTCTTTGCATCTTTTCTGCAAGTGTGTGTTCACATGTGTGTATGTTCTTGAGTTGACATCTATTAAAGACTGATCTCATTTGTGTCAAACATGCCACCTACAGGGAGCATTTTGGAGCAGTCAGGTTACAGGAGATAGATAAAAAAGAAGAAGAGGTAATGAATATAGAGTGTAAATGCCTTAGCAAAGTAATGGAGACGTACTAAGAGCAAGTGAAATTTGACCTTCTGGCTGAAAACCTGATAGCGAACCAATTGGAGAACTTTAGAAAATTGGATCAGCCTCAATGGGCACAGAGTAAACATTGGGAGTGCAATACAGTCTTATTAAACATAATGCACATTTAATGCATAATTTTATTGCAACCAATTTCATGGTACTGCCTTAAATGAGTCCGGGTCTACTTCGACTGTAGCAGTCCACTACCATTAGTGCCTCTTAAAAGAATTGCAAGGCCAGTAAACTATCACCAGCCTGATCTCTCCCTTAGCCCATACTTTCTGCTTCATAAACTCTCCCAGCTCCCACAGCTTGTAGTGAGATCTTGTCTTCGTTCAGTACGCAGCTTTTGAAACACTAAACTGTTTTGGCAAGTCTTCACAGATGGGAATGTTACAACATTTCCATTTTATGCTGGTGCAGTAAAGCAGTGAACCTTTGCAGCTATAGATCAGTCAGCTGAATCCCAGCCTTACAACAGGAGTTCCTGGAACCTATACAATCAGACTGGTGCTGAAGATTTCTCAAGCACAGCAGGCAAAATCCTATTTTTCTAAGTGACAGCAGCAGTGTTTGCCCTCTGATAGGAACAAGGAATAGGGAAAACAAATGATGCTGAGCTCTAAGAAAGTGAGTAGCCCCCCTCACAGACTGATAGGGGATGGCTGGATTAACACATGAGGAACTGTAAAGAAGCAACAAGAAGTGTTTAATTTATACCCTCAGAGTACAAAAACCCACACCCTGAGATTCCAGTCTCATCTTGCTGAGGTCTTCACAGCATGTAGCATTGTCACTTGCACCTCGTGGAAACAACAGCAAGGGAAGAGATGTTTCAACATCAGCCTGGGATTTTCCAGGTGTAAAGGACATCCTGCGTATTGCTGAGCTTGGATTTTCAGCTCTCTGGAGTTTCAGGGGTGTTTTGAGTCCAGAAACGTGATCTGAACCCATCCCTAGATGCAGGATCAGCCCTTTATGTTTTGTCACAGTGAGCTGCTAATAACATCTGCAGAACAGTGCTGCTGGAGCTCACTGCAGGGGTCCTGTTTGCTAGGCACCACACACATATGTACACAAGAGATATCTCCTGCCCTGACAAGCTTTAGGATTCCAGCTAGTAGCGAAATGCAGTGCGGGGGTGATACACACAGAAGAGTGGAAGAGGCCACCACCGTTGTCATCAAGTGGTACAGTGTCATGAATCAAGCCTCCAGTGACAGTGAAGTAACACATTGGCTGCTTTTGATTCGCATCCTGGGTTTTCAAGCCCTTCCTCTTGTGATCACAACCAGCGAGGACTCACTTCATCATCTTTTGCCACACAGCGGCGGACCTGGCAGTTTTCTGAAAAAAAAAAGGGGCCCAAACAGTGTGAAATTCTTCATTCAGATTCTGAGTACGGTCATTGAGGAAAAACTAGAAAGACTGCTGTAGTCCCTGAGACCAGGATCTTCTGAAGCAGACAGGATTGCATGAGTTCAGCCCCAAAATGTAGCATTCTGCTGTTGATGAACCACAAAAGTGTCACCTCTGCTGTCCTGTTCATTGGGACAGCAAAAGGGTCTTCAAGACATGCCAGGGTTGGACCTGGTGTTTGCATTTTCACAGACTAGTCAGTGGTTTTGTGAACTTTATGGCCTTTGGTGGACAGAGAAAACATTTTCTGAAACCCTATGCACATGTGGACTTTGAACTTCACCTGGCCACCTGAGTGGCAGGTAGGCTTAACAGTGGGTACACATATATATGATTCCAATAAAAGGACAAAAATCATATCCCTAAACATAGGTGATGGCTCTGCACATTTAAGGAATGATGAATTATTGAGAACTACTCTGTAGATAATTCTTTTGTTGCCATTTCCTCTGAATCAAATTATGAAGATATGCTTCTGATTGTGAACATACTTGAAAAATGTTGGTGTTTAAAAAAAAAAAATTATACAAAACTCTCATTCATCTCTAACTCGAAATAGCATTTAATTAGCAATCCAGCAGCATTTACAATGGTAACACATGAATAATTCTGGAGAGGGAAAAAAAAGAAAATAAAATACTTCAGCATCAGTCTCACCAGGACTTGTAGAATGGGAAGAAAAAGAAGTTAAAACAACTGAAAACCCTTTTGATGCTGTCATATCAGGTTGTGGAATTTACAGCTGGTGGGCTGGGTGTAGCCTGTAACCTCATGCCACGTGTCCATGCACACATTATTTTGTGGGGAGGGATAGGCAGGAGGTGGAAAGTGAAAACTCTGGACTTCCACTGAGGGATGTGCCAAAGGGACAGCAGGAGCAAAAAGTAGCCTCCAGCAAAGGGAGGATTTCACTGTCCCTGCTTGAAGTCAGCCTAAATTTCAAGATAAAATTGCCCAGCCTATCAGCAGCTCTCCTATTCACACACTGCACGTGGAAATGCATATTCCTTCCTACCTTTACATGCATTTTCCCAGCACATTCACGCAGAGAGACAGAGACAAGGCTCTAACTTCTGCAATACTGGGAGCAAGGATGCTCAAAAGCTCTCCAAGGCTTCTCACAGGAAGAGAGGGTTCTCTGAAACACAAAGAGTGCTTCAAGCAAGTACCTATGCCTCATAGCTGTGGCTAGTCACCCACAAGTGAGGCTTGCTCAGGCACCTGCTAAGCCAGAAATGCCTACAACTGTTTGAGGTTGCCAGGGAAAATAGAGTGCTCATGTCTGAATAAATTTTCCTGTCTATGTAGAAGACCTGGTGGAAAACTGTGACTTCACATTTGCTAAGAAATGCTGGCAGGCTTGACATCACCCATCTCCAGCTGAAACGAAATTTGGAAATTACTTAGGAAAAGCAGTCCTTTTGAATAAAGGGTTCCAGAAGTATCGAACTAACCTCGCTGTAGAACAACATTTGCCATTGTAGTCATCTGCTTAAATAGACAATCCAGGTGCAGTTGGAAAAAAGCAGAAAATCTTTCCACTGTTAGGACTTTATGTTTGAAATACTTCAAAGCTAAGACCAACTTCTCTGAGCCAAATCAGATATGCATTTGTTAGACCATCTCTGACAGAATAGTTAATTGGAAACCATAAACTTTCTTTTGCTTGTGTCCTGAGACTAGCAAAGCCTCAACAAAGCTCCCCCTCCTTATGGAAATGCATCTTTTTTGGTCCTACATGCTTGACCACCACAAAACCAGCTGTTATTTTTCAAAAATTTTAATGGCATCTTTCAAGCTGGTCACAGCAATATCTTCCAAATTGAAAACAATTTTAATGCAAAATCATCAACAGAAAATGTGAGGGCTTTTCTTATAAAGGTTTAAACTATTACATCAATATTTTATTGATAGGCAGGTATGTTAATAATGCATAGCTTTTGGCAATGGGTGGTTAAACCAGCTTCTACTGGTGTGTCTTGTAATTTATTACATTTCTTGTAATTTCTGTTACAGCTGCACCTGGAGACAGATATTGCCATTGGTCCAAAAAACTAAAAAATTTTAAAAACTAAAACATTTTTAAAAACCCTTAAAAATTAAAAAAAGAAGAAGAAGAAGAAGAAGAAATGTATAAGGTTCTTGTAGTTTTATATTCTGTTACAGGGAATAACTATAGCTTGCTTCATCCTAAAAACACAAATCAAAGACAAATCAGTGCTGGTAAAAGATTAACACAGCAAACAGTTAAATGGCTAAATTCTGTGTAAAACTCGTGAGGCTTGCTGCCACAGGATGTTGCAGAGGGAGGTGTCTTTTCAAGGAAGACCTGCTTTCCATCTTTTCTCAGGACAGGAGAGCACAGTGAGGGTGACTGCACGCCAGGCTTCCAGCCAGGGTCCAGGTCTCTTTCTCTCCACGTTTCGGTTTCCCATGTGTAGGCAGTGATAATTCGGCATCATGAAGAAACATAAATTGTCAGATAGGCAATGCTGAGATGAAAGGAGCATTATCTTTTACAGCTGGCCAAGACTCTGAACTTCTATGGCTTTCTACAAGAAGTAACCAGAAATGACATAACTATTCTTGCACTTTTCTAATTTCTATTCCAGTTTACTGTAAGCCTGGTGTGATAAGACCAAAAATGTGTTTTAGCTGTGGGCAGGTTTTAAGACCACATTGTTCTAAACCCCTGAAAATCAGGATTCTTAGTAGAAACTGTGATAAACCCCAAAGTCTGCCTGTATTAGTAGGAGAAGCTATAATATAGAAAATTTAATAAAGATTTCAAATATTCCTTCTGTGTCCTAAAGCTATTATTCATTGCTAAAGGATTGTAAGTCTTGAAAATCTTGAAAGGCTTTAACTTGAAACAACAAAAAAAAAAAATATATATATATGATATATATAGTTCTAAACCAATCAAGAAATTTAATACCAGAAAATAAATTCTGTCTGTCTTTAACCTGTCCCTTGCTTTAAAATATGAAACTGAAATAAGAAAGGTGGTTATTTAAACTGGTACAGTAGGTCCAGTCCTCTGTGTGAAGTAAACTGGAGGGGCAGTCCATTAGAGAAGATATGGTTCAGCAACTCAGTAAGCAGATGCAGGAGGAAGAAGGTCTGTTCCTAGTCTCATGGCTAGCTTGTGTAGTGTGCTAGCAAATTAATTTTCCCCTTTCAAGCTCATTTTTGTCCTTTCACTCTGCTGTGTACTCCTTTGGGCAAGGCAATGTCTCTGGGCTGAGGTGTGCAGGAAGAGATTTCACAGGGATTTCTGGACTAGAAATGGGATGTCTCTGCACTCACATTCATCAGCCACTTTGATGCTGCTCTGGCTTTGTGCAATTCCTTCTTCTGCTCTCCTTGAGAGCACCACAGCAAGCTGGTGATGGTTTGGATTTGAGATATACTCACATCTGGCTTGGAGAAATTCCTAACAGAAAAGAAAGGAAATTCCTGGTGACGGTGATTTCTAGATTCATACTTAATTTAAGAGATCTCAGCTGGAGGGATTGCCCCTGCTTGGGAAGGAGCCTCGCAGCGAGTATGAGAGTCCTGTGGTGTTTGCCAAGGACAAGAGAGGGGAGAATTTCAACCTGGGGGAACTGTGCTGATGGATTGCAACCACGTCACCACGAACACATGTAAAAATAGCGCAGGCACAAAGAAAATCAGGTGATACTGGCAGTCACTGCTCAGGAGAAGAACTGTCCAAGTTCTCAGACTGTTTTCCTCCTCAGCACAGAGGCTGTGGTGACAGCCTTGCCTGGTGCTCCTCACACTGGTATGCATGTGGGAAGGAGAAAATGACCTCCAGCAAAGATGAGACCCTCTGGCTCCAAGGAGACAGCACTGATTCCCACCCCAAGAGGATTTGGCCCACCCTACCCAGCATGGAGGGGGAAACCAAAACACACATCCCTTGGATGGCTGGAGCTCAAGTCACCATTTGCCTGTCTGGAGAGGGATAATTTGTCAGACACCAGCTGCTGCATGCTCCGTCCTCTTGGGCACACTTGTTATTGTGTTACAGCCTGCCTGAAGAATGTGGGATGTCGTGGAAAGGAAAACGATTGCAACCTTGCTTACTCAAATAATCTGAGGGCTTTTTATTCCCTGTGTTCATAAGCACTAGGAAGGGAAAGGGGGGTGGGGGAAAGAAAAGGAGAGGGAGAAGAAGGAGAAGAAGAGGGAAAAGCCAGGCTGGCAATGCTGGGGAAGTGCTTTTGTGACCACACAAAGAGATTTAAGACCGGATGGAAGTGGTCCCCCCCGCTCGCTCGCTCCCTTGCCGCGTCTCCTCTGTCTCTGAAAGAGTTACTCAGGAGGCTTTCAAGGGTAGGTTTCTAGAGCGACACCATGTCTAATTATGTACGAGACGGAATGAAAAGGTGTAGGCCTGTCTTTCCAGCTCAGAAAAAAATGTGGTGTCCTGCGAATAAGAAATGAACAGACTGACCTTTTCAGAGCTGCTGAAAGAGAAAACCAGATGTATTCCTCAAGAGTCACTATGACTGAAGGGTGATAAAGGCTTGCATTGTGCACTTGAATAAAAGGAAAGCTAACCAGAAAACAGCAGCTGATAATAGTCAGGCCAGGCTGTGCTATTGTCCAAGGCACAAATGTTCAGCATTGGCCTAGACCACACTGCTGGTATATACAGCGCAGACTTGGGGGAGAAATTAAAAAGAGAAGAGGGAGGCAGCTTTTTTTTTTATTTTTGCTACCTACCAGAGATTGTGTGAAACTGCTAGCAGTTATAAGGCCACAGAGGAAGAAAATGATCTGGGATCCTTTCCCCACCACACACAGGCACAAACATACACACACTCAATTTCTAGCATTATGTTCCTGTAAGATCTGAATCTAACCATCTGCCAAATGAATAGACAAAACCCAGCTTGTCTTCCAGGGTTCAGATGTAAGGGGGTGGATAAAGAGGAAGCATCATGCTGGTGAAGAGGGCTGGAGCTGTCTGCAAAACAGGGATCTCCAGAGCTCAGGTCAACCAGCTAGAAACAAGAACGGTTTTAATTAAGGACCTGAGGCCGGGTGGGGAGCACTGGATAGGTCTGATTATCCCCCACACCAGGCAGGTCTCTGGCACCACCATAAAATCCAGAGAAAAGGCAAGAGCTGGGGGACAGAAAAAGGGGTGGAAAGGAGTGATCTGTGAGGCAAAAAAAAGGAAAAGGGAAAGAAAAACCAGAAAGCAAACCCCATCCCTCCACTTCTCCCAGACTTGGGGGAAAAAACTGGTTTCTCCCTGGGCAGGAGCTCTTGCTTCAAGCCCTGCTACCATGACCTCTCTGGATTATTCAGCATCACACACCTGCCAAAGACTCTCTCAGACACTTTTGAATGTCATGCCACAGTTTGAGAACCAAGGCTAGGTCTGAGTGAGCAGATCTTGCCCACTGGAGATTGTTATTTTTAGAGTGGACATGATAAGCTTCTGCCAGGCACCATCCACAGCCAACTACGTCCATGCAGAAGTGTAAATCAACCCCAGTGCTTGCTGGAAGATCTTGACTTTTCTTATTTAAATATGATCTCTGAAATAAGACTTTGGGGGTCTATAATCTGACAATGTTGTGGGAGAAGGCTGCCGTGCTTGTCACTGCTCTTCCAGAAACAACAGACATGCAAAGGGTCTTTTGTGGTTTTCTTTCTTATCCTTCTCCTTTTTTTTTTTTTTTTTTTTTTTTTTTTCCACGGTGTTGGTTTTGTCCTTTACAAAATTAGTTCAAGGAGATTTATTGCTGGCAACAGGCACTGAGGACTGGCCTGGTGCTTTTCTGCAGAAGATGAGACAGGGTGTTCCCACCTCAAAGTGCCGCAGTTTGGCTGGCAGGAGATGAGGTGGAGTTTGCTTCCTGGCTACTGCAGCGTGACCTTGGGATGCATCCCTTCACCTCTCCCTGCCTGTCCCCCCTTGTCTCAGGACAGAGCACTTGTGGGGAAGTCCTCCAGAGCTGGATCTGGCTGTCGCAGTGCGCACAGCTCCTAGCACAGCAAAACGCATTATTTCAACAGGATTGAGCAGCTGTTTGTATAAGGAATTAATTATACCCATTGCTACCAGATACAAGTCCTCCACACATCAGTGAGGCAAAGAAACATGGTCTTAAAGGAGAAGCACCAGGCAGAGGACACAGGTATGTGCCAGCTGCAAAGCCAGACAGAAGTGGGGCTCTGTTTCCTTCCACCCTGCCTTCCCAATGCTTTTCAGCCCAAACTTGGGAAAATAACCCCAGGGAGCAGGCTATTTTGAGGCTTCTGGGCCGTGACTTTTCCGCTGTGATTACCCTGGAGGCATCTAATTAGTAGCAGTAGGGCTGCCTTTTCTTTCTGATCTCTGCAAGGAACCGTACTGAGAAGCTACCAACTCATCTCACGCTGTACCCACAAGACCTGTACAAGCTCCCCAGACAGTTAGCTTTATTTCTCCCATGTCAACAAAAGTAGGAGAGATCTGGGGGGTGGAGTAGATGGACAGGAGGAGAGAGAAAGTGATTCACAGGGAAATAATGTATTCCTGCCATACATTCAGAGAATTAAATAGCACATGTATACGCACACATGCACACACTCATGAGGCTGAGGAAGCAGTCTGAATATCTTTCAAAAGGCTTGCTGCATCTTGCTCCATGAGTGGGTAATGCTTGGCTATTTCTAAGAGACAGACATTAAAATCTGCAGCACAGTCATTCAGAATTTCAAAGGATTCTTCTTCAGGGGGTGGAATACAAAAGACACCACAGTTATTCACATAATACGAGCAAGTTTGGGGAAACAGCAGCATGCCATTAGGTAAGACTGAGCAGAAAAACTTTTTGGAGAAGGCTAAGATCTATTCATTCAAAGTAAAGAAGTGACCCTAAAAATTTCTTATATCATTCATCTGTGTAGATATGTGTAAAATGTATGTGTGTACATATTTAGAAATATCTTTGTGCAGCTATGTTTTTATATACCACTTGGAGAAGAGCTTGAGAGAGGATCTGAAATGTGTACTGTGGTGCAGACAAGAAAAGGAGGGGAAAAAATATATATTCAAAATACATCACACATCATCCACGCATCTACACAAACATGATCACATTTCTTTCACCGTGAGCTTTGGGTGTCAATCAGCAGAGAACAAACAGCAAAATGAAAACCAGGAGCTCCTTCTGTTGAGGTTTTATGATAACATCCTCCAACGTTTCCCTGTTTTTGTTTTCAATGTGCTGAACTAAATGCATGGCTGAAGTGGCGAGGAATGCAGGGCTCACACATGTAAAGCATTGTGTCCTCTGACATACTATTACACAGAAGGCTCACAGTTCCCCCCTCTCCCTCCCCTTCCTGGTGTTGATGAATTACATGAGATGAATATCACAGATCTGGGTTTTTTAAACCGTGAGCTTAGGCAGCAACAACGACTGCAAAGCAGACACCGTTGTCTGAACCTCTATTGTTTCTATTTCGGGAGCACATTGAGTGATTAGTTTGGGTAACAGTAACATCACATTACCTTCTACAGGCTGGAAATGTCTTTTAAAACTGAGGCAACGCTGAAGCCATGTGATACAATACTGTAGACAGAGCCAAGTGGAATACATCAAAGAGTGCCTTGATGCAGATGTTTCATGCAGAAGAAAATTAG
This sequence comes from Corvus cornix cornix, assembly GCF_000738735.6. Taxonomy (NCBI): domain Eukaryota; kingdom Metazoa; phylum Chordata; class Aves; order Passeriformes; family Corvidae; genus Corvus; species Corvus cornix. The sequence continues at coordinate 72,545,881 of NC_046357.1, forward strand.
GTCAGAGACCACTTCAATTTCAGCTTCTGCCAGGCTTGTTTGAGAGCTTCCAGTGAATTCCTAATGAATAGCTTCTAGGGCACTTTTCTCTCATTCAGTCACAAACTGCCACAGCCAGATGAGCTTTCCATGTGGAATTTTTTCTCATTATTTAAAATACTAATACTTTGTGTTCACAGATTCCAGAATCTTCCTCGCAACAATAGCAACAACTCCCCCTCCTTCATCACCCCCCTGCCCACAATAAAATATGAGGGAAAAGAAAAAGGTGAGAAGAATAACCAATTGGTACACAATGTCTGCTACAGGGGGTGGGTAGGCAGGGTGGGCAAAAAAAAAATAAAGCAGCTTTTTACCAATTTTACACGGCAAATAAATACTTGGTAAGGATCCTTCACAAACACATGATTTTTTGCATCTTGAATTTTTTTTTTTTTTTTTTTTTTGTTAATGGCAAGGAGTGAGATACTTTGAAGATGTTTTTGCAGCCTGTGCACATCTCAGCTGGCACTGCCTGCTGTAGCCACTGGCCCCTTGCACCTCTGAAGGGAGAACAGAAGCTGCCTTGCAGCTGCAGACAGTGAGTCTACACAAAGCCTTCTGAACTTCTGCTGAGACACAGAGCCCATCCACCTCTCTGCTGAGCTCATCCCCCTTTTCTGAACAGCTCTGTGGGCCTCTTGTGGATGTCTCAACCAAAAAAAACAAATGTGTTCACCAAGAAGTTTAGATCCAGCTCTTCTTTAAAGCTGGCCATAAGCTGAGCAGAGCATCTTGTGATCCCGTATGTGTGCTGTCCCACCAGGGACAGCAAGGTTATGGCACTTGGAAATATAAGAAAAGGCCTAGAACCTTCCTGAGTGGGAAGAACCCTCCAGAACTTGTCATATGGGTTTTTTTAGCGTGATTCACCTTCACAGTGGAATTCAAAATTAGTTCAGCAAGCTGTGAGGTAGGGTCCAAGACTCCAGTCCAAGCCCCAGCCCTGCCAAACATGACTTTTTGGGTCTCACATGTCATTCAATCTATGCTACGCCTGACTTTCTTTTTTCTTGCCTTCCTATGGTGGTCAGGGGGCCGAACTGGAAGGCAGATTGAAACCTGTAAGCACAGGGGTTATCTAAGGGGCTGTGGCCTGACATATGGATAGGATGAAGACATAAATCTGATTGCTGAGATGAGAAAAACCTTCTCATTCTTACCACCCAGGCTAGCAGGGAGGAAATGCCTCACAAAACAGCAAAGTGCCCTCTGACACAGAACCAGGACCATCCATGAGCAATTTCACCTTGTAGTCCTGAGTGTCCCATACTCCACCCACATGGTGCACAGGATCATTTTGAGAGCAGTGACTCAGGCTGCCAAAGGAGACGATCCAGAAGCTGACATCAGCCTCAACAAATCCAGCTGTTGTTGTTCACTGGGTCGCAGGCTACTGACAGAAGAGTGTAAACTCCCTTGTGCTCCCAGGGGCTTAGGTGGAACGAAAGCACGATTTGAATTTGCAGCAGAACTCTGTTCTGCATCTCTGTTTTCCTGTGAAGAACTCAGAGTCGTGCAGAAGTGCACAAATGTTCTTTTGTCCCAGAAGAACAGCTGAGGTCTTTACCCATCAAAGCCATCTTTTCAGAGATGACTTGATGTTTAGGATGCTTCCAAATTCATGCCACCATATTAAAGCACTGGGACCTGATTTTTTCAGATGTAGAGCCCTCGGCTGAATGACTCATGGCAGGAACAGGACATTGTTGCTCATGTGCACATCCACCAGTGTGGACAGAGCATGACAATTTTGAGTTCCAGCAGTCACACCCCAACCCACTCCAGAAATCTCTTTTGGTGAACCACTTATCAAGGTCATAGTTAATCTCACCACTCCAGAGGAACCAGCTGTCCACAAAAGGCTTCCCCTGGATGCTCCCCTGCTCTGTTTGCTGACTCAAGAGCAGACCTGTGCTTCTCTTCAAAAGTTCCCATCTCTTGTGATCTTGACATTAAGAGACTTTTTGGGGGGCCTCTTCTACAATCGAACCCACCCAAAGGACCCTGAGACAGAGCAAATAGGAGCATGTGCATCTTCCCCTCAATCTATAATTTGAATCCTTAGTCTCTCCTACAACTGCATGATCTCTGTACATCTGGAATGTTTGGGCCCTTCTCCATTCTCCCCCCCCTCCCCCCCAAATTCTTAGGGTCCACTGCAAAGACACATTGGTTCATCTGAAAGCACCTAAATGCATTTCCCCTCCACCTCCATTCTTAGCCCTTGTAGCTCAACAATCCTCCAAAGCCTAACAGATCTCATTTGCTTTTTTTAACCTCCAGCTTTTCTTAAAACTCCCATCCATTTGAACACTGCCACACAACCCTTGCAGAAGGGAAATTTCTATAAAACATACTGGAATTCAATTCATCATGTACATAATTTAGACACTTTTACTCATTCATCAGTGGCTGCTCATGCTCTTGGGATGCTGGGGTGGAAAACTGTTTACAAAATTAAAACACAGCAAAATAACCCACTTACAGGAATTTAGTTTTTCACCATAAACAAAAAAAGATGCCACATCCACCACCTGTTTCACACAGGGGACCAGAGAAGGTGATCTTTCCAGCAAAAGCAGTGAAGCTTTTTTTTTTTTTCTCTGACCACTAGGCATAGAGATGAAAGCCTCCTTTCACAGCAGAGCAGATGCAGCTTGGCAGCAACCATGAGCACTTCTCATCACCCTGCAGCTCAAGATATGGCTGCTCTCCTTACCCATTCAGACATTCAGACACTGGCATCTCTAGGGATGCTGCTGCAAAGTGGGATTGTGCTGTGGGGTTTTTTTGATCCATATCTGGCCATCAAATTTACATTTTGCACAGTTAGCTGGACAGCTTTATGCAGGAACAAAAATTCCTGCTGTCCCATCAGCAGCTGCTTTTCTCTTCCTGGAGGAACTCAGTCTCTTGTCTGCACAAAGCCTCTGTTGTTTTGTGTTTTCCTGGCCACTGACCAGGATCCTGACAGCATCCATTTAACACTAAAGAAATGGTCAGACCCTCTCTCACTGCAGGTCTGGATGGGTTAGGAGTGAGGAGAAAGGGGCAAAGGTTTCTTCCCTGTACTGTTTTCCATGCAGCAAGGAAACTAGAGCAGAAGTGCTACTGACAAAACTGTGGTCCTGCACGTATCACTGAATGCTGTGGAGCTTGGCCCTCCATCACTCTGGGTGAAGTCAAAAGGACCTTGTATTTTTTAAACATCCAGTGTTCAAGAGGTTTTTTTGATCCATCTAAATTCCAAAAAGTCCCTTGTCTCCTTTGGATGTTTACCTATGCTGTCTGGTTCTCAACACTAAAGCTCAGTTGATGAAAAAGAATGCCTAACACACCAGTTATTCCAAGAAAGAAAGGGAGAATCTCAAAGACAGGAGGCACAACACCTGTCCCACCACCAGCATAAGTGGCAAAAGTTGTGTTGAATGAACTAATGCATCTGCGCAACCCCCCAAATTAGGAGTGTTTTTAAATAGCCTCTTGACTGAGAATTGATGTCTCATTATTCTAAAGTATATCACAGTGAGAGCTCTAGCAATACCAAATAGAGTAACTCTCCAAATTGCAGAGACTGCAGCAGAGATTTCACAATAAAGCTCTTTACATTTCAGACTTTTTAACAATTTCTGCTGTAAGAGTCTGAGGGGCAGCTCACCAGGTTTATAAAGGCACGGGCACACTGTGCAGGACTGGAATGTCCTGCTTTAAGTGGATGCCACAAGGGCCGAGCAGCCAAATTCTTTCAGACTCAATGATGAAATGTGGCCAGTGGTGAGAGGGGAAAGTGATGTCTCAGTGACCTGGTTCCATATCTGACTGTGGCTGTCCTGTGGTGTGAAACGGGGCTTTTCTGTGCCATTTTCAGCTAGGGGATGAACAGAGGCAATGCCAGTTCCCCTCCAAAAGCAGATGCATGGAAAATTCAGAGGCTGTACTCAAAGGCAAAACCAGCTCAAAAAAAGCAAAGCAGCCATCAGCAGAGGTACACCTAGAGCCTGGCAATAACTAGCATACTTTCTCTTGTCTTTCTTTTTAATAATCATGCTTAGATGCTTTGCTTTTTCTGAAGATTTACTTACTCCACTTTTCTGCACACACACTAATCTTGCTTGCCTGCAGAATCTCATTCAGGATCAGATGTTTTAAGTTAGGGATAAGGTGGAATTTCTGCTTCAGAGAACTCACATTTAATTACATGCTGAAGCAGAACATTACCCCAAAATGCTTCATTATAAAAAAAGTTGAATGAAAATATTTGGACTTTTTCTCAGTTTTCTTTTTTTTTTTTTTTTTTTTGTCTTTGGAATGGCAGTGGGCTGGAGACACAAATCTGCTCATAATTTGAAACTCTAATTTGACAAATAAATGAACTTGCAAGTGTTCCTGTGAATGTCTGAATGGAGCTGATTTCAAGGCCTGGCCATTAAACATTCAGAGATTTAGGGCATCACAAGGACTGACAGGACTAGCTGTAATGCTGAGGAAAGAAGAAATGGTAATAACAGCGTGACCTCAAGACACAGAGCAGACCCCAAAAAAAACTTTTTTCCACCCAAGGAAACTGCAGAAAGGTCCCAGTGGCTGTGCAGGTGCTTGCTGCCTTGGACTTATTTTGGCTGTTGCCCTCATAGCATGCTTCCCCCTGTCTCCCCCTGCCACCCTTTCCCACTACCTGGCAGGTGCTGGCAACTCTTTCAGTGCCTCTTTCCAAACCATGGAATAGCCTGGGGTTTCACATCCAGAAGGCTTCCCACCCCACCCTAATTTTGGAAAGGCCCCTTGGGCATCAATCACATTGTCACAGGAGCCTCAGTGGCTTGTGAAAGTCATGGAAGAGCTTACTTAGAACAGGGCTGTGGTGAGCACTTATCAAATCTAGGGACCAATTGTTTTTAAGTCCCTGGTGGAGCATGCTCAAGGATCTCCCAGTGCTGTGTGATACCAACCCTAAGGAGTATTAATACAACTCCAGTTAAGGTCTGAACAAGGCTTTTGCCTGGCTTTGTCTCTAATCCTTTATTCACCTTAGTGTATGGGGTTTGAATCTGGACAGAGGCCACACTTCTGTGCCTTTTTGTCCAATGTCCAATAGGTTCTGTTTTCATCATTTTGTCCATTGCTCTTGGGCTGCTTGGATATGCTCAGGTCCAGACATAGTTCATGTGGGCATGGTTGAAGGGCCATTCAGCATTTTGGCAGTCATGAGTAATCTCTCAAGAACCTCAGTAAACTCTGACTAAAAGACATACCCAAAATGGGGTGGAAGTGAGTGATCAAGAAAAACAGTACAGTGTGCTGCACCTGGGATGGGTCAACCCTGGGTATATGGACAGACTGGGGAATCATACACTGGACAACAGCAATGTGGAAAGGGACCTGGGGGCCCAGGTCGATGGCCAGCTGGACATGAGCCAGCAGTGCTCTGGAGCCAGGAGGGACATCCCTGTCCTGGGGGCACCAGGCCCAGCATGGCCAGCTGGGCCAGGGAGGGATTGTCCTGCTCTGCCCTGGGCTGGGGCGGCCTCACCTGGAATATTGTGTGCAGCTCTGGGCATCCCAGTGTAAAAAAGACATTAAACTGTTAGAGAGTTTGAAAATGAGGGCCACAAAGATGGTGAAGGCCCTTAAGGAGAAGTCATATGAGGAGCATACGACTGGTCAGTTCAGCTGGAGAAGAGGAGACTGAGGGCAGAGCTCACAGCAGCTCTGCAGCTTCCTCATGAGGGGAAGAGGAGGGGCAGCTCTGATCTCTGCTCTGTGGTGACCAGGGACAGGACCCGACCCTGGGAATGGCCTGAAGTTGTGTCAGGGGGGTTAGGCTGGATATTAGGAAAAAGTTTTTTCCCCAGAGGGTGTTTGAGCACTGGAACAAGCTCCCCTGGGAAGTGGTCACAGCATCAAGCCTGTTTTCAGTACAAGAAGCATTTGGACTATACTCTCAGGAGCATGGTGGGATTTTTGTGGTTGTCCTGCACAGGGCCAGGAGTTGTACTTGATGAACCTTGTGTGTCCCTTCCAACTCAGGCTGCTCTATAATTCTAGGATTCTAAATCATAGGTAATTCATAGGTAATTCTGTCCTGTTCACTGGGAGTTTTTTATTGAGAAGGAACTGTCAAGCTCCTTACCACTGTCACAACTGAGAAGAATAAGAGTAAAATGGCAGCAGGAAAGAATTTTGGCATCTCCCAAAGACATAAAGGGTGGAAACAAGTTCTCACCATCACAAACAATCTGATGTCATAACTTTTGAGTCAAATTTGTGGAAAGCCAGAGAGGTTGCCTTACCAAGCAGCAGCTGCTGAAGTGCTTTCTTGGTCAATGACTACAGAGGAAACCCAGACCTCTGGAAAACAGGAAGAGCAGCAAGAGAGACAAAACCCACATTTTCAGAGGTTAATGAGCTTCCTACAAGAGTCCAGCACTTCTTCCACAGCAAGCATCTTAGTACCCTGATGTATCCCCTTCTGTAATTATTGATTCCCCTTTTTTATTTCTACAGACCCCTCATAGAGTGAAGTTTAATAATTCTACTCAAAATACATGTGCAATTCACAAAGAATGCCAACAATTTCATCACATTGTCACTGCCCGAGGTCTAGCTATAGTGCAGACACACGTCTTAAAACTCCCAGCTAAGTCAGCTGTTCCAAAGGCAGGACACATTCCCTCCAAGCCCTAACTCGTTGCTAGGTACTGCAAGTCAACAGTTGGCTTCCTGCCTTCCTCTTAAGCCATCTACCGTCAAAACATGTCAGAATGGAGGAATATCAATTGTCTGGTAAACAGAAGATTTTTTTTTTCCTTAACCTTTCCTGGAGGTCATCTCCTTTGCATCAGTTCCTCACTGTGCTGCTATCAAACACATGTTGGATGACACTTCCTAAGTGGAAGGATCCTAAATGGAAAAGTGGAGCTTAATCACTTTTGAAGAAACCTGTCAAACTAAGAGGGGCACCTCAGAAGTCCCTGCCCTGCCTTGTTTTGGAGGAGGCAAAACCTGCTGCGTGTGTGCCCAGTGTTGTTCATTCAAGTGCGGAAACAGCAGCAGTATCACAACAATTATCGTTACTAATTTATGATCACACTCCTGACAGCAACAGAGAGACCAGAGCAACATCCTATACATATGGTAAAAGGTTAGTCAGTGTATCAGTGCTTCCCCCATGTCACTGGGTCACCCAGAAACAGGACATCATTGCCCTAGAAATTCAGGAACATTTTCACAGGAACTGGGAGAGTAGTTGAGTGAGGGAAGAGACGCAAATTTAGAAATGACTTTTTTTCCCTAGGCACATGGTATTTGATATACACTAATCCTCGTTTCCAAGTTCTAGCAGGTACTTTGGTGGTAGTTTTACCAGTGGCCTTATTATTTCAAGAAAAATGACCCTTTTTTTTGTTGTTGTTGTTTACTTGAAGAAGATGCCAGATAGGACCAAATAATAGTTAAGAACTCTCTAAGTCGATGCTTCCAATTGGCTTCAGAAGTCTATAAATAATCAGATCCTTCAGAGAGTTGAAAATAGTTCAGTCATTATTGATAATCCAAGGCTTACAAAAATGAACAATAGGACCTGTGGGCAGTAATAGCAAGGACTGACCCGACAAAAACTAAGCAGCAAAAATTGATGAAAAGTAACATTACATCTTAGATGATGCTTTATGTCATCTGATTCAACTCCAGGCTCCATTTGTGAGCCAGATTGTATTCTGTAGGAGGTAAATTGTTTGAGGGGGCTAGGAAGGAATGGGAGAGATCAACAAGTTGAGTTCTAGCAGTTTCTATGAGAACTTTTGCAGAAGTACAGTGAGGTGTAGTAGGACTGGGAAGAGACTGATGAAAATCTCTGCTGAAGACACTAAATGCAGATACAAACACAGACAGTTTAGGCTCCAGCTCTGTCTCCCATATGTACTGGAGACCACACACAGCTGAAATTTTCCCAATGCCCACAGCGAAAGAAGCTGGATAAGACATTGTGAGTAAAGAGTTCGGTACAAACACCACATTCCAGTTCCAGGCATACTCTGTTGAACTTTTACAAACTTCTCAAAGGCTTTTAAAAATATATTTACCTGCTGTTTTTATTTTAATATATATCATTTGATTTGTCCCTTGAAGTATGAATGTTCTTTAACTGAGGATTTCAGGCCAATTCTTGCAGGAAATCTGGCTTTCAGGTAGGTTTGAAAGCGACCAGTCAGCCTTGGTAGAGAAAAAAATGACAAAGAATTTGGTCAGCCTCCCCAATTACCTGTGTGGATTGACCCTGACAAGGTGGGGACAAAACGCCTGTTCACTTTGTGGCTTTGGCACAGGCTGGTAGTCTCGGTCTCAAAGCAACTTGTGATTGAATCCAGGTCAACAAACGAGCCCTAGCACTGAAACTAGTCCAGCACAATTCAGTACCTTCAGGGTGTAGTCATGAACAGTGACTGAACAATGCACAAATATTTTCCTTATTCCTTGATTGGCATTGCAGTTAAAAGAAGTTGTGGGATAAAAAGGTGTCGAAGGCAGCCCGGAACATCCTTGGTCCACTCAACTGCATGGCTGAAGAAGGTTTTCAAGTCCCACAGCCCAAGGGTCTGATATGATTCCAGTCATGTTTGGCTGGTTTTGACTCCACAGGTGGAATTAGCATGTTGGCATTTGCAGCTGAATCAGCTCAGGAAAGGTCTCAGCAGGAATCTGTAGCAAAAGCTCCATTTCATGCCTCTGGACCCACACAAACATGCTTTAGGCCATGCTCATGTCTCGCACAGCAAAACAGCTTGCTCATTTTAAGCATTTAGGTTCTTCCTTGGCATCTTTGCAGCCCTGAAGTCAGAAGGGAGCTGAAGATCTTTCCCCTCGTAAAACATCAAGCTGCCTTACCAACTCCCACACCTGGCTGCCGTCTCCTCTGCCAGAAGAGATGAAAATACAAGGCCAGTCTGTGCTTCACCAAAGGGCTGCTTGGTGAGATCCCACAACAGGGAATGGTCAGAGGTCTCGTTTTGTGGGACACTCAAGGTGTTGCCCTATAAATAGGGCAGCTTGCCTCTGCTCCACTCTGGCCTCTTGACCCTTCTGCTCTTTGAAAACCATGGCTGCAGACGGAAAAAACACAGTTCACCCCAACCAGTGTGATCAAAGCTGCACCAGGCTGAAGATCCACGATGAGGTGCTGCAAAGACACTCATCTATAGGTCCAAATATAGGTTTAAATCACTGCTGCTTTTGCAAGTGCATTTGAAAGGAGAAATTATATATCTTTTATTATTAATTTGCAATTATTTTTCTCCAAAGGAGCTTTGCTAGATTTTTATTTTCCTTGATATGTGTTCACTCGTCAACAAAGCTGGTTTTTTTCCTGATACAACCATTATTCCTCTTACACCTCAGGCTAGTGAGGATCTCATTTACTGTTTCCCTGACTCTTCCCATGCAGTAATTGGTGGTGTCATAAAGGGTTATTACATTGTTTGCTCTTACCTCTTTCTTTTCAGCTTCTTAAAGGCACACCCTACACTATGCAATCCCCTCTCAGAGGTAAGCCTACTTTCTCCACTGCTGCAGATTGCAGATCCTATAACCGTACTCTTGGCAATCATGATTTAAACCACAGCCTCCATGTGGATTATTCCCAGATTAACCACATTGATTGCTCTCTTGTCTCCAATCTTAAAAAGTGTCTTGGAACATTTCCTGAATATTCTGCCATCACATACAAAAGGGTGTAGCCTCTCCCAAACCACCATTGACAATACCCTGCCTTTTCAGGCCATGACAAATACCCATCCTTTAATTCTAGTTCTGCCTTACAAACCTACCAATTTCCTTATTGTTTCATAGTTTTCTCCCCACCAGCCATGAGCATTTTAGCAGCGCTGTGGAACTCATTCCTGACTTTCCTCTCTTTCTTTTCCATTTTTTCGTTTTTATCCGTTAAAAAAGTGATTCATTGTAGCTGGACTTTTCCTTTTGGTGGATCTAAAGCTTCTGAAACAGTTCCACTTGTACCAAGCTAGTCATGGTTAGCAAAACATGACTTGCTATTAGATAACCAAACATATCTGAATTTCCTGCACACATTTCAGTGTACTGTGATAGCGAACTGTGTCCTTCTACAACACATATGGAGGATAAATACACAATTCTTGTTATATGTTCAAAAGCACTTAGGAGTTCAAAGTCCTGGGAGAAACTGCCAAGAGATGGGAAGCACATGTAAACCTATGGAGAACAGACCATCCTAGAAGAGAAGGAAGTGGAGAGCATGTTTTCCATAAGGCAGCTGAATAGCATCCCTGTGCTGTAGTTGCAATCAAGGTCTATAATCGGGCCTACAGTTTATGAAATTCCTGTAGGAGACTGTCAGAAGATTTAATTTTGCTGTTTACTGAATTATCAGCATGATAGCGAACCCTGTATGCCAGCACTTCATGCCAAAGGAGGAAAATTGCCAATCCAGAGAAGAGGATTCATCCAGGGGGAGGCCTCCTGCAGGAGAGGTCGGCTGTCAATATACCCACAGCTTGTTGGAGCAAATGCATCCCTGGTGAAACACCTTTAAGTTGTACGAAGTCATCGTTCTCCTCTCCAAACTGAGAGAATGAGTGAGGCTGGAGATAATGTGCAGCCACAAATCAAGTGATGCTCTGTGTGCCAGCAGATCAGGCTGCTCAGTAAGAAAATGCCACCATGTGCACATGGAGCCCACAAGTTGTCTGCAGTGCAAGGGGAATATGGAAAATTAAAATGTAGGCAGTAAGGGGGAGACACGAAATAACTGCTCACATTTAATGAGAGGCTGATAAAGCAGCATCCTTCTGGGAGGTGATAACGGCAGGACTGGGACTCATGATAGAGGCAAATTTAATCTAAACGTGCGTTGTGCTTTATTTTAACGCATCCACCCAGCCTGATACTCCAGCAAAACACATGTACATGAGGAAACCATGCAACCAGCAATTCCCATTTGCTGTGCACCCACTGTTATCTACACCTTTGCAAAGTGAATGCAAAAATGCCAGGGTGTCAAGGTGGCAGAGTTTTCCACTCTAATTTGTAAAGGCAGAACCAAAAGTAACGCAGGATGCAGCACTTAGACTACAGGGTATTGTTCACCAGATTGCTCTATCTCATATTATAAATGTGCAGATGCCTTTTTTATTTTCATTCTATTGATTAACTCTGTGGAAGACCAAACTAATTGTGGAGGTGAAGTTGAGATTTTGTTTAGTAGGGAACATGTAGTTGGCTACTTACAGCGAAATGTCACATAAAATTGCACGTTTAAATTTCATCTGAATGTTCACCCCAAATGTATGGTAACTGAAATACAGTTCTATACAGTACTCTATTTTTTATAAAGACTAGAAAGATGGTTTAAATCCTTTTTTTTTTTATTATTGCACTTTTTTTTAATGCTGTCAAAAAAAAAGGAAAAAAAAATAAATATTTACCCCAGAAAAAAACCAAAGCAACTCGAAGTGATAAATAATCTTTATTCTACCAGAACCTCCTATTTGTGAACAAAAATACCAAATAATGTTAGTTATAGAAACACAAAAAGAGATCTAGAGGACAGGTCAATATGTAGAACACTCAATTTTCTCCAGTCAACAGTCTCCACTGTTATTCTTAGCAAATACACATTTGGGGGCCAGTAACAGTTAACACAGACAGAGATGATCCACAAGCTCAGCAAAGGGCAGGGTAGCACAGATGAGAAGTGGGCAGCATCTTTATGGCAAATTGAGTAGCTCTGAAGGATGAAAATGTTGTGTTACATCCCCAGGCTTCAGTTGTTCTGCTTAAGGAAGCTCGAGTTGGTTTTTATAGAGCACCGTGAGGCAAGACAAGCTCTCCCATATGGGCTCCAAATGTTTTATGTCAGCCCTAAAAGCACATTGCTCAATTATGATCTCAAATTAGTGATGATAATATCCAATGAGAAATGACGCAATTCAGGCTTCTGAGGGATGGAGGAATTGGACAGGGCTTCAGCATGAGCAAGAGCATCAGTGGGGAGAGCAGGATCTTCTCTACTCCTTTTAAAGCAGGGAGAAAAATACCATGTTTTCTGTTTGGTGTAGTAAGAGCTCTGCCACCTGCTTCAATATATTTTAATCACTGAGCTTTTGCAATAGGGTATTTAATGCCAGTCTGACATGTCACCTATCCCAGAGGACATCTATAAACATCCTTTCAAGAGCTCTGTGTAGATTTTCAGTGATAACAATACTTAAAAAAAAAAAAAAAATTGATAGACTGTCTCCAGCAAGGAGCTCACCATGGACATGCTGTTCAGTTTCATGGTTTAATTCCTCTGTGAGACTCTGTAGTGCATATCAAGAGTAAAATCTTACCTAATCAGCAACCATTTTCTAAGGTATCACTACTTACAGGCCTGCAGCCAATTGTTTTTTCTATGGGTCTCATTCTCACTATTTTTTGAGGAAAAAATGCAAAGTAGGGATAAAGTCACATTAGCAGAGGAGCACTGCTTTTAAGTCCAGTGTTGCCCAACTTTCAAAGATGCTACAATGCTGTATGGTTATGGTTTTATTCCATATTTTGTAATTTCATTTATGATTTTTCTCTATTTAGTCCAATCTCTATATCGCATTTTCCACTTTAAAATTATTTCCCCAAAGGTATTAGGATAATGAAAGCAAAGAAATTATAAACAAAAAATGCTGAACAAAATTGCACTGAAGCTGGCAATCAAGAGGAAAATAGGTTTGGTTTAGCGGTGAAGAAAAGGAGAGCTAGCCTTGCAGCTGCATGTGATATTCCAGGTACTTCAAGTTTCTAGGAAATAATTCCATTTTTTGAAATCAAAATAAAATTAAATCATTACACACCACCAATATCAGTAAGGTATCACAGTACTTCATAGGAAATTAAATTGTGCAAGTCTTCTGTTCTGCTTTAGAAGGTCTAATATCGCTGCATTCAAAACTCCTTCAGGGGCTGGAACACTGGACAGAATGTGTAGAGGCTGGAAAACCTAATATATTGATCACTAGCTTTAAATGTAAAATAATACGGTTGCTTTTGTGGGGTTTGTTTGGTTGTTGGTTTGGTTTCGTTTCATTTTTGAGTCATGACATAGACTCTTTGGTGTATAAAGCATGAATAAATAGGTCATCTTTTTCTATACTGGAGATGAACTTGCCGTTGAGTTGCAGGCACATTTCTAAATGCACTCTTCCCCATCTGATTTAGATAACCTGGTGAAAGAAATACTGAAATTTCATGTCACAATTCTTTTGCTTGAGCAAACCTTTCAGTTACAGCTGTGCCTTCCATATCAAAGTGCTGTGCACAAATTCTTAGAACATTTTACCCTGTGTAGTTCAGCTAAATGATTTGTAGAAGTGAAGTGTTTGCAATGGAAATTACTAATAATTACTCAGGAAAAAAAAAAAAGAAGAAAACTGGGCTGAGTACTTTACCCATAGGATTAGTTTTTGAGAGAGAACTGATTTTGGGACAGCTGAATGTAAGCAGTCACATATGAGACAGTAACAATGTGACTATCACATTCAAAGATCAAATGAGCATAAATGAAAGGGAGAAAACACATTTTATATAGACACAGATGCAAGTCCTTTGATAAACAGGCATTGAAGAAAACAAAAAAATTCAAATAATGTGAAAGGGGTCTAACCTTTCCCATGGCTGGAAGAGAAAATAGGGCTGGGCAGGATCTTGTGAGCCTTTTTAATTCTCCTGCCTAACCTAAATCAGTATTTTAACCACACCTAAAAAAGATAATGTCCAATTTCCAAGAAATGTCCATTCAACTTCTTAAAATGTGGTTCTGGGTTGCCCCTCACTGGAAGTTAACACCCAGTCTAGTGGAAGATGTCCCGGCCCATGGCAGAGGGGTTGGAACCAGATGATCTCCACGGTCCCTTTCAAACCAAACCGTGTTATGATTCTATAAGGAATATGATCAAATCTGGTTCTGCCTGGCTCCTGCAGCTCTGAAGAAAGACAGCATTATTTTAAACCTAACAAACCAGTTGGAGATAAAGCTGCTCAAATGTCAGCTGACATGCCTCAGTATTGACAGGTTAGCTTAGACAGCAAGTTACTTGTGCTGAGCACTTTAAACACCCAGTGGGAAAAATTCAAATTCCACAGCTTAACTCTTGGAATCACAGTCTGCTAGGGAATTGTTTCAGCTGAAAAATGGTGCTTTTTTTCAGTCTTAGCAGGTGTCCACAGCATTACAGATAGTATGATAATAGAGGCATAGACTCAGCAGGGACATGATCAGAAGCTAGGAGAGGTCAGAAAATGAACATAAGCAGAAATCGTCATATTTAATCAAGAGAGAAAGTGCAACCCAAGGCAAAAAAAAAAAAAAAAAAAGAAGAAGAAGAAGGAGAAGTAGTTGTGGCACATTCTTTATTATCAAAGAATCAGGACAGCCAAGTGTAAGGAACTGCAGGACACAGCTTTTGTTTAAAATAGAGAGCACAGCGATTGTTAGGAGCTTTATGGCAGATCCTAGAAGAGGCAGGGGGGGAGCTGATTGAGGTTTTACATTGCTACCTAAACCTTACCGAGTAGCCCAGAGAGACTTAAGAAGAAATTTACAGCAACAGAAAACTCCTCACAGAGCTCAACAACACAAACCTCATGTTTTGTCATGTCCTCACGGTCAGATTATCAATCCAGCAAGCAATCACCTGGCAATCAGATGGACTGATGAGCAGCACACTGGGCCATGCCATGTAAGACAGGATGTCTTTCTGCATTCATAAAGCATGGCTTCACCATGCTAATATACTTGAAAGAGACAATCCTCGCTCTAATGAACTTTCGAGCTCAACAGAAGCAAAAAACCCATCCAAGAGTAAAATCTAAATTATGTACATATGCCAGGGAAATTCCTTGCTGTCTTAACCAAGGAAGTTTCATCGTGGTCTCCTTGAGGGAGGCATTTGTGAGGAAAAATGGTTGTTAGTTCTCCATCTAAATATTTTGGTAGAACAGTTGAAGTAATGCTGAGAAGTCACCTACATTCCTTTATGGAGTCTAGATGGAGCAGACCACAATTGATTCAATACACAGTGATAACATGAGCTTCTAAAAGCTCTAAGTCATGCAGTGAGTGGCAGGGCAGCTCCACATTAAGTTAATTTGGTATTGAATAGCAAAGAACTTTAACAGCGAAATTTCTTTCCAGAAGGCACCACGAAGAAAAATGCCTAAAGTACAGGGTATTCTAACAATGATTTTTATATATGTATATAAATATAATAATAATAAATAAATAATACAATAATATAATAAATATAATTAATAAAATGAAATATAATAAATATAATAAATGTAATAAATAAAACAAAACAAAACAAAACAAAACAAAATAAAATAATATATAATAGATAAGATAGATATATAGAGAGATAGATGATATAGATTAGATACAGATATAGATGATATATATAATGATTGGTCAAGTGTCATGACAATAGGTGCACTGGAAAATCCTTTAAACTAGCTAATTCTATGAACTTCAAATTTGTCTGTAGAGCATCAAATTGTCTTCTTGTACTTAAAAAAAAGAGGGCTTAAACTCTGTGATCAGGTTTCTGGGACATCAGAGCAGGAGATTGTACTGGATGACCTTGTGAGAGCCCTTCCAGCCTTTGATCACAAAGAGTCCAAACCCCCGTACAACAGGAAGCAATCATTCACTGAGCAGCAAAACCACGAGGCAAATGCTCTCTGCAAGACCTGCATCAGACACCAGCAGACGCTCCAGGCTGTTCCCACTGCTCTCTTGAGCCCTTCCTTGATCCAGTCAAGGGCAAAGAGCTTCAGATGAGCCTCACCTCTGGTCAGCCAGAGATTCTCCTCTGAGAGTCAGAGGCTTTCCCTCATCTTTTAAAAGCTAGGCAGCTGGAGGTGCTCCACAGGTCTGAGAGTTAGGTCAGGCAAATGCCCTTCCTGGGGACACCAATCCATGCTTGTAGGGGCCTGCTGTGTTCCTGAGAGGAGTCATCCTGGGAGGCAGACCGCGAAGTGATTCACTCCAAGTCTGGCCACCTTTTGCTCTCCTCATTTGGGTTTGTTTCCTGACAAAAGGGTGAATCTCCTGTTAGTTTCTTGCTGGCCTTCTCTCAGCACTGGAGATCAGCAGCACTGTGGTCAAATAAACAAATAAAAATCTGTGAGCACGAGTAGGAAAGGCCCTGTAGGTGCTCTGCTGACATCTTCAGTGTATATCTCAGCTAACTGCATCCACCTACAACCAAAGAAAATTGACTCAGTAAATTATCTTTTAGCTACATTGACACCATTTGTCCTCATTCTGGTCACTTCAGTGAACACAACTCAACTGTTTGTCTATGTCCCTAATGCAATTCTAGAGTCCCCAGATTCCAGTGACATTGTCTTGTAGACACATTTCAATCCTTGGCATTGAGGTGATGCAGAAATTATTCATTGCTTTGGGGGAATTCTTCTTCTCAGCCTGAGTTTATTGTTTGTTTTCTGGTTTGTTTGGTTTTTTTTTTTTACACTAAATCAGTGAATTCTGTCAAGTTTGGCCCAAAACTAGGACAAGGAAGAAGAAAATGAAGCAAAAACTGAAGTTGTGTGGTAAGAGCAGTTAAATCAACAACAGCAGCAACACAAGTAGAGGAAAGAAGGCTTCTGTTACTCAACATGCTTCTGTAATGAGGCACTAAAAATCACATCAGTCTGCTCTGTCCATTCCCAAACTTGGAAGAACTAACAAACTGGCATCGTTTTAAAATAATACTGGAGATGGAGCATTAATTCTTAGCAGGAACATCAAAAATTGTGGTTCTCAGATTTTGTCACACAGTTCCACAGCCAGATGGCTGAGACGCAGCAAAGTCATGTATCTTGTAGCACCAGGTGCAACCACACCAGCAAAACCTCCTGCAAAAGTACGGCTCCACTGATGTGCAACATGTTTAGCGTGGTGTGGCTCCCCCAAAGAAAAATCAGTGCCAAGCTACAACTTCAAATAATCGTTACATCCTCAGAAATTGTGGTAGCAACACTAAGCTGGGTGCAATGGTCCAAGTTTCTCTCATGCAAGTGTGCTAGCTCCTGTATATCCTCCCCTTCACCACAGATCCATGTTCCTTCAGCCACAGTGATTACAAGAGGAAGCACAGTCTACTGCGTCCCACTGAAGCTCATGAGAATTTAATTTTTGCTCCACAGAGGGGAAATGCAGGTCAGTGATGAGCACTTTGGAGCGATGAGCTCTCTCTTCTACAAATATCTCTAATTCTCTCCCCTATTTGGAAGCAATGCACAGTTTCAAAAATTCACAGGAGAAATTTAGTTTGTCTAGTAGCTGTCCTCAAGAGTAATAATATTTACTTGTATTGTTGTAATACCTAAAAAGTAGGTGTTAGACAGATAAAATGCGGAAGAAAAAAGACAGTTTTTTCTTTTTTTCCAAAAGCACTCACTGTTTTCATACAAGAAGAATGCACGACCTTTTAAATGACCCGTTCTACATGGATCCCAGCGAACAACCCAAATAAAGCTGGCGATTTAACACCGATGTAATTCCATTGAAAATCAGCAGAATTACATCGGCATGAGGTCAGAAAGGGGACATAGGCCCGGATTCTGCAGACACTCACAGATTGTAGGAAGAGGTATAGAAATCAGAGTGTATGGGCAGCAACTGACTTCAGTGGAGGAAATGTGTGCTCAAACCAGCGAAAGGGAGCATACCAATGTGGTAACTATAGCAGGCATCTATTTAATTATGTCTTATGTTTAAACCATTCCTTTTTTAATTAAAATCATTGAATTTATCAGTATAAGGGAAACCAAGGAATCCTCATACTTTGAACACGAAGAAATAAATTATAATTTGTTTGAAGGATTAGTGCCGTCTGGTTTGATTTTAATAAAGATAAGAAAGGAAAAACAGAGACATGGACCCATACTACCCCTCATAATGAAGCACATGGCTTTTCTCTGCTCAAACAACAGAACAGATGTATTAAACATACAGTATAGATTTAACAAACTATCATTTGTGTTCTTTGTGAAGGTTTTAAAAGGGATTTGGAAATTCATCTCACCCCAGAATCCATGCTTTACTTGCAAATTTTAAAGTGACTCCTGAATTACTTTTGATGGATTTTGCTGCATCAGGTTCCAAAGGAGACTCTTTACATATCAGACCATCAGACTTCCCTATCAGTCTATGGACTGCTTGCTTTTGGGTGATTGTTCAGGGAATCGGCAATATCCTTCAAATGCAGGGAAGCCTACGTTCCCTTAAGTGACAAAGATGTAATTTAGAGAGCAATGATGGATGAATCCATGGTTTTGACACTGCAGCAGACCACAGGGATTTGGTTCTACTGCTGGCTCTGCTGCTTTTCTCTTGTGAAACGACCAGGAAAATAGCTGTGTCAACTTTTCACAAATACAGATTTTTAAAGGTAAGGAGGCACCATACTGTCTGAATTTGGCCTACATCTCCCCAGTAAAACATTGTTTTGAAAAAGATGGAAAATTCTGATCATGGTAAGCGTTGGTCTGTTTGATGAAGAATTAGTCTCTCTATTAAAACCAATGAACTTCATTGTTTGCTAACAGGGAAGAATTGTAGTTGTATCAGAGAGAAAGAGTAGAGAGAACACCAAAAAAACTCCCACAGGAATTCAAGAAGAGAATCATGAGTAAATGCAGCAGGTGGGTGACATCCCCTGGGTGACAAGCTGACAGAAAAAAGGGAGACCAGGCAGTACTCACAACACAAAAAAACTCCCTATTCCAAAATCGAGGATGAAGAGAAAATGCAGGAGAGACAAATCTGTTTGCACCACAACTGCTGCATTTTTATGAAGAACATGGGAAAAAAATCACACAAACACAGAAGAACATCATGAACACACAGAGAAATAAACCCAAAAAGGGTGATGCCAATAGGAAAGAAGAATAACTAAAATAACACAGTTTCTCCATAAAGAAAGGACCCTAACAAAAACCCTCCAAAACCCCAACAAAGGGAAGTCTTGGTCTGCTACTCAATGGGGAGAGAAAATACTGGCAGATGGCACTATTTGATGTCTTTTTGCTTCACTCTTCAGTAAAGAGGTCCACTGCAACCAGGTGGCAATGTCATCAACACGAAGAGCAAATCATGTCAAAACATCCTTTTTTCTATCTCTGACAGAGAAACAGACCTCATGTGGAGATAGTAGGCCTCATTTTAATCAAATTTAGTAAGGCTTTTGACTTTATCTAGGAGGACATCCTCATAAATAATCTAAAACGATCTAAATTAAACTGAATTAATGTGGGTACAAAGTGGTTGGAAATCATACCTAACCAGTAATTATCATTGGTGGAAACAGTGACCAAGGGTGACGAAAAAGCTGAGGCACTTAATGCCTTCTCTGGCTCTGTCTTTCAAAGCTCTCCTGAGCTGGCATACAGAGTGGAGTGAAGCCTCCATGATCCAAGGGGAAGTGTTAATGACCTCTACATCTGTTAGACACACACAAGACCACTGGGCAAGATGGGATCCTCCCAAGGAATTCCACTGAGAGATCTGGTGGAAGAGCTCACCAAGATATTTTCAATCATTTGCAGTTAGTCCAGGCTACACAGGGAGGTCTCAGGACTGAAAGTTGGCAAATGTGACATTCTTCTACAAGATGGATTAAAAGAAGGAGATGGGGAACTGCAGAACTACAGGCCTTACCTGCCCTCAGTGCCAGGGAGCTCATGGAGCAGATCACCTTGAGTGCCACCAGCAACAGGTACAGGACAACCAGGGGATCAGGGCCAGCCAGCCTGGGTTTAGGAGAGGTGGGTCCTGCCTGACCGACCTGATCCCTCCTGTGACCTGCTCAGGGCTGAGGGAAAGGCTGGGGATGTGTCTAACTGCACTTCACAAAGCCTTTGACACCTTCTCCCACAGCCTCTCCTGGAGCAACCGGCTGCTCATGGACAGGGCCCTGTTCTCTGGGGGAAGAACTGGCTGATGGCAGGGCCGGGGAGTGGTGGGGAAGGGAGGGACGTCCAGCTGGGGCTGGGCACCGGTGGGGTTCCCATAGGATCAGTACTGGGGCCAGGCCTGTTTAACATCTTCATGAAAGGCCTGGAGGAGGGGATCGAGGGCCCCTCAGTCAGTGTCTGACAGCACCGAGCTGGGCGGGAGTGTGGATCTGCTGTGGGGCAGGAGGGCTCTGCAGAGGGATCTGGACAGGCTGCATCCATGGGATGAGGCCAGTGGGGTGAGGTACAACCAGGGGAACTGCTGGGCCCTGCCCTTGGGTCACAACAACCCCCTGCAGCTCCAGACTGGGGGAAAAGTAGCTGGAGAGCTGGAAAAGGCCCTGGGGGTGCTGGTGGCAGCAGCTGGACATGAGCCCAGGGGTGCCCAGGTGGCCAAGAAGGCCAATGGCATCCTGGGCTGTATCAGAAATTATGTGTCTGGCTTTGGACATGACACTTGAAGAGAGACATAAATCCCCCAGGAGAAATGGCAGCATGACTGAAAATCTTAAAAACATGTCTAAGACAGAAAGACCAAATGAGTTAGGATTGTTCTGAAAAGAGAAAACTGTGGTGAGTCACGAAGGTAATCCTTTCATACAGTTGAGTTGCTGCAGAAAAGAAAGATTCAAATGCTTCTTCACACCCAAAGACTTAAAATGCAGCAAAGAAGATTTAGATCAGGCAGACATCAAGGGAAGCTTTCTGATGGTAATAATAGTTAAGGACTGGGGAGGATTGTCCGTGGAGGTTGTGGAATCTCCATCTTGCCAGCTTTTAAAAAGCAGATTGATGCAAATAAAAGTAGTGACAAAGATAAAAGATTACTTTTAAAATGTGTCCTTTGGTCTTTCATATCACTGTGATTCAAATGCAGAATGAGAGCCATATTGCCCTACCAACCTCATGGGGGCTTTCCTAGGATATTAATGAGTATTTACAAGACACTGAGTGCTGCACAGATACATACTCTAGTGTAATAGATAAATCACAGTCCTCATGTCCAACAGGGAGAGGGGGAAAAGAGAAATCAATGCTGCGTTCTTCCTAGTTTCACTGTCATGGGTAATTGATTTGAAAATGTTGCACGTTATATGTGGAAACTGAGGCAGGGGACATAACGTGCCCAAAGTCACATGGCAAATCATTGGCAGAGCTGGAGCAGACCCCATATATTTCGTGGTCACTGAACCACAGCAGCAAATGCCTGGAGCATCAGAGGCCTTGCATCATGACCCATAATGTGTGTTCTGGCACAGAGACAAGCCATGGTTAGCTGTACAAAGTACTGTTGTCCTCTCTGGTCTCTGAGTAAGAACATGCTGACAGCCATCATCTTATGCTCTTAGAAATTTTAGGACAGCAAGTACCATTACAAGACCTTGTTGTCCTAAAATTTCTAAGAAATTCAGGCATATTCTTCAAACTTTACACTTCTACAAGGTAGCCAGATAGGTAGTCAGATTGATACGACTTTATTATGACTTTTCACTGTGTGTCAGTGGGTTTCCCCTGAAGAAATGACTAATAACATCAGTCTGCATTTCCCCAGTTTTCAGCCAAATCACAAGGGCTTGGAGCAATATACATTCACCAGAGCAGTAATTAGAAGGACCCTTGGTTATCCTGGAAATGAGATTCAGATGGCAGAGATAAAACTGGTAGATGCTAAAACACAGACCCCCCTCTCTAAAGTTCTGGGAGATGAAATGGCCCTGCTGTATATCACATCTCACTGCAGTAAATTGTGGCTGATGAAGTATCGGACATGGGAACTCTGAACTACCAAGGTGCCTCTAAATGAGCTCCGGACCTCAGAAAGCCGAGCCCCCTCTTGCATGAAGGGTAGGCAAGGAAAATGCATGCAAGCCTTTGTTCTGCCTCTTGGTGCGGAGAAAACATGCTCTCCACAGTCTGTGAGGAGCATGGCTCCATCCTGCAGGGTGCTGGAGGCTCCCAAGCGCTCTGCCCCTTCCCCTGCACAGCTGGGTTTGATTAGGAGGGCAGCACTCTCGCTGCCTTGACAACTAGCAGCACAGCTCTGCTTTTCAGGCATGGTAAGTGCTTGCAAAGTGATGGCCCCTCAAGGAGAAGGGACATTTCCAGTACAGAAGCTGAAGTTTTCCTTGTGACAGCAGGAGATGCTGTCGAGTCCTCATTTGCTGGATTTACTGGCTTCCATGCAGGCATGCTGCCGGGAGACCGCTTGCTGTTTGATGGGGGCCTGAAGTTTAAAGCTGCTTCCAGAGTTTTGTTGAGACAGACAGAATTCTGTCAACAGCACACCAGACAGAGAATCGTTAATAAGAACACACTTTGGGATGCTGCTGTGTGCATGCTCTCTTCCTGGTGGTTGCAGTTCTAAACTAATTAATTTCTGTGATCTGAACCATTCTCTTTTATTAGTAGTACCAGCATGTGAAGTGCTGCATAGTTATAGATGATGTGCTCTCTCTGGGGATCCTATCAGCATGCCATTGTAGGTCTTCACAACATGGAGAGAAATGTCTCCTATGCTTCCTCAGCAATGTTAAATTTTTTTTCAGGTTGTTATTTATTTCCCTTGAACTCATTCAGCTTTCTCCCTCCTTGTGAGCTCTGTGTTTGCTCCTTATGGGTTTCAGAGGCTGTTCAGCTCTGTCCTTGACTCTGACTGCTCAGAGTGACCTTTCTGATAATTCTTCTTCCCTCCCTGGGGCTGAGGTTTGTGGGTAAGGCAAACTCACAGTTTCCTTGGATAATCTGACTTCATTATTTTCATTGTCAGGGGAGTGTGAGGTTCTTCTGCTCCTTGCTGCACAGCCTTCAGGATGAGTGATACATGGGTTTCTCCTATCTCATGACAGATCATCTTGACAAGGCTCCTCTTTTCTATTCAGCACAAAAACGCAAATACACACACACACACGGTCCTGCTCTGTGCATGGGCCCTTACCAGCTGCACTGCAACGTCTTGTGGGATTCTCAGCTCTTTCTTGCAGCTCAGGTAGGAATGTGTCCACCAAGGTTCCCAAAAACACTTCTCCATGCATCTTTCAAAGTGTCCTGGTTTGCAGAAGCTCTAAGGACAATTAGTCAGTAATCACTGGCCTCTTTTGGAAACCTAATATAGGGCATAGCTGCTGCTTCCAGAGAGTGCTCCACTAATCATTTTTGTCATCTCATTCTTGGTTCATTTTACTCCCAGTTCACCTCTTTCCTTTTTCTTTTATTTTTTTTTTCCAGAAATGCACAAAACTCTATGTTCCATGTGCCCTTGGGTGGCAGCTGGAGTCTGTTTTTCACTGAACACAGAGCAGTTGCTTGGCTGCAGGAGACACAGTTTCAAAATCAGAATTTGCCATCCCTGATATCACCAGGACCTTCTTGTTTTCCAGCAAGCCCTGATGTAGAGTTTTGCTGTTGCACTTGGAGTCTATCTACTTCTGCTTTGTTTAGCACTGGAACACAAACACCTCTGAATCAGGACCTTTTCAACACTGCTGGAGTGAAAGCTTAGCGCTGTTGGCCAGTTCTGGCCCCCACACCTGGAGCACATCTGCCTCACATATCTCCCAGCCTTTGTACTGCCTTCCATTGGCATTTGAAATTTTTTTTCTGTATTTCACTTGTTCTTTTCAACAACATTCATCTCTGTCATAACAGACTGCTATATTCTGAGTATAGATTTATCTGTGCAGATCCCATTCCAAATAACTATCTAAATAAAACGTAATATTTCTTCTCCACAGCCATGTCGTTTGTTTTTCGCCTAGAAGCCTGAACATTTATTGATGAATCCATATTTGTACTACAGCAGTCTCTCTAATAATTTCTTTAGTCATGTTCTGTGTGGTTTGTAATAGTGCATGAAAGTGGAAAGGGAAGTTATGCAAATATCAATAATAATTACATTCTCTGTATGCTGATTTCCTCAATATTTCTTGAAATTCATCTTCTAAATTACTTTTGCACAATTTAAGCAAATGTAAACATGCATTTTAATAATTGTGGGACCATTTAGAGTGCAATCTCTACTCAGTTAATCCTCGCAATTAAGGAAGTACTGTAAATAAATATAATGTATATACCTAGAAATATGGTTGCCTTGATATTTACATATTTTACAAGATAGTAGGTTGCTCTTCTAATTCAAAGTGACAGTTTCATTGTTAGGGTAGATTTAACTGTTTTAATAAAGTGCAATATTGCCATAATTGATTTGAGAGAA
The DNA here is from genome assembly GCF_000738735.6 of Corvus cornix cornix. Taxonomy (NCBI): domain Eukaryota; kingdom Metazoa; phylum Chordata; class Aves; order Passeriformes; family Corvidae; genus Corvus; species Corvus cornix. Next base: position 72,570,161 of record NC_046357.1, read on the forward strand.
GTTTCCAGAACTAAAACCTAACACTCTTGAATATGCAGAGCTCTTTAGTCGTTGATGTTTATCTGATGTCATCATGTATTTTATATAACAATAACAATAATAATAATGCAGTCCTAGATTTCCACCATTAAAAGCAGTATGTCACCAGAGACTCTGCATTCAAGAGAGAACTCTTTTATGAATGGCAGTTCCTCATCCTGTTACTGTTTTACAGAGGCTTCTGATAGTCTTTGTTGCTCCAAATTTGACCAAAGTGTCTTCCAATACTTTGAAGTCAGTAGCACAACCAACAGGTGGTGTTTGATATCCTAACAATGCTCTGGACTTAAAATTCTGTCTGCCCATGGAGCCACCTCTCCCAGTCCTTCAGCCCTTGCTATGGTTAATCGACACAACAAGGCATTTTTTCTGCTCTTCCCTCCCCAGTGTTTTAAAGGATCACAGCTCTCAGAGAACATCTGAGGTGCATCATGCTCCTTCAAGCCATCTGAGGGTAGTGCTGGGGCTCCCTTGTTCCAAGATGTGGGAGCTTGGTGTCTTTAAACTGACTCTCAGCTGCTGCAGGGATCTTCTGCTCTGCATGTGACGTCTTTGGAAGCAAATGAAACAACAGGCTGAAGACAAGCCTCTTAAGGGCTGTTGACACAACATCTGTTTCACTGAGATCCAAACAGTCCTCAGCAGGATGCAACAACAAAACTCAGCCCGCCAAACCAGGATGCTTTCGTATACGAGTTGATCCAGAAGGTGGGAGAGAAAAGATAGATCTCACCCACCTTGGCTTCCTCCCAAAGCAGCCCTACTGGGGATGTACCTATAAATCAACCACAAAGCCATCTCCAGAAAGGGTCAATCCTTATTGTAAAACAGCACTTGCACAGAGCTGTAAATTTAAAATGCATTTTACGGAAATAGACTGGCGAGTTCTTTTCCCCAAAAGAGCTGACAGCTGTCTGTACCCCATCGAGCTACGGGGACCCTTTTAAAAGCAGTTGCTTACTCAGAAACAAGAAGCTGCCTGTAGCTAGCATCCAATAAATCACCACTTTCAACTTGGGTTGCACATTCTCAGATGTGTAATCAGAACACAGATTCATAGATTTTGAGGCCAGAAGGGACTGCTCTGATCATCTAGTCTGACTTCCTGCATAACACAGGTCAGAGAACACCACCCAGCAACTCCTGCTGCAGAGGGAATTGTTGTGGCCCTCTTTTTCAGATGCCGCTGTTGCAGTGGCTGTCAACCAGTGAAACGTGCTTATCCCAAACAGAGCACATCACCTTGTTCTGGAAGCCTTCCAAGACAGCGAGCCAGGCTCAGGTTATATTTGTTTATAAGGAGAAGAAAGAAAGGAAATGATCCCCCCGGAGAAAATCCGATGCTGCCCACCACCTTGTGGGGAATATAGTGCTGTTGACGAGAATAACAAATAGCACATGGCTGGTTTGGTATACCCCTGGTAGTTCTAGCACTGCACTGAGACCAGAGAAAAACAGAGGAAAATAAAACCTCTGTTACAGAAAACAGGGATACACGCCATAAGTACTCCCAGGGGACAAGAGATTTTGTACACCCCATTTTATAGAGAGAGGGAAAGTTTGTAGGAAGAGGCAATACCTTTTATTAGACCACCTGATAGATTTGAGAGATAAAAAAGGGAAAGGTATCAGACATGCAAGCCCTTCTTGAAAAGGGAAAGGTATCAGACATGCAAGCCCTTCTTGACATCTGAAATATAATTTTATTGATACTGGCCTTAGGATATCTCAAAGGGCGGTGGAGTTTTTTTACCTCATTTCTTACAGAAGAAAACTTGTGTGCTGTCTGTATGTCAGCCCCACCTAATTGCTTTTGAATCAGTCAATCGATTTCAATCACATTGTCAGGGGGAGGGGTAAAGGTTTTGCAGATATTACATTCTCTCATGTTTGAAGAAAATAGGTCACAAGGCAAAAGACATACCCCGATGCATGCCCCTACAAGGAAAAATTGCAGGTTGATCATAAGACAATCCACATGGATGAGAAAAATAGGAAAGCAGTTTTCATCAGTTTTGCAGAGTGAGGCACTATTTGTTTTAAAAATTCAGATTCCCTCCAAAGGGTCTCAAAAAATAACTCAGGTGTTAAACCCACCTTCTTTGAGCCCATTTTAGTCACCTTTCCCAGCTCACTGTCAAAACTGGCAAAGTTTGCTGGTTTCTGTACAGTAATTGTGAGCACTTTTTTCCCTTAACCTGTATTGCAACTATGATAGCTCATGGCTGTGGTTACTGAGAGCCCCAGACAAATTCCCTTCTCCAAACATCTCACTGCTCACGGGTGAGCTTTGCACTGGAGCACAGATAGGAGCTATGAATCAACATCTGTGCTGTTGCATAAGACGTGGTAATGGCAATCTCTATCTCACGAGACCCTTGCTGTTTACTGAGGAATGGGTTGAGATCTAGGTCTGGAGTTCCCTTGGGTAACAATTTGCAACTGGGGAAGCTCCTCAGGCTGTGATTTGCTCTGAAAAACCTTTTTTTTTCACTCTGTCAGCCAAACCTTGATGAGAAGAGAAAAACAGCACAAAAGGTGTTGAAGAGACAGAAGGTGTCAGAAAACAGTGATCTGACAGCTCTTGCCTTGTGGGCAACTGTGCTGACACAGGGCTTTCTTCTCTTATCAAGGTGTTTTGTAGTTTTGTCTCATTCTGTGTGTCCAGTAGCCTTCCCTACTTAACTCCTCTAAAGGCTGATTAAAATGCAACCTCGTTCCACTCCTCCTGTGTCTCCTTTTCCGACTCCCATCCCTCTCTCCTCATACAGTCTGGGATTTCCTATGGCTCTTAACAATTTTCACTGCAGGGCTGCCCCCAACTCTGGTGTCCTTCCTGGTGGAAACGATGACCTCACACTCACAGCTCCAGGTTGGGAATCACAAAAACCATTTTCCACTCCCTGCAAAGCACAGGGAGGAGCTCAAGGTGATACCACAAATCCTGGGGCAGCACCAGAGCAAGGGCAGCACCTGGGGACACATGTGGAGCTCTGAGTGGAGCTTAAGGAGTGAGACCTGAGGAATAGCTTTGGTGATGCTTTCTGAAGTGCTGCTGTTGCATGTTCCTCCTCCGCAGTCATTGAAACTGGAGCTTCCCCCCACCTCCCCGCAGTCTGACTTCCTCTATATTTAGCTACCCTACCTACTTAACAAGGAACAATAATCTCTCATTTATTAAAATTCAGGCATGTTGGACACAAGGAAACACATAGTGCTATTAGTCCTTGAAAAGGCAATGCTGTCTCCCAGGGTTCTTTTGCAAAAGCATCTCACAACACAAGTCTTGCCTTTAGCAAGGTCTCCAATGGTGTTGCAGGTGCAAACTTCTGCATTTGACCCATCGGAAGGCAGGAGCCTGAAGAGATCATCCAGATTATCAGCTCCACAGGAAGACAAATTAATACATATAACCAGTACCCAACGACCGATACACAGCTCTCAGACATGCATGTTAAAACAATCATCTAATTAGGAAATGGATTTTCTGTCTCATGCACACTCAGGCACTTCAAAGTGTAGTAATAAAATGTTAGCAGCTAAAGAACCTGCAAGACTTATTTCAGCAAGCATTTTTTAAAACAGAACCTGTATTATAATCAAAAGAAGTGATACACTTATTTGATCTATTTTAAGAACCAAGCCAGCTCAAGGTCAATTGCTGATCAAGAACAATGGAGGAAAACTAGGTGAGATAATTTTAAAGACGTTTGAATTAAGACACGGATCCAACCTGTTTGAAAGGTAATTTATAAGAAATTATCTCAATTTACATAATTCAAGTGTTTTTTACCCTGGTACCTCAAAGAGGTTCATCTACATATGAATTAGGAGATATTGTTACCGATGATTTCTCCCTGAAACTCCCCAAATCAGAACTCACACATGGAAAACATGTGCTGTGGAAGAATGATCTAGCAGATAGGAAACTTCTGCTTCCAAGGCAGTAGCTTAGTGTTTCAGGCAGCGCAGTCTCCAAAATGGCGCTGGTTATCCCAAGCAGCAACTGAAATTCCTTTAGAGAGGAATTAGGGCAGCCCAACACATTCTGGACTAGCTGAGCTCCTCTGGTTAATAACCAAAAGCCACCTGCAGAACCTCAGTAAGCACCCTTTTGTCCTCCTTTAACAAGCACACTCTCTCACATATAGAATAGCAAGTTTCGCTGAAGACAGCCACAGCTGTCTTCCCTTTCCCTGCAAATGAAAGGGTCTGCACTCCTGCTACAAAATGGTTATCAAATGCAGTGTCAAAGCAAGTGTTTCCCCTCCATTGTAAGAGGCAAGCTGAATACTTTCAGCACAGCTTTCAGTGTCTTCAGACCCAACTGCAGCTGCACACACTCCAAACATTCTGCTGGCGGCTTCCTGTTTGCATTCCTGGGCTGGGGAGAAGGAGGACATTTCTTTCCAAGTCTGCTGCCTGCTCCTGGTTTTCCAGCTCTCTCTGCCTTTTCTGCTTCTCTCTTTGTTCTTCCTTTAGGAAATCTTTGAGATTCATGAGCATAACAAGAATCCCTTCCCTCTGAACTGTGCTCTTAAATTGGCTGGTTGTTTCAGAAAGGGGCAGGGGGTGAGGGGGGTGAAGGGGGAGGGGAACCCCAACAAAAAACCCAGCCACTGTGGCCGTGACAGTCTTCATTTACACTCACAGCACTCTGGTGCTGGAGTGAACCCTCTGCGAGCCTGTGTGTGTCTTGCACTGAAACCAGCAAGGCCAATCCTGTCCAAAGGGTACAGATGCCAACAAAGGCAGGGTTTGCATTCACCACTGCCGAGCCCACTCTTTCTGGGGCTTTATGCCCTCACCCCGCCATTCAGGAGACCACACTCTGCCCTCCAGGAGGGCTCACTGGGAGTCAGACACGCACATCTGAGGTCCAAATTAATGTCTGAATCAGTGCATGTGAATCAAGGATGCGGTATTGGGACTGACAGGCCCTGACCATCATTTCAACTCTCACTGCAGCTATGAATACTGATGCTTCTTCCTTGTCGTAATTTTCCTTGCCCATTTCTGCAACCAGGAGGGAGCATCTCCTTTTCTCCTATCTCTTGTTCTTTCCTATTCAGGGATTCCTTTTTTTTTTTGCTGCATCTCCACTGGCATTACTGTTCAATGTTTAAAGCTTGTATCTGCTTTAAAATGAGAAAAGAACTTCAATCATTTTGTGAAAAGCTCAAGTTTCATGTTTGCCAATGATGTTGCAGGCAGATCTCAACCTGTGGGTTAATGTTTCTTTTATACAGTGAAGACACCTGATTTCTGTCAGTCCTTGGCTTAAAAATGCTCCATCAGCCACAGCTTCCTAAACAACCATATCAAATAGACAGAGAAAAGCAACCAAAATGGTAATCAGATTCCACTGAAGAGACACCAGCACAACACCTGCTGTCCCTGTCCTGCTTGCAGGAAAAGGACTTCTGCTGTGCAAAGAACTCTCTGGAGCATGTGGGGCAGATAGAATTACAGCAACTAGAGGATTTTGTTTCAGCTGATGCTTGGGAAAAGGTTTGACCCAGAGAAGCTCTTTCAGAAGGTGTGGAGGCTGGGGATGAAGGCTGACTTGTATGGCTCTGGTTGCATTGCAGGCTTACACTTCAACAACATAAGTGGTGGTATCTGACTACCACATAAATGGGTGCACAAGTTCTCAGAGGTGGTCCTGCATGCAGAGGAACACGAGTACACAGACTCTGACAGCTCCAAATGCTCTCTGTTGCTGGTCTGTAACAGAAGTTGTTGTGTCCTGTGCACCTTGGGAAAACGAGGGGAAAATAACATATTTGTGTAACTGCTAGCAGGCTTTGCCAAAGCAGCTGCCATAGGCTCCATGTCAAAGCACCAGGGGAGCGCCTAATCCCCTTAGAAATTCAAAGGCATGTGAAACATTCTGTCATTACACTGTCTCTCTTCTACTCATCTCTCACTCTTTGACTCTTCTGCATCCAGTTCCAGCTTCAGACAACAGGAGCGTAGTTCAGTGGCAGCGTGATAAAATCACATTGTCTCCAAAAAAAAAAGAAGAGAAAGGCTACTGTCAACAACTGGCTTTAATTGGATGGATGGGTCAAAGAGACAGTCCTTTCCCACTGCAGAGGGCTAGGACATGGGGCAAAGGAACACAAGGGAAGTCAGGCAGTCCCTACCCCTACCATGAGCAAGTAATGCTGTACATGCGCCACGTGTTACAAGGGAGGTCAGCTGAGAGAGTTGCAGCAAGATCTTCTGACTTTGAAAAGGTGCAGCCAGAACTCCAGAATCTTCATACACTTGTCCAGCCACCACTAGAGTCAGCAGACACACAGGTTTGTGCTGACAGATGCTTCAGTCTGCAGGGTTTTTTGAGACTTCAGTGAATTTGAAATAATGGAGTCCAAGTAAACAACAACAGTTTTTACACATGGGAAAAACAAAATCTTACATGATGCCAGGCTGACGCAGCATCATCATTTTCTCAAACCTTTGGCAAGACAGATGGCTTCCTCTCATGGAAAGTTTGGCTTCTATTTAGGGGTGTCTTGCTAATCCAGGAGCAATGCTGAACCCCAGGTTTTCACCACCAGCATTGCACGTGGACAGTTTTTGGTGTGCCAGAAGAAAGCTAAACTCAATTCAGTGAGCTGGGAGTAAGGTGCACACTGATCTGCTTCTGTAATCATGGTTCAGAGACAGCAATCTGATTTCCTGATGCTTTTGCATTTTGGAGGCAGTGAAGTGAGGCCCTCTGACAAAAATATCACCCAGTGTGTTTTTATTACCACAAAATCCATGCCTTTGCCACTTGTCCACATACCACTCTTTAATGCAAACCTCATGTCATCCTGCTCTTTTCAGGTCCTGATTAACTCTAAAATGCCCAGATTTACAGAGCCAGTGGAGAAACAGATCCCTTCCAGTCAAGAATGTAGAAGGGGAGGGGAGAGGGGGGGAGAGAGAGGAAGAAAGACCTCAAATTGCTTAAAGCTTGGAACTGATAAAATTAAAAGCAAAAATATGGAAAGAATTGTGCTTTATTTGATGCCTTCTGTGCATACAGAGGAAACATCACTTGATATTATAAAGTATGTCATATGAAAAGATATGAAGTACAGAATCAGTCTGTCAGTTCCCTATTGTTCTGGGCAGCCAATGGTGTCAGCAGCAAGTTTTAAAAAATTATTTTTCTACTGTCTGGAGGATGGACAAGCAAGGTTTCTGCTGCCCCTTGTGTTTACTGGGTGAACAGTGACAAATGCAGTTGACTTGTATTAATTTAAAATCACTGCTCAATCACAAAACCTCCTAGGAAAGAGTTTGGAGGGGTTTTTTAAGAAACACAGTAATCAGAAGAGTCTTTTCTCAGCTTATTCCGAAGCCACACAAGACAAAGTCTTTTCTTAAACAAAAGCTCACAAGACTAAGAATTGAGAAAGTTCATTCCATGGGACTCGAATGAATCACATTTTTACCTTTTTTTATGGCAGCAATCCATAAAAAGAGAAAATTTTTCCCAAAAAATTTGTGCAGACACATCTATTATCGAATGTTTGGCATGATAAAAATCTGGAGGTCTGCCATTAAGTTGCAATAAGTTTAGTAAGTAACGTTGATAGGATTTGAGCATTAACTCACCAATGGAGAATGCCAGTGCATTTGTAGGATCATCAGTGCAATGGATTCTGGCATTCCCCTCTTACCATCTTTACAAATGTCACTTTCATTCTATTGTAAATTAACCCCAATTTATTCCAAAGCTCCAAAATGCAAGCAACCATCCCCATCTACCTTGCTACTGACTATATTACAGCAGGAAACACGTACAAATAATATCTATACAAATCATTAAAGGTATAAATTGGAAATTTCCTAATGAATTCACAGACTTGATGAGGTGTTACCTTAGACTTTATTTTCTGCCAATAGGAAAGAGCAACAGAAAGCACAAAGTGTCCCAAGTGAAAGGCAGCAGAGATCCTCAGTTATTGATCTGGTTAACACAACGTGTTGGAGCTCAATCTGATGTAAATCAGAAAAGGGCTCTTAATGTGAAAGATGCAAGACCAGTGCACACCACTCATGGATCTGCCCTTAACCCTGCCCACTTAATATTGGAGGATTTTATTGCTTACTAGAGTGTAGTCTCCCATCCCTTTATCAATTATTCATTCTGGACAGCAACCTTCTCCATGCAGTAGCAAGAAAATCTCTAGGTTAGATCTAATTTACTCTTTTAACCAGTTTACTCCCATATCAAGTATTTAAATTGGCCTCACTGTGCCTTCATACGTTACAGCCATATATCAAAGCAATTTGTGCAAATGCCAGCTGAGCAGCCAGCTACATGTATCATGTATTCTGAGATTACACAGTTCCAAATGCCTTTGTAAAGCAAACCTTTCATGAATAAATCAGGAAATACCCTGATGCATGCTTTATGTAGAGCAAGGTATTCTATTTAGGTCACAGGAAGGTTCTGCCAGGTTTGCTAAAATGAACAAATCCCCAGTGTGTACTCTCACTCCAACACATTTCATAACACAAGCAAACATCTCCCACTCAGTCATGCTGTACATTTGTGACTGCTGATGACCCTGCACTTGCTAAGGATTGGCTTGATCACTTCAAACTCAAAATCACTTGCAAGCCAGAAGGAAAACTTCTCTGGTGGCTGTTTTGTCTCAAGCAAGGATTGACAGTTGTGAAAAGAGTATTTCCGAATGAAAGTCCTGCCTCTTTCCTGCAGAACAGAATCTAGAACATGCACCTTTCCCAGAGGTCTGAGGGAGGAGCAGGCAGCACACAGGTCAGGCAGCACAACATGTGGTGCAAACTTCTCAGTGCAGTCCGTGGTTCTCGTCCAAGGACATGACAGAAGTACAGAATCAGATGAGGATCAGCACACTGAGTGCCGAGTACAACATCAAAACCAGGCTATGCAGTCATCCATTTCCTCTGCCTTGAATTCAAGATGCTATTGTTGGTCTGATCACTCTTCCTGCAGCGGAAATGTCTATGATAAGGCTCCAAGCATAAGGGATTCCAAATTTCCAGACAGGCTGAAATGATAAGTTATCTAGAGCAGAGGAACGAGAAGCTAAATGCAAGCTTGCTTTCCCTTTGAAAGGTCTGGCAGGAGACAGGGAAAACAGTAAAAAACACAACCAAAAAAACCCCAAAAAACACAACCAAAAAAAAAAAATTAAAAAACCCAAGAAAAGCGTTAGCAAAGTTAAGGGGAAATAAATCACATCCTACAAAAAATACCAAACACAGTAGTTTTGTTTCTTCAAAGACATGGTTTGAGAGTAAGAAAACGGACCTTCATGTCACTGAAGGGTTTCCACAGAGCATCAGAGCTTATTGAAACATTTGCAACCACCAGTGAAACTTGCTTGACTGGATGAGGACAAAGACTGGCTCTCTGCATGACACTGCTCCCACCTATCTCTCCTACCTCAGCTACTGCCCACTTGGCTTGTGAGGCCACCCAGACACATCTCAACGTGCCACCCCCTTCTTCTGGCTTCACCCTTTGTGACTGTTCTGCTTCCCCTCCTTCCCTTTCCCTTCCTTCCCTCTGCTCTCCACCACACCCCTGATCACACAGCGCTGGCAGCCCACCCAACAATCCCACCCCTTTGCACTGCTGGTGGAGTGAGCAGCAGCAGGGTGGGACTGCAGGGACCCTGAGAGAAGTGAGGTGCTTCTCTGTGCCTCAGTTTCCTCCCTGTAAAGCACAAGTCATCCTCACTGCCTACTTAAAGCACGTCAAAGTCTTCTGGTGAAAGAGGCCACTCAGCACCCAAGCGTTACCCCAGCCCCCTTGGAGAGCTTTGTCCTCTTCAGGTCCCCATCAAGGCTCTCCTCTCCCCCCAGAAAGGATTTTGCTCTTTGGCAAGCAGCTGTCTTATTGAGTCAGTTGACCTGATTATTAGAGTCCAGCCCTGAAAGAAGGTACTGGAGTAACACAGGCTGCTTTGTGTGAGTCCAGTACTCTGCTTTCAGCATGATTTGCCAAAGCTCTCTGGTTGTTTGGAAATTTGTTGGCCTGTCTACGTAAGAAGCATTGAAATAGATTAGTTGCTAAAACAGCACGGTGGCCTGGGGTACATCTCCCTTCCACTAATGGGAAAACTTCAACCAGTGACACTTAGAGCAGAGCATAAATAAGTCCAGGACACTTTCTTAACTGTTCCAGGCTCTTTTTGGATCGCAGTGGAGAACAGTAACAGAAATCTTCTCTCTCCGTGAACCATTAATGTCTATTTCATACTTTTCATGCTTTTCCTTGATGTAAATTCAACCTGTACCAACTCATCTGAACTAAAGAACAAATGAAAGCAAGGGAGAGCAGACATGGTGAAGAAAAAGTAAACCCCGAGGATATTAAGAAAGAGGACTCCAAGGGGGAAGACGTGAAATCTGAGACTGTTAAAAACAAACCAAGACAAAGAGTTTAACAAAATGGATACAATTAGAGGGACAGTGCCAAACTAGCCATAGCTATGATATTAAAATCAGCTTACTTATATCTTTTTTTCCCTCAGAATCAATGGGAGGTTCCTATCCCACTCCAAGACATTTAGTTTTGCACACTGCAAGCAATGAAAGACACACAAATCATGAGGGGAGAAAGAGTTCTTGCAGAATCCTTGTTTTTCTTTTTAATTAACACATTTTAGGGTCTTTTTATTTGCCTTTCTCTGTCTCCAGAGCATACCTGGGGAATGTTTCCCAGCCTCACTGTTGCAGAAGGTGCTAAGAACTTGCCTGTTTCAAAATGCAAGCCAATATGCTCAGGTTTCCAGGAAGTGGACCTTGACAAGAAACACCAAATATCAGGAGACTCACGATAAAATCACTAGTGCCAACAAAGCTGCACATTAAGATTTTTTAAAATTAATATTACCTCTGGGATTAGCAAGTGGTCCCAAAGCTATGCGCACTGAGACTGAAGAACACTCTCAGCACATTAATCTTCTCAGTAATAATTAGCAATCTGTGTTCTGGGGGGGTCTGTAGGTCCCAAGCAGCACTGAGGTCCTGCTGTTCTGGGGCAGGGTGTGCACACAGTGGGGACATCAGGCTGGCTCTCCATAAACGAGGCAGACCAGGAGTCAGGAGGGAAACCAAGGCACACACACAGCTGAACTCCTTCCCAGGGCTCGCACAGCAGGTCTGTGTTCCAGGCTCACGGAGACCAAAAATAAATATATACAGTTCTTCAGGCTGGCTGAGGATTTTAATTACTGTAAAACTAAGCTAAGATAAAAGGAATATAGGCTGAGTGTGTATATTCTTTGCAGATAAGTTGAACACCAGCTGAGATGAGGAACAGAATTCCCTCGGGAGTAATTTCTCGTTAATTGTACAACTCCGGGCGCTTTCTTGGAAGTCCTTATAAACTGCAGGCTTGACTTGTTGCAGGAGGGCCACACCTTCTTCTGAAGCACCAAGAGCTGCTGCAGCTGCAACAAGGGGGTATTGTCTATCCCTTGGCACTCCATAAAGATGTCAAAATGCCAGTGGGAAGCTGTGTGGTGCAAGATCTCTCTGCTGCAGCAAGATGTGAGCTGTGCTCGGCTAGCAGGCCCAAGTAGCAGTGCTTCAGATCCTTCTCTTATTTCACACAGATGTAATCCCCCTTTTGTTGTCCTGCCTGTGACCTGCATGAGAGTGGGTGAAGGCTGTGCAGATGATGCCAATCAAGGAATAGTTGAATAATATGTCAACAGATGATGCCGCACATATTTTAAGTAAGTATATCTCTGAATGTTTAAATAGCACATGGTCTCACATTCACACAGAGATACACCTTTTTAGCAGGGCTGATAACACAGTCCCTTTTTCTAAGAGAAGATAAATTTCAGTGTATTTGAAAACACTGTTCTGCACTTCATTAATATTCACTCCCACTCAAACTTTTGGAAAAATTGGATGGGACCAATCATTCCTACACAATTCTGCCAGGCATTTAAGGAACTGTTGAGAATTGCCTCTTTCAAGTTTTTAGAGTCATTGCAAAGATACCTTCTGCCTACAGCTCACCTGTGTCAGCCAGGCTGCTTATTTGCACTGTGCAATCCTAGCTGCGCACTTCCAGTCCAACAGCAGAAGTGAGAATCTCTCCTTGTTCCCAAGCACTCATCCTGAGCAACTCCACCAGAAAAGTCACCCTCCCTGGCCTGACTGGACAGAAATATGTGAAGGGTACCCCAGATGGGAGTCATTCCATGTTGATATAGTAGCATTCAGCCAACAGTCAGATCTGATTCTTGAAGAGCATAAATCCTCCCCCAGTTGCCCTGAAGTCAGCACTGCTCCAGTTAAGGCTAGTTGAGATCCTTGTCTGTTTTCCAGTGACCTGTCCCTCACGTGCACTGTACTGCTGTGGCCCAGGCTGCTGTGGAAGGTGGGCGAGCCACAGGACGGTGCTTGCTTCATCTTGCACAAGGAAGCAGCAGGTGTGGGCATCCTTGTCCCACAGCAAGGCCAAAGCAAACGTCAGTGCAAAGTGGACAACAAACTGCTAACTTGCATGGCCAGACCTTTAGCAAATGTAAAAATTCTCCACCAGCTTCTGTGGAGCTATTCTGATTCACATCAGTCGAGGGCATGAGCCATAAAACCCCTCCTGCTTTGTACACCTTATTCTATTACTACCAGGTCCAAATTCAGATTAAACCAGGATAACCAGGACCTTTGGTGGTCCAAATCCATACCACTACATTTGAAAAAAGACTTTGTCACCTGGTCTTTCTGAAAGAAATGTCAATGATAAAGTGTCTTGCCCTCTGCATGGTTTGACATCCAGGGTCGGGAGCAAAATGTTTTTAACAGGCACCCTCTGCAGAGTGAAGAGGGAGAGATGCAAACAAAACAACTCACTGCAGAGCACAAACAAGCAGAAGTACCTTCCATGTGTTTTTATGCTTTTTAAAAAGCCACTTGTCCTAAAAGACATGCCCATTCTCCTTTAATACACACACAAACTACTTATTTTTACAAAACTGCTGGGTGTCCAGTGGGTAGAAAAGTTATGACTTTGCCTTGTATATATTTGTCTTTTGACTACTGTAGTGAGGCACAGAGTCTGGAACTGCAGTCCTTGCACCTGCTCTCTCCTATCAGCGGGGTTGGGTGGCACCCTATTTATAAATGGGATATTTAATAATTGCAAATGTTACTGTTAGAGAAGCACAAGGATGCTGTAGGAATGGCACACAAGAAGCTTTCTCAGCATCCTTGGGAGCTGCTGCCTGTGAAGGACCTCCTTCACTTCAACGTTGATCTACCAACCAGCATGGACAGGACAGAGCTCCTGAGTGCCACAGAGAGCAAACACCCTTTCCTGCCCCACAGGCTGGCTTTCTGGAGAGCTGAGGGTTGGTTTTCCATGAGAAAATGCAGTAGCTGGACACAGCCAGGGCCGGACTGGCTCTGTCTGCCCCAGAGTGCATGTGAGTAAATCCTCACACACACTCCTGTGCCTTTCATCTGACACAAAACCACTGGCTCCAGTGGGCACCAGTCAGGCCCAGCACGAGCCAGATGACAGCCTTCCAGCCTTCATTTCTTCCTTCCTTCCTTCATGTGCCACGGGCAGCAGGAGTGAGGAGCAGAGCTCTAAACATCCCTGTGGGGCTCCTGGTGTGCCTTTCTGCTTCAAAACAGGTGATCTAGATGTTTTGGGCAGATTGTTTCACTTCAGGTAGGAATAGCAGGAGAAGGACTTTCTGGGAATAAAAAAACTTTGGCTTGTTCAAACCAGTTCCTCAAATTTTATTTTTCCTTTGGCTGACAGTACCTGCAGTGGAAAGTGTCAAGTACCCCTAACAAGCGATTAAGATGGGCAATCCTGAACTCCACAAACAGGCTGCCTAACAAGTCTTTCCCATCAACACAGACTACAGAATCAGCATTCAAATGACCAGGAAAGCTGAATCTATTGACACCTGGCTCCTGTTTCAGCACATTAATTATCCTCTTGGGTTCTCCCATCTTCATCTTCTTCCACACAGATGCCATCTCATCATTTATCTGCTCCAACATTTTCTCCCCACTCTGAACAACTGAACTCTTTTCTTCTTGCATGACATTCCTGCTCCAGCAGATGCATTAACACTGCCAAACAACCCTACCCTATCACTGTCTGTATCAGCAATGTCTTGAGTGTGTACCAAGCTGATAATGAAGAATACGCTTTTTCGTTAACACGTGGGTTTCAGGGCACAGCTGCAACACGGTAGGCTCTATCCAAAATGATAAAGGAATCACTAAGAAAGAATGCCCATCATTAGCAACTTCAAAAGAACAATGGGACATAGCTTACCCCGTTGGCTCCTTGTGGTTTCAGGACAGACAGAGGCTGCGGGAAGATTTGCAAACGCACCATGTCCCCAGCGATGGGTTCAAACACAGCAGGGCTTAACAGAGCATCTGACATTCACCAAGAGAGAGAGAAAGAAACCAGAGGCTGTGCATGGAAATAACCTGAGAAATCACAAGAAAGCAGGTGAGGCAGGATGGACCATTAGATGTGGGAATGAAATATAAATTAGGATCCCTGGTATCTTGTGCTGTCTGACCTGTCCTGGCCCCGCTGTCTCGTTAGAGCAGGGAGATGCATCTCACTCCAAAAAGCAAGTTGCTGTGCATTTCAGAGTGCTGTTGCTGTGACTTTGGGAACCTAAGTGATATCTCCTCCAATGGGAGGCTTATTTGGATTTTGACAGAACAGGGATAATGACTGGAGTATTTTCTGGAGCTCAGGCATTCAAGTTAAGTTGCTTGTGCCAACAAGTTCTCTACACCTCAGTATCAATAAGCCTAGTGAAATTCCTGGGCTTGGCAACAGCTCCATTATAATTGCAAAACCAACAGCTTTCATCAATAAATCAACCTAACAAGTAACATGTCCAAGACATCCCATCAAGGGTGCTTCTGATGATGCAGCAAGCTGTTTTCTTCAGTGCACAGCTATTGAGCACATGACATAACTCTACTGTTACATTGCATTAGCCGTGTCCAACTCTCTTGGACACTGCAATATGCAGAATTCACAAGTGCTTAAGCAGTCACAAGTGGTGCATTATTTCTCTTTATCATATTCACAAGATTTTGTATTTTTACCACCCCGTAGCAGCTTTGCAGTGAAAAATTGTTAGCCACAGACTTCTTACTCTTTGTAGTGGCTAACAATGGGTGAAACATTGACATAGGTCTCTCAATCCCAAATTCAGAATTAAGGTGAATTCTGGAAAATGCCTTTCAAGAGAATCAACAAAGAAAAGCTTCAACCTGTGGACACCAACTTTCTGTATACCAGCATGATCAAGGGAACAGAACTCCTCCAGCCTGAATCATTACTGATGTTTCAGTCAGGCAGCTGACCATACAGATTTTATAATCATAAAATAGCCTCTTCTCTTATTGTTGTATTACCTACAGCTTTGATGGGGAATGTCTAACCAGTTATTTTACACCACATTTTTATGACGTTGATTCACACAGTCAAGCTTGAAAAAGAAAGGTAACTAATAACTGAGTTAGCATCAGGCTTGTATTATAAGTGGGAGAACATTCAGTTAGAGTGATTTTCAGAACTTCTGTTCATCAGTAGCTATGCATCAAAGCCTGCTTAATCTTCTTCTGCTGCTTTGGATATTGCTCTTCTGGGGAGCTATTTTTTAGCCCACACTTGGCCAAAAGTGTGACCATAGCAGGTATTCAGTGCAACATTCTTGCCATTTAGGTCTGGAAAGCCCTAAACCACTATACAAGGGTCTGAAAGGAAGGCATTGGAGGAAATCTTTCCATTTCTATGAAAAAATGTATCTGCTGCTCCCTTTCATCTATAATGTCTTTGCTGAAGAAAGCTCACTTTAACCGCTACACCTGATTTTTCCAGTGAGAAATTCTGGAGCAGTCAACTCTTATCCTTAGGGGAAGAGGATCAGGTTGGAGAACATTTAAACAGACGGAAAATGAGAGGCCTGATGTGAGAACTGCTGAGGGGGTAAGCCAACGTCATTGTGCGGCCATCCATGATTATCTCTGAAAGGCTGTGGAGATCAGGATAAATTCCTGAGGATTGCAAGGAAGCCAGTGTCTCATCATTCCTGTCTTCAAGAAGGGCAGGAAGGAGGACACATGGAATGGCAGATGACACAGCCTCAGCTCAAACTCTGGGAAAGCAACAGAGAAACTTCTGGAAACTGCTTCCAAACACACTAAGGACAAGAAGGAGATCATGAGCAGGCAGCAAGGACTTGTAATGCCTGACCACCATGAAAAGAAATTACTGGCTCAGCACATGAAGGGAGAGCAGTGGATGTTTTTTATCCTGACTTTTACAAGACTTCCAGCACTACCTCCCATAACATCATCATGGACAAACTCATGAAGTACAGGCTAGAAAAGTGGCCAGTGAGGTGGACTGAATGCTGGCTGAGCTTTGGGGCTGATAGGGCTTTGGTCAATGGCACAAAATCCAGCTGGAGACCAGCCGCAAGTAGTTTACGCTGCAGCCAATACTGCAAAACATCTTAATAACCCAGATGGTGGGACTGAGGGGTCTCTCATCCTGCTCACAAAGGATACTAAACTGAGAAGTGGATGACAGACCAGGTGGGTGAGCTGACACTCAGGGGAACCTCAACAGGCTGGAGGAAAGGGCTGCCAGGGATACCACCACATTCAGCAAACGGAAGAAGCAATTCCTCCTTTTGGGCAGGAATGGTCTCTTTGCATGCCCAGGGCCAGCTGGCTGACAAGCAGCTTGGCAGAGAAGGATTTGGAAGCTCTGGTGGTTGCCAAGCTGACTGTGGGCCAGAAATGTGCTTGTGTGGCAAAGATGGCCAGTGGGATCCCGAGCTGCTTTAGCCAGCAGTTCGAGGGAGGTGATCCTTTCCCTCTACTCAACCCAAGGGACACACATCTGGAGTGCTGGGCTCCTCAGTGCAAGATATTGATTTAGTGGAGCAAGTCTGGTGGTGGGTTCCACCTGCCAAGAAAAACACACACGTGCTGAAGGGAGTCCAGCACTGGAAATTACAACACTGGAGCATCTGTCAGTGTGGGGAGAGGCTGAGAGGGCTGTAACTGTTTAGCCTGCAGAAGAGAAAGTCAGTGGGGGTATTATAAATGTGCATAAATCACTGGCCAGAGTCTGTAAAGAAGACAGAGCCAGCCCATTCTCATGGCCCCTCCGGAAAGGGCAAGGGGCAACAGACACAAATTGAAACACAGGAAATTCCATTCAGATGTCATAAAAAACTTTTTACTGCAAGAGTGGTGGAACACTGGAGCAGGTTGCCCGGAGAGTCTTCTTCCCTGGAAACATTCCAGACTGAGCTGGAGAAGTCCTAAGACACCTTCTCTGCTCAGCCCTGCTTTGAGGAGGGGGTTGGCTGAACAGTGTCCACAGATCCTTCAAATCCAACCACCCTGTGGTCCTGTGGTTCTGACTCTTTGCTAGACTCTTCTTCCCTACCTGGTTTCAAAGATTGATCTCATTATTTCCATAGCTTGATTATGCAACAAAAGGAAATTAGATATATTGCCAAAGGTCTCAAAGGCTCAGCACTAAGATGGAGAAAGTGGAAAGGGATGACCTTGCTTTTAAGATATATTATTTCATGCATCTTACCACACAATTAAATGTTACCATAAACATGATGGATGCTGGATACCAGCAGCTGTTCTACTCTGCAAAATGCTCAGTGCTGCGAATCCATCCCAATGCAGTTCAACTTTGAGTGTCTCCTTACGGATTTCTGAAGAATTGCAACGTCACATCATCTGCAGTCACCACCACAGGTTCCAAAGCTGTTCCAGTGTGTGTCATACCCATCATCCCTCCCTAATCTGAGATGTCTGCCCAAGACTCAGATGCTTGCCCGCTGTGCAGCCAGGTTATCAGAAAAAGGCATTTCTGCATTTGAGTCTTCTTGGAGCTCGCTTCTGTCACAACCCAAAGGAGACTCCTGAGAGAAAACTTCATTCCTACAGCCCCAGCTAACCTGAGAATGAGGGATGGGGCCTCTCATGAGTCAAACAGTGACAAAGAGTCATTGAGTCAAAGGCTGTTCTCTGCATTCACATCTGTCAGTAAAACTTTTCCAAAGCTATCAGTGCTGGTGATGTTTAAGTAATATGGGCCTGTCTTTTTGCCATTAAGATGCCTAATCCTTGAATATTCAGTGGCTGACAAATAGGTGCCTCTACCATTGTACATGCCCATGTGGCCCTTGTTAACCTCAGCAGTATCTGGAGGGTGTTCAAGATGGGGAACATACACCTTTTTTAGAAAAAAATCTTTACAGGTGAAATAAAATGTAAAACTGGCCATGCAACAGCCTCCACGTGACTTCACGTTACCCTGTTTGATATTGCTCCCTTTTTTGTGTTTGTTTTTGTTCCATTTAAATGTTTCTTTTGCCTTCACATATGGACATCCAGATTGCTGAAGATTTATTGAGCTCATCTACCATTATTCTTCCAACAGAAGCCCATTTATTTTGCAGTACATCTGAAGCTGCTTCCATATATTGATTAGCTACGAGGCAGCATCACACATGCAGATATGAAAAAAGCTCACTTGTCTTCAGGTAGCTGTTGTTTTCTTCTAGATTTAGAGACAATGAAAGAAGTCAGAGCCTAAAAACACTGATTTGAATTATCCAGCTACCCTCCCATAAGTGCTGCCTGCAGTTTTTACAGCAAAATGCCCAGATTCATTTTGCTTTGGACGTGTTGTGATCACGTGGAGGTCACAGCGTTTTTCAAAAGAAAGCAGTTACTTTGCAGTATCTACAGTCTATTTTTGGAAGTATTCAGTGGCACAGTGCATCAATGCCTGCTTGCCCTGAATAGCTACAAAGCATTGTATGGGAAGCATGCTTCACACAGAAATGGAGCATCCAGATCACCTATTACAAACTCTGAAGTGCTACTACAAGGAATAGGTTGTAGTGGGAATGAAATTGATTATTCTTGGTTGGATTTGTTGCTATAATTGTAGTCTTGAGGTTGAGAAATCAGCATCTTTCATCAGTAGCTCAGCACTCCCTTGTCCTACGCTTTAGAAGGTTACTCTGGAAACAGACTGGATGAAGCATAGGCTGTGTCACCTATATATGTGCATATATATTTAGTTATTTTGAGTTGGAACAGTCAAATCAGCAAAGGTAACATCCTAAGTGGGTGCAAAGTCTAGCATGGGAATGCTTTGACAGAAGATCATATGTCAAAACAGCAGGCATATGGGAAAAGGCAAAAGGTAACTCCCTGGGGACACCCAAGACAGGATTCTCCCTGGTAGGGAAGTCTTTCCTTGTAGGTACAATAACAAATCTTTCCTGAAGCACCTGAGGCACCTGCTCAGCTCATGAGTTGTCTCCTTGGAGTTCAAAGCCAAATGACCCTGGAGGTTTATAACGAAATTTGATCCCTTTGATCCCAGAGCTGTGCATGCGAACTGATGGTACGAGTTTCTGGACAAAGAAATGGCTTGAACCACACTGTTTTGGAAGTCAGTGGGAAGAAAAAAAGCTGGAAACTTCTCCGTGAACTTGGGTATTCAAGTGGATGATGGTTAGAGACCCCCTGTACCTCCTTGGTTATTTGATGTGAGTCAGGCTCAGGTCCTCCTGTCTATTCCTTCAGATCACCTTCCTTCTTTTGTTCCTTCCTTCCTTGCATTCCTTTCCCACCTTCCAGATTTTTCTCATCAATCTCCTCCTAATGCTGTGTAAAGACCAATTTAGAAATGCAGGAAAGTCAAACTGGCAGATTTGCTCTTCCAGACAGTGGGACCTGTTTTTCTCAGCTGCACATTTATCCAGGCTGGTTTCCTCTACATGCCATCCACTGTCTTCTGAGACTCTTCTGTGGGTGGAGTGATGGTAACTGCTCTTTTCTACAAGTATTTTCTCCTTCAGCTGGTACTAATTTCACATTTCAGTTTCTTCTGGTTCTTTTAGCATTTTAGGACAAACACATGGATCTGTAGATCTGTGATAAAATCATCTAAAACAGTCCCTTGTAAAAGTAAACTTAATTTTATTTAAGGTTCTGAGAAACATGAAAGCATTACTTGACCTAGAGTTCAGGATGCCCTGTGCTATTGTCAGATATCCAATTAATTTAAATTACATTAAAAAATGTCAAGCAACACAAACCAAGAGGACAAGAGACTGTGTGCTTTTCAGTCAAGCCACTCACTCACCTAATTTCCTCCCTTGTAAAATTAATACTTCTGGATATATTTGCAGTCTCCAAAGAGGAAAGTCTATGTGTTGTTTCTCCAGCTGCTGTGTGTTTCAGCAGCATGTCGTCGAATTGCATGTCCTTTATCCGGCTCCTTTGGGATGTGTAATGTACATCACAATAAGAAGCCAAGGATGATACAAATAATTATAACATGTGATACAAGCCCACTGTTATAAAGTCAATCTCTCAGCAAATTCATCAACTCGACACATGATGTACAGTACCAATTTTATGTAAATGACTTGCCTAATCCTGCTGGGCAAAATTACTCCCTAATGTAAACTCTGTTAAATTCAGTGGAGTTACACCAGGAATTCATTCTTTTGCTCGTAAGATCTGGAGCCACACTTTGTATATCTCGTTCATCTGGAAACCATGGTAATAAGAAAATGAGTGAAATCACTTGATTATGAGATTCAGAGGTATTATGTTCTCCTTTGTTTAAAACAAAAGACTACCTTAAATATTGCACATTATTATAATTTATGAATATGAAGTATTAACTTAGAAAATTATATTGATTTCTAAAACTCTTAAAGGGCAACGAAATTTCTGAAAGAAAATTGACTGGTTTCCACTGACTCTTGCAATCTTTGGATCAAGAATTAACACAGGTTTAATAATTAGAACATAAAATTCATTGACATTGCAAACTGCTGCAAAACAGACATTCAAATGAGACTGAAACAAGCACGTAAGGGAATTAATGGCTTTTGTTGGGGTTATATGTTAAAAAAAAACCCCAAACAATACCAAACCACCTCCCCCCTTGCAAAAAAAAAATCCCTAGACAGTTAAAACCCTGTAACTCACAACTAAATTACTCTAAGGTGGTAAAAAATGTGTCAGTTATCCTGAAGTTTGAAACTATACATAAATAGTGCCACCCAGCTTTTATTTGTACAAATGATTTATTTTTTAAGAAACTATAATGCTGCTATGCATAGAGTCTAAATTAATCTTGGATAAAAAATAGTATCTGGGAAGTTTCTGGATACATTCAAGTTTTATAGCACAGCCTCATCCAGGATGCTAAACCTGAACGTCCAAGGCTTTGGAGGTGCTGCAGGTTTATGTCACAGAACCCTGAAATACTGGCAGTGGTGCGTCCTACAGATTCCATGTTTAGGTTTGTGTCATCAAATCAAAGCCTGTCACTACCAATTTTCCTTTTACATCATTTGCCAAACTGAGAAAGGACTTATTTTTACTTCAGAAATCTTGTAAAAAAGGAATGTTCTATGAAGTGCCCCCACCTCTTTGATGTTAGATTTCTGTCTATAGGGGGGAAAAAAAGGCCTGAAAACCCAATACAAACCAAAACGATACCAACCAAACCGAACCATACAACTCTTATGTAATTTTGAGCATAATTTTTCCCGATGTGACACTGAAGAACCATTGAAAATTCCAAACTTCTTGTCAGAGAACAGATGCCATTGCTTTGGCTCAGCTCACAGAGGCAAGTGGGATGACCAGAATATTTTCAACAGCTTTCTCAGCCCCTTCCCACTAACCAAACTTAAATGGGAGTTGTTGGGTGATGTTTCAGGAAGTCTCCTCAGCTTGGCTACTGCCTGGTCAACTCCTGCTTTATGTACAACAGTTTTGTGGCACCCTGCTCTCCACTGCTGAGCTTAATGGAAAGAGTCTAAAGCAATGAACCCTAACGCAATGTTTGTGGGTTCTTTGGAATGGTTATTAATCAAGTTTCAAGGTGGACCACTGCTAGACAAAAGCAGAATCAGGCTGAGTAAAACATGTGTCATGGCTTCTTTCATTTCAAGTAATGTCATTGAAAGAAAACAAAAAAGGCAGACATTACATACCCAGGTTTGCTCGAAAAAGCCACCCAAAAGATTTGTACGTTGGAAATGTACCTTTATTACTTACTCTTCTTTTTTTTTTTTTTTTTAATATCTTCTGCCCTCCAGATGGTCTGCTGTGATGACATACACCTGTTCAGCGTCAGCTATTACCCACAGCGACATATGGCAACTCACATATTGCCTGGGCTGAGGGGATCCGGGATTCAGGTCACCTGGGGTCTGTTTTCAAGTGGTGTGGTGGCAGCTGTAGGAAACACGATGACTGACAGAAAATCGCTGCTCGTCTCACCAGCAGAAAAATGTGGATGTCTTTAAAAAAGCCCAGCAGCTGTATCTTAACTTCACCATGTAGGTGCAGACAATACAAGGATCAGCCTCTTGAGCAGACAGCACAGTGGAGGTGCAGTGCTGTCACTTTGCATGTTTTCGGTGGTGGGAGTTGCTCAACAGGGAGAAATTCAGCTGTTATGGTAACAAGTCTTGAAAGGTGCTGGCTCAGGAGGGCTGAACTGCCTCACAGCATAATGAAACTGTGGACCTCTGCCCACTGCTAGAACAACACCTGAGATGAAGTCTCTGTAGGTACCGAAATGTGCAAGTGATTTATTTGTTCCTCTGCTACATCTAGTTTATGTGGGCTGCCACAATACCATAGGATACAACAGAAGGTAGCTTGAGAGAGAAAACATTTGGTGCTCTCTGGAAGCTGGGCTGCTAGCAAGTGGAAGATATAGTAAAAAGAAAAAAATAAAGAAAAATAGCATGGCATTTTTTTACCTGGATTTTTCACTGTTGTTGTTGAAGAGATTTGTCTGTCTCTGGAAAAGAGACTGTTTTCGTGGTCTTTCCAGTGAGGGGAACTCATGGGTGCCACTGTGGTTTTGAGATGTTCTCTAAATATTGTTGAGTTTGAGCTTTAGATAGGTTTCTGGTGAGTAGCTGAATTTCTTGGAAGTTGTCCAAATCAAACAGAAAATGAGAGCTTTTTAGAGGCCCAGCATACCTCCCACATTTCTCAAAGTGACGAGACATGTCTTTTTCTTCCTTGCTGATATTTTATTCTGTATTTGCAGTCAAGGAGGGCAACTGCATTGCAGCTGAAGAGAAATCTGAAACAGAACAAATTACTTTTGCAAAACCTTATTTTGAGCATCTCTACCTCTGAATCCAGCCAGCGATGACATTTCATGAACTGTGGAGGAAACACTTTGAAGTTTGAATAGAGGAGGTCCGATTTTTTTTCTATCTTCTAATTTTCAGTGCCTCTTCAGGGCCTCAGATTGAGTTTAGCCCTCATACAATAGGCCTAACGTGGCTGTGGAACACACTTCTTAGCTCTGGTTGTGGTGGACAAGATCTTTCTTTTACAGCAACAAACTCTGAAAAGCTTTCACGTGTGCTCCTGGTTTAATAAGATATTTCCACATGTACCACAGTTTAATATAGAGGTTATTGTAAAGAAAGCAATAGAATTATTCAGACAAAGACACTATTTTGCCACAGGGCACTCCTGTTTTTTGGAAGTCTATGTGTCACAAATTCTAAGTTCTTTGTATTTCTCCTACAATTTCCTACCTAAGGAAAATAATTTAACAGCCAACAGTTCAGACAAATTTTGTAGACATTATTCAAGGGAGATCTCCTCAATGGAGTAAGGGCTAAGAATAGTAATACAAAATTAATCAATGTTCTCAGTTAAAAAGTTCAGTCTAAATGGCAAATGATTTCTCCTTTTCAGTGATCATTTTCATAATTTGTGGCTTTCACTGAAAAACATCACCTTGCTGGTCCCCGTAATGCAAAGGTTTCAACAGCAAGCTCCCATATGGTCTCCTCATTTCCATTGTTTATATTTGTACAGATTGATGGTTCTGAAATGAGAAAAACAATGAGGAAGGCAGAGGAAAAAAAAAAGAAGATAAGAAGATGTAAAAAATTATTCCGAGGAATGTAATTTACTTCCTTAGAAAGCATGAAGTGCATATACTTAAACATTGCTCCTCCAACATCACAGGCAGCATCCACTTCCCATTAATTTCATGTAAGATTGCATTACTTGCTATATTCACACTAAGCCCATTGAAATTTGTGGAATTATTGATGTTTGCCTGCAGTATGAATAGTAAAATATGGGACCAAAGATGAGGAAAAAGAAGGTCATTTCCTGTCAGAAAAGGAGCGTATGTTCATTCTAATGTGCCATTTTCTAACAATCCAGGTATTCCACCCTTTAATGGTGCTGAAAGAATGAAATAAAAGTGGGGAAAGAAAACAATAGAACACCTTCTCAGCACCAGGTAACCGAGTAATTTCAGTTCTGGGTCATCCATTCAGTGTCTTGAGGAGTACAGATGTTTTATTTTCCATTGCTGGACAATAACCATGTGGTGAACGTCAATCGCTCCATGTTTATGAAATGGTATCTGGGTTTAATTTCTGCTGTCTGTCAATTGAAGCCTTTGATCTTGGCCTGGAATTATTTTTTCCACTTCACTCTAAGTGACTAGAGGCTACTGCTGTCACTGACTCTTCAATTCCTGATTTCACTTTGCCAAGATGTAAAAGATTTATTTACAGGAGTTCTTCCAAATATGATCCTTAACTGTGGTTGTTTTTTTTTTTTCTTCAACCCTCAAGGTATTTTGCAGTGAGTTGTTGTAGGATTAACCTGAAGTAAAATACCCAGCACAAGGCAGAGTGGAACAGAGTCTATGTGAACAAACAGATGTATTTTAACAAAAAAGTTCAGTTTTAATAACCAATTGCAGCTGGGATTTTAATATACTCTTCTTTTTTGAATCAAACTGAAATTCTTGGTGATATGTGTTAAAAATTATGGTTTAAGTTTCTGATGATCAAGTTACATAGATTAAAGTAATGGATACCAGACTCTGCATCAATGCAGTTATAAATATGGATGAAATGAATGTACATTACACACTGTTATAAATCTGTGTGTTCAAGGAAAAGCATAAATCTCCATCACCTTTTCCTCCTTGGGATATGAAAGGTATGGCTATTTTTACAGTGTTTTCAATGAAATTACAAGTTGGGGTAATTTGCTTGTTCTGAAAGACTTCTGCATTTTTACAGGCACTCATTTTATTATATTTATATTTTTAGCATTTTATTTACAATGGCATGTCATTTAAACACACAAAGTAGTGTGTGCTGGAAGGAGCCACATGACCTTCCAGACATGAGCACAAGCAGGATGATGGTGCATTCAGAGGCATTTATAAGTCTGTGTGACATTTGTAGAGGTTTCTGCCCCTGCAGACACTCGCCAGGTGTGGCATAACCACGTCCCTTTCCACTGTTTCCTTTCAGTGCTTGTCAGCGTGCAGCCAAACAGTGGCAAATAAGAGGATGTGGTGAAGGCTTATGGTTAGAGGGAGAGCTCTGATTCTAATCTGTGACAAACCACTTGCTCCTCGCTGTGTTCTGCTGGGGAAAGCCCCAGAGCATGCTTTTGTTTTTTTTTCCTTTGGTTTGGTACAGCCACAGAAACTTCAATGAATGTTGGGTTCAAACACTTTATCTCTGATCTCCAGCTGATTTCTGATACTTTAGGAGATACAGACATGGGGTGCCTCCTGCAAGTCACAGCTCTCAGCCCTCATCCAGAAGGAATTTGCTGCTCTTCCTGCACACTTTGAAGCAGGAACCGTGCTCTCCTGTGAAGCACACATGGAAAATCACCAGTCTCTCTGCTCTCTGTGGAGATAGCTCCTTGTCCTGATCCTGGTCTGCTGCCAGTTTGCTGTGGCCAGAGGAATGGCCTCCTCAGGAGTGGCAGGAGCAGCATTTCCCTGCTGTGTGTACAGCCAGCCCTTATCATGGTCTACTTTTCAGTCCTCATGAGTGGAGTCTAAATTCTCTGAGACACTCCAGGGAAGGGGCTAACAGGCTGTTTCCATAATATGTCCTAGCTTTTGGATGACCTACTAGTCAATGAGAGTGACAGCAGTCTAGGATAATTGGAAACATCATGGGGATGGGGAGAAAGGAGATGGTTTTGTTTTCTTTGTGAGTGATTTTGATTCTTCAACACAAACAGGACTGCTTAAAGATAACAAGAACTCTCTCTGGTCAGCAGATTCTGTGGAGAGCAATTAAGGAGCTTTTCTGATGCCTGGAGGCTATCATGAAGCTCTCCTTCTCAACAGAGATCTATAAAATCATGCTCCAGCCATGAAAGCAAGAACTGGCTAAAATCTGACCATGAGCTTGAGCCAAACTCCCTAATATCCTAGGAGGCAGTGAGATCAAAATGTTGCCAGGAAAATACCCATCCATTTAATGACATAAATATTAATGGTGAACCTCGTTCCAAGATACACTGAAAAGTTCATTTACTTTATGTGTTCAGTGGGGGGATTTTAACATTATATTAGCTCCATTTCACATGTTTCAGGAGGTTTTTCACACTGAGATTGATGCTAATTGAATGAAATTTTGCCTAATCTTGGATTTCTCACTGATAAACCTTCCTTCTGTTATTTGGTACTTCAGAAAAGTGAAGCTGATGAGCTGAGAAACACCACATTTTCAAATAAATGGCCATGTGAGTTTTGAAGCTCAGTGATCCTCTCCATTCAATCTGCCCTGAGTGCAGCACTTGCAGGAATACTCCAGCCTTCTAGGGAGCCTGAGCTGGTGAAGCAGAGGTCTGGATTATGATAACATATCTTGGGAATTGGCAACACCCACTGAAGTCAATGGTCAGGTGGAACTCTCAACTTCAAATATCTTTCTGTAGCTGCAGGAATTAGCATAACACCACGAACCCAGGAGGTGCATTGCAAAATACATAAATAAAACCTGAGAAAATATGATAGTATGCCATTTTTACATTGGAAAACCTCTGATTTGTCCACAGCTTCATCTCCTGTGCCCTGTGCACTTACTAGGATCAAAGATGGCCCACAGCCAGAGGAAACACCAAGACTCAGAATAAGGAGAGTCCACCACGATGAAAGTCATTCCCAGTGGTTTGTCCTGGCACCAGCAGCAGACAGAAAGCAGCAAAGCGTTCCTGGAAGCTGATGTACGCAGGGCTGGAGCAGATCAGCTGCTCGTGTCCCCAGTCCTGAGCCTGTTCTTCTGGGTTCAACAGCAGCAAGGAGGCAAAAGGCAGCAGAGAAGTGTAGCCCACCCCTGCCTGCAGCTCTGCCTGCTGACCGTGGTGGGGCCCTTCAGAACCCACTCCCTGTTACCTATGCACAACTTTTCATCTCCACGGAGACCCAAGCTCCCCGTGTCTCCTGCGGGATGGGGCTGCTCTGACACCGAGGTTTGGCCTCTCTGTTATTCCCCATGTTTACTTGCCTAGTGCTTTGTAGGAGCCGCTGTCCCCTCCCCGCACCGAAATCTGCAGCCTCTCTCACACATCCCTGTCCTAATTAACGCCTCCTTTTTCCGAGGCTCTTCCCCCGCCCAGCCCTCACTAAATCAATGGGCAAGCTTGCGTTCATTCCAGCGGGACCGGATCAGCCCTAAGGCAGTGGGCTGAGCCTCCTGCTGCACTGAGCAGTCACCTGGCAGCCTTCCTTGGTCTCCAGCCATCACCGGCTTGCCTCTGTGGTTTGTGTGGCTTTTTTGGGGACTGCCAGCCTTCAGAGCCCAGCCTCAACAGCGGCTGCCTGAGCACAGGTTTCTGCCTGAAGCCCAGCTCACAGACTCAGCCGAAGGTATTAAAGGAGATCGGTGGAGGGTATGTATGCCACAAAAAAAGTCAGGTTTTTTCAGTCCCAACTCTTGCACTTCTGGTGGCCTCCTCCTGCTTTACACCAGAGCAAAACGGGAGCTCACAGCAGAAGTTTCAGACTTGAGTATTCCTCTGCTGGAAACAGGGGAACCCAGTCCTTCAGCGAAGCTTTTCACCCCACTGTTTTGAGAAAACAGGAGCATGACTCACATCTGAAGGCCAGCACCCCTCTGGAAACCCAAACTATCCATTAAGACAGATGGAGCTGGGCTCTTTGAGCTCTCCAGGTGCATGTCCTGCCCCAGGTGTTTCCAGGGGGCCATGGGCTGAGCTGCAGCTGGAGAGCTGGATGCAGCAGCTGGTTTGCCACCCCAACACAGCCCCAAAGCCACCATCCCATGACTTGAAGGAGCAAGAGGAGGGGGCTGTCCAAGCCCCTCAGAAGTCACCCCAAACTCAGCTCCTTCTGAGTACAGTAAAATGCTTCAGACAACAGGTCTGCTCAGTAGCATTGTTCCCAAAAACAGCAATTGCAGGGTCCAGCCTGTGAGACCCAGCAGTTAAATATGCAGCTCAATACATGCAGGGATGTAGAACCAGGCCTTAGAGGAGGTCCAGTCCCATGCAGCAGCTGGATTTTTGGATCTCCACTCTGAGAGGCAGAGCACCCAGAATGCTAGATTCTGGGAGAAACATCAGGTTTGGTTGCTAACAGAATGGTTTTTTTGCTGCATTACTTCAATCCATTTAAGATGCTGTCATAAATTGTGGCCACAGAAAGACGAAACCTTCCCAAAGTGTGTCTCTACCAGGTACCAGCAGCACAGGCAACATCTGTGCCACTTCTCCATGGGATGACTCGCATAGCTGAAACACAAAGCAGCAGCTGTCCCTGACATGGATGTCAGAGTCTGATTGGGTGTCTGACTAATCTTTGGACATGCAGACTTTTTTCAAATTAGTACAGAGTCAGACACCAGCCATAAGGAGAATTTTCATCACTTTTATTGCTATTCTGAAGGATTTCTTGAAAGCAAGTAAGCTTTTCACTCCCTGAGAATTATTGTAAAACACTGTGGCTATGCTGAAAAAGACCTCACAAAAGAAAATGTAGTCATATATTTTGAGCAGTTTTCTCAGGAAGATGTTGAACACAGGCCTGTGATCGGTCCTCAGTTTTGCTGACAAGTTCTGGGTCCCCACCAAATAAAATCACGCATGACTTCTAACATCCATGCACTTTGTGGCACAGCAGGAAGAAGACAGGTGGCCTTGTACACGGCCAGTGCTCTACATGTGGCCACCTTGCCAGTGGTCTGAGGTCAGTTTTTCAGTGCCTCAGTTCCTTCTTTCTCCTCGAGTCTGTTTCCTCAGCACAAGTCGTATTCACATGACAGCCAACAGATTATATGATGTGTCCAGCTGGTCAGTTTGCTCCTTTTATCTCTTGAAAATGCCTTCAGCAGGCAAGCATGGCTTTCACCAGATGCTGAGAAGATCTCCCATTCTTTGCAGAGGCAGCCTCAGCTATGACAGTCTCATCTCAGATTTTTGCCCCATTTCACCAGGACAGCAGGAGATACTGCTGACCTTCTGCAGAGGTGCTGACCAGTGAGATCCCCAAAACTACAGATGAGCTGCTCCCTAGCCTTGCCCTTCCAGCCATCCCATCCTTCCCTGTCATGGAGGCCTTCTCTACAGGCTAGAAAATTCTGAGTTAGCAAGTACTGCACCAGAAGCTGGGGCATGGCATGTTATCCATCCCAGCTATTTGCTTGGAGGAATTCAGCTCCATGGAGTCACAATCTAGTTCATTGTCTGCTGCTGAAGCATGGAGGAATTCTGGCAAACCCCCATGGAGATGGAAGGTTTTAACATCCAGTGGCCCAGAAAAAGTTCAGTCCTGTCTTATTCTGTACATATTATAATTTTATATTCCTGTTTTCTTATTAAATAAAAACTGCTCTGTGTGATTGCTTATGTATTAATACACACTATGAAATATGCCTGAGTTAAGGGCTATGGGAGAAATCTTGTAACAACATTGCACAAGTGATAATTTTTTTTCTTCTTCAGTGTTTAAAAATAGTGAATCTAAATTCTTTATGTCAGGGGATATTTAAGTTGGCTGGAAGGATTAATTTATTTTTATTAGTGTCCCAGAATATTTTGCACTGGAGGGACCCTGTGGTCAACATATTGATGTTACCCCACAGTATTTTTGTTTCTCTTCTAGCTGCTTTCAGTTTGCTCTGCAGCCAGCCTGAAGCCTAAGTTCTGTCAGAGTTGTTGTAATAGGTGCTCATTAACTGAGGTTCCTTTAAAATAATACCTGGCAGTCCTGTCACTGCACTGTCTTATCTGTGAAGCCAGCCTGCCACCAAGGAGACGTTCACTCACTGCTGAGGGTGTGATTTGGACTGCCCCACACCATGTCATCAGGGTGAAAGCACAACTGGTTACTTTGGGGCATCTTTCCTAGGTTTGTGTTTCCTCACTTGGCTAAGGTCAACACAATTTCTTCCACAAATACAGGTTAGATTTCTGGATGGAAAAGGGTGGCACAAATCCTGTCCTTTCACTCTGCACGTGTGTTTCTCCCCCAGGAACAAGTTTCAAGTTTAGGAATGATCCAATTATCAAACGCGGATCAAAGAGCCAAATTCCCTGGGCAAGCACCGTTTTAAGTCACCATGTGTGACATCCAGCCAGCACCCAGCCTCAGCCT